>NC_087379.1:1492200-2092200 GCF_963675165.1 Halichondria panicea
AGCCTGAGGGGGGGGAGAGGTCGCATGTGATGCTGACATAACTAAAATATAATGTGAAAGTTTTGTTGCGCAGTCATTAGACACAGAAGCCAGTGTAGCCACGCAGCCTGAATATGGAGATCGAGGTTCGAATATGTTAGGAACTACCGCATGTAAATAAGAAGGCTCTTCACTTGCTAGGCAACCAAACCACACGTAACCAAGGAGGATTTGGAACAGGCACGGTCATTAGACACAGAAGCCAGTGCAGGAGGCAGCCTAAATATGGAGAGGTTCGAATGTGTTACGTGTTGACAGCTATAGTGTACAGCTAGGAAACTAATTGGCTTCGATGTGTGGGCATTATAAGAGAGCTATTTACAAGTATTACTAAGGATTAAGAGGATTACGATAATGGTATATGCATATTAGGTAAGGATCACCCAGCTGAATAAGAGTGAATAAGAGCAACTATATAGTAGGTAAAGATCAATACAGGGATAAAGCACATTTTACCCACGCACGCACACACACACACACATACACACAGCATACAGATCACTCACGAAGGTTCTCCAACTTGAGGATCATATTATTGCAGAGATTGAGTGTGTCCAACATTTGAAGGTGGTCCAAGTTCTGGATCTTCCTGATGAGGTTCTGATGCAAGAACCTGCCAAGCAAACAAAGTTCACTATAATGACCAGAGCTGCTACATGTATAACAATGCACATCTGAGGGCTTAGTGCGTACAATTAAATATTAATTTTGGGGAACAACGTTTTACAGAGGTGGCCTTTGTTGTGGGTTGTTTTGTTCATTTGGGACCATGGCCTTTATATTTCAGTTGGCTTCTTCAGCACTATAATAATTATAGCCAAATGGCATAAAATAAATTATGATAATGTTATCATAATTTATTTTATGGCAAGCTTTAAGCTAAGCCCTGGCTCAGCTAGTAATATGTACATGCTGTAACTATACTCACAGACATCTGAGTCCAGTCTGGTTGTCAAGGCCACTGATCTCGAGGATACCGTTGCTCTCCAGCCACACACACGTGAGTCCCGTGTACTCCTCCAGGTTCTCTATATACGAGAACCCTGGGAGGGGGACAAAGGGGTTAATCTCATACGAGGAAAGAAGGGTAGGAAATTAATGGAGTATTATAATATAAATATAAGACGGACGGTGACTGTGTAGAGGGAAAGACACTGTCAATGATTACAGTAATATCATAACAAATATGTACCAGCCCGGTTGTATTAATATAGCAAGAATCTCCTCACACATAGAGTAACAAAATATTTTCTCTGAGTTAATTTGCTATGCACTTAACATTACGCACTAGGTATTTCGTACCTTTGAAGTGCAGATAGAGGACATCGTTGAGTGACGGTGTGAGATAAAGCTTCAAATCTTTACAGATTTTCCGCAGAGTCTGCTTGGTCATTCTGCACAGACAACAACACGGTATATAAATACAAAGAGCGTTGTCAAATAATAGTAGCATGAGACCGAGTGTTTTTATGAAATAATTATACAGGCACAAGCACGAGGGCGAGTTGCCTGTATATTACGAACATTCTCATATGCTACATGCATGTGTTTTATATCACAACGACCCCTTACCAAATCATGCCTCAAGGCTACACGATCGTGTAATAAAACACAGAGAGGACTGTATGATTTTATTACACTCTTGTCATTGACAACGTGATATACAAGTAAGTAAGTCATGCTGTACCTGGGTCCTTTGACAGCATCTCTCTTTGCCTGGTCCTCAAGTTTCTTCTTTTCAATCTCCTTCTCAATCTCAGACAACACTTCCTCCTCCTCCTTCACAATCTCCTCCGTTGTGAGGCCAGCTTCAGTGCCTCCATCATCTCTGCCAGATATTACAGGGTTGGTCTCAGTATCAGCAGTTTTGCTAACAAGCGTGCTATCATCAATGGCAGTGTTCTCATCCTCCTCATACTGACTAGCAGGTTGCTCGATCTCTACCACATCTTCTGTACTATGGTGGTCAACAACTTCAATATCAACAGTAAAAACGCCGTTTTCTTTGATTTCGTTGGCAGTATTTATTTCAGATTTCGCTTGCTCTGTTTCAACAGGAGGAGATTCATCATCGATATCAATAACTTCAAGTATTCCATTGTCATCTTGTTGTATCGTAGTTTCTGGACAACTTGGATCAGTTGAGCAATCGGCCAGCTCCCCTGTACTCTCTTTCCCCACACTCTGCTCCACTGGGACTAACACACACAAACTATTCGTTTCAATGTCATCAAGTACAATACGTTCATTGTCTTCATCTGATACGATATTGCCAGCTGACTCCTCGTCTAGACCACCCCCACCCTCAGACAAGCTCTCGGATATCACTAATTCTTCTTCACCTGTGCTGCTTACATCACCTCCTTCATCCTCACCCTGAGAGGTCGTTATGACTTGAGGTACATCTTCATCAGTGGGTGCGGATTCGTCTAATGGAATCTCGTCTCCAGCTCGATCTGTAGAGGTTGCTTCTTCTTCTCTTGTTGGTATGTTGTGCTCCTCTTGCTTGCTACACGTGATATCATCACTTGGTGGATCACTCAATAACGATGCAATGTCAGGTTGCTCTTCATTAGGCTGCTCTTCATTAGGCTGCTCATCAATGATCACCCAGTTGTTGTCATTGTCACTCAATGGAGGCTCAGTGGTGTCCATGGTAGTAGCCTCATCAGTGTGGTCTATCTCAGACATTGCCTCAGGGCCTGCAGGGACAAAGAGCACTGATTTTCAAGCTGCAAATGTGCAATAAATGATTGTAATGCAAACTCACCGGCCACGGAATGCTGTGTGTGCTCCAGGTATCAGAGAACAGTGAAGAAGCAGCTCAGAAGTCGCCCACTTGAGAGACCACATGGGTTGCCTTAGTAACGACCTCTTTCACCTCTGAAGTTGAGACTTAACTCGTTGGTCACTGAATATCTGTTGAACAAAGAACCAAGCACAAGAAGCTGTTAAAGATGGTAAGGTGTAGATCTATCATGTGTGTACTTGACTCTAAACTTACCTATAGAGATATTGATATCGCTCCACACACCTCCCCCCTCCACACGCACACACACACACACCTACCACACCTCCTACACACACACACACACACACTCCACACGTACACACACACACACACACACCACACACACACAGAGTGCCATCTTCAACTTCCAGAGCATGCTGGTGGTGCTCATTCTCCTCGTCTGTACATGCACTTACTTCAGATCTATGTTCCCCAAGATCATAGACAACTACAAAACGGGGTAAGATATTACAATGTAGACAGTACCACACCACACTACATGTACATGTACGTATGCTATTAAGACGCATAGGTCTGCCTAACCATAATTATATAACATTTTCAAGGTCATAAGCGTCTAATAAAAGCACTAAGCCTCAAGGCATGATTTGGTAAAGGTCATCCTGATATAAAACACATTATAGCATGAGACTGAGTATTTTATGAAATATACAGGCAATTCGCCCTCGTGCTTGTGCCTCCTGTGTACATAAAATTATCTCGGTGTCAGCATATCCGAAGAGGTTTCTTTCTTAATTATGGGTTATTATCCCCTACTAGCATGCTAGTCCATTGACCACATCTGTCACACACACCCTACACCCACCACACCACCCTCCACACACCCACCACACCACCCTCCACACCACCCTCCACACACCCACCACACCACACCACCCTCCACACACACACACCACACCACACCACCTCCACAGGTTGTCGGGAGTGTTCTGGAAGTGTGCTAGGATTGGTGAGCGTCTGAGCCCGTATGTGTCCATATGCTGTATATCAATGGCTCTCTACTTAGTCTTCTGGACAAGTTAGCGCACATACAAACAGTTGTAGTAGATCTATAAAATCATTATAAATTTTTACTGTAATCTTTATGTCACCCTTTCCTATTCAAATAATTATAAGACTAATTATATTTCAACATTGTTTAATTGCTATAGGGGAAATTGGTCGTCATTATAACCATGTAATTAAAAAAGTGCATGTTGGTGCAAATTAATTCGATACATTCATGCAGTGGACATGCATGGATTGCCGGGTATTAAGTTACCATGCATGCATGCAGAAACTTCTATACATAAATTACTGTTAATATTTAAATTTTTAGCTTTATTTCAACTCATGAATTTAATAAGCAATAACGTACGAGTACGGTGAAAGGGTATATTGAAAATTGAATGATACTCGCGACCACATTTCCTGAGAGTGTGGATCACGTATGATTATAATTATAATAAATGATACGAAACAAGTGAACGACAAAAAACATATCAATAGTCTCCGTATCCGCTACTGGAGCCTTTTGGTATGACAGTCAATGTGACATTGCCGACAGTGTTCTTGATGATTTGGACCACTCTATTCTGAGACATGTGACCAACTGAAACTCCGTTTATCTTCAAAATTTTGTCGCCAGATTTTAACCTCCCATCGTCGTAAGCAATGCTGTCGGGGGCAACGTTTCGGATAAACACAGGACTGTTACCACGGGCTGAGTGGGCCCCTCCCACTATGCTGAACCCGAGGCTCTCCATGCCTGGCCGCTTTAGTATGATGTTGCACTCTGTAGGGCTGCATGGGAGAGAGGAGGTCTGGATCAACACATTGTAATACACCATCATATATTTTCCTACGAAACTTCAAGCGGTGGTATATATAGACAGACGTACAAAAAGCATCATAAGGTACATGTATGTAATTATGGTACAACAATAATTATCATCTACTTTCTATGAAACTTCAAGCAGTGGTACAATAACAAGTACATGTATGATAACTAAAAAGCATCTTGATTATTTTCAAAATTAAACAATCTTGACCAACGAGTTTTTTCAAAGTAATTGTCTCCAATTCTAGGATAACTATATTTTTATTATTATTTAAAGTAATCTCCTGACTGTACTCACCTGGGCTCTCGTCCATACTCGTGCTTCTTCATCCAGTACGGCCAATCAGGTGACAGCCCAGTCTCCGTCTCCTCCCCTTGGATTAACTCCATTCTCACTGTGGAGGTGGACATCATACTCTTGATGGTCTGAATGACCTCAGCGTGTGGTCGTCCAATCAGATCTGTCCCGTTGATTGAGAGCAGAATATCTCCCCTCTGGTTGAGAAAAGCAACGATAAATATATGATCAGTGAATTAGTATGCTTGGGCATTATTATACGATAGCTAGAGTCAATTGCAATGTACAGTACAGTGAGTATTTCTTTAATGTTTGTTTCTGCTATTGTGTACAGCGATAACGAATATAAATAGCCCAATTCCAAGCTAGATTGTACACTTCAATGGTCCTAAATTGGCATTACATTAATTGTAGCTAGTCAATTTAACTATGAGCAATATTCCACCCAAACATACAGTACACTATATACAGTGTACATAGTTTAGACTAGTTCAGTACACACCTGTACTTTCCCACTCCTGGCAACCACAGAGTCTGGTCTCAGAGCGGATATGAACACTGGTAGGTCACCGTTCTGGCAGCCCACCCCTCCGGCCACGTTCATACCAAACACTTCATCTGGTTCCTGTAAAAAGAGGAACGGATAAAGCATTGAGTTTTGCAGTACAGAGCACTGACATTTTTTTGTTATGTGGTCAGAGATGCAAGTACGTACAATTAAGCTCTATATCTAGTGAAGTTACTCTCAACTGACCTTTCTGAGAATGACGCACTTTGGTTCCCCAACTTTGAACCCACTGGGTGCGAGGATCTCAGCGTAAATGGGTTGTGATGGGTGGGCGTGGCTTCGTCCGAGGGAAGAGGAGTGGCTTGAGATGTCCGAGACTGTGCGACGATGATGAGAGACGAGGAGTTTGAGACTACCAGGGATTTTCTGTGTGTGTGTGTGTGTGTGTGTGTGATGAAGTGTGAGTGTGGTGAGGGGGTGAAGTGTGTGTGAGGAGTGTGAGTAGTGAGGGGGTGCTCTAGAATGGAAATAGTGTACATGTATGAAAAAGGTTAATGTTGAAAGTGGCTAAAACTTTAAAAAAATAAATTGAAATATTCCCTTACCGTCATGAAAGAGGCAGCATCGTCTACTGAAGCATTCCTCATATCACAGCCATTAGCCTCCAGAATCCTATCACCCGCAAACACTTGTCCATTCTCCTCGGCCGTAGATCCTGGTACAAGATAGTGGACAAATATTCCAGGTCTGTTTCGGGAGGTCCTAATCTGAATGCCGAGAGGAGAGTCGTTCTCTACTCGCTGCAGCTCAACCAGTGAAGGCTCTGTAATGCCTAGACAAGAAGAAGCAGAGAACAGTGAGTTAGAGGTTTAGAGGCATGATGCCTACACGCGTACGCACGTATAAAAGATAGGTTGTCACTTGCAACTTTCAAATTGATTTTAGGGAACCATTTTTAGCTCCATAAAGTACCAATAAGCCTGTAAAGCATGTATTTTCATGTGTGCATTTTAATATTGAACTTCCACTTTAATTTCGCTTCAAGCCCTTGGGATAAAAACTAAACTAAACGTATGATAGGTACACCTGCATGCAGCTGACCTTCTAGGTGTTCCCTGTGTACAGTGAGTCTCATGAGTGGCATGGGGGCACTCATGGCGAGGGTGACTTGTGCCAGCGTCTTCTGGGTGCAATCACTTCCATCGATCTCCACTATCCGATCTCCCACACAGAGTCGGCCGTCACGAAACACGTTGCCCTCGGCAAATATATCGTCAATTGTAAATCCACCCTGAGTGTGTGATTGTGTGTGTGTGTACGTAACGATGCATAGTACCATAACAGTTGACAGTTTTTTAATGCTTAAAGTCAGATGTGGTATAATAGCGAACGTACTGTGTACTAGTTATAAACTCAGGTATGCATGCAGTGACCTGAGAAGTTGAACAACTCAATCCTATTATAATGTACAAAGGCATTAAGAACTCATACTTATGTCTCCTACGAGCAGGACCGAGTGTAAACAGGTAACCATGCAATGTACCAACAGATGGCAACTAATGCACCTCACTAGCAACAACACTGACAACAGCTAGAGCTTTTAGTGAAGTCCTTAATTGGATAGCCATGGGAAAACATGCGTACAAGTGGCCTAAGTGCACACATGCAGACACAGCCGGTTAACTTTGTGCTTTCTCAGAACAGAGTGGATTGTGAGGGAGGCAACCTGTTGGTAAGTGGAGACCCCATGCTGAGAATTATATCTGCCAAGGTGGCGAGAAGTTATGGTCAGGGGTATTTGATTAAGAGACATCTCCATTAGCTGGGCTACTAAAATAGTAACAATAGCACCTACAATAGCTAGGGTTCTTCAATAGTAGATGTGAGTAGGTTGGCAAGTCTTAGAGGGTAACCAAGGAAACTAGTCAACTATACAGCTAGCACAAACACCACTATATATAATTAATTGTTTATCTATATAGATTAGGTACTTTACATGGCACACATTTTTCTGAAAATAGCCTTCCCCAAATAGAATGTCTACATTATCCCACATTTGTTGGCCCGTGCATATTTTAGAGTGTGTTTGGTCTAAACACACTCTAAATTGGTCATTTTACACTCATGTGTGACACACGTACACTGTCACATCTTATTTACAACTACATACGTATCACGAAGACACATTTAAAACAGCAATCATATTTAGCCAGCGTAAAAGTAAAACATGTTCTAGTACGGCAATGCTTGTTTCAAAACAGCAGGGATGAAATTCGTCAGTAGCCAAGTGAAACTAAAATATTGTGTGTGAGTGCTCGACATCAGTGTAATCAGTGTAAAATTATATAGTAACAATAATGGGAAGTTTCTCACGATGGTAATAAAACACAACGGTGTACGTAGTATATAAACAGGCAAATGGTTTCAAGGGAAGTGTTTTATAAGGCTCACTGAATTATCTAATTACCTGAAAATTGACACCATGTACGGCAAGGGGTGCTACTGTAATTAATGTAAGTTAGAGAAGCCATTGAAAATTGAGGCAGCTTTCTCCAGCCTAAGTGTCGCCATAGACACAAATATCAAGCCCCCCACCCACATTGCTGATGCAACCACAAAAGCCATTTCATTCCCCAACAGATGCCACCATCTTATGAGTCTGGCATTGCAGCATTATCATTATAGCGAATAATAATTAATATATAAAATAATAAAACCATGCAGGCTTAGCAACGGCTGGTCACAGATTAATGCGAATGCAAAGCTAATATATGACTGTCAGTGGCTTCTGTGTGCAAAGCAACTCTTAGCTCAGCCTGGTACTGGTTGACATTAGGAAGTCCTGCAGCCTCTACTGTAACAGAGCAGCTGGTTCACTTAGGCCCATATATAGTACAGAGTGCGGCTTTGAAACCAAAATTGGTATTTCCCGTGAAGATGCTTGCTTGCAATGATCTAATGCTCTCTTTGGAATTACTATATCTTTATGTTACAGTAGTACTCCGGGTCACAGTACTGTGTAAAGAAACCTTTCATTTGCTTTAAAGTGTGCCAATTAAGTGTCAGTAGGCATCACAGGTCAAGATACTGTACTACTGTACTAGAGATCAGGAAGCTGGGAAGCCATGCTATGCTGCAACGTATGGTGTGTAGGAACTAGACTAGTTGGAGGCAAAGGGGAATGACTATGCAGGTCACGTACAAAACCTAGGGCTAACACCTCTCAATAGGAAGGGGAAACAGAAAATGTGGGGCCTCTCATATACTAAACATTGCACTCCCGGCTTTAAGACTCGGTTTCAAAAGGAAGCAAGGTGGCCAACAGGCCTAACTATTATAATTCGATCTACAATTAAACTGCAACTCTGCATCACATGTACTCTCATCCTAGGTAACTAAGAAACAGCAGACCTAGCTTAGTTCATACTTACAAACCGTAACTCTGCTTACACAAGATGGGACACAGTCAAGTATGTAACTATAGTTGCTATAGAGATGCATTGTATCACATTGCACAGTACGCACGAGGTTAGCAATATTTACATAGTTGCTGTTACAGTAATAGATCACCTGGAATAAAGGGTCTTACATCACATTACATATCCTTGATGTAGTGTAACCTTATCTGGGGTTTTATCGAGCTAATTGAATGGAGGTAAAACGGAACCAAGAAAATCAAAGGGTGATTACAAGCATCAACACACATGATGTACTCTCATCCTAGGTAGCTAAGAAACAGGTACACAATAGAAGCTATAGATATCATTCTGGATAAATCATCATATGACATGCCGATGCAGACATGTCTTTCCTGTTTCCAAATACTCTGCATTCCTCACACGTACTAAATGATTATCTAATCAATTAAAACCGCCACCAAGGAACAAATTTAACATAACTATTATGGCTAAAGCTAATGGCATTACAAGTCTGGACATAGCACATTCATCACTATTTAAGGTCACAGAAACTCGAGCATATATGTACTGTACATTAATAGTGCTAATTGTCTCACCTGATCCTCGCACCACGATATGCCGATGCCCAGATCGCTGGTTCCTTTGGGGATATCAATGGTTGATAACCGCCCCTCTGCTACCGGGTGTCTCATGCCAGCTGTGTGTGTGAGGGGGGAGGGGGTAAAGTTATGCAAAACACAGCTCAAATAATTATATAGAACGTATACCAAGCTTATAAAGATACGTTCCCTTGATAAGTATTGTCCAGATATTTATAACTCAAACTAGAGTCATTTGCGGTATGTCTCGTAACACGTACTGCGCAAGTTCCACTTGGCAACAGCCTACACGTTCCCAAGGCTCTCCATGCATGACCGTAGCTGTATAGGCATTGTTCACTTAATAGCTATCAATGGTCACCACTTTGCAGTGTAAGAGGTTTCAATGTGCTAACAAGAATGACTGCCAATGTGGACTAATTACAACTGATAATCAAATTAAAATTCGTTCCTAAGAGCAATTGTCTGAAATTTACGCGTTATTACAGACAATGGAACAGAATTCCGTTAATGCCATGTTCAATTATGGACTGCAGGGACAGTGTTTGTTGTGAGACAAAGTTATACTCCCTGTTGGGATACAAAGCCTGGCACTAATTGCCATGAGTAGGTGAGTTGAGTGCAATCAAATTCAAATCAGAAGGACAAAGTTGGAGATAATTAAAAGCAAAACAACTATTTATCACAGCAAGATTGGTTGGATTCTAAAAATTCCTTCCATAAAAATAGAAGCCGTCGTGCAAATTTATCACTTGCGGATATTCCTATCATTCTTCAGTAGTAACTGCCCCAATGTTTGCTAACTGAGTATACAAATTGAAAATAGCTTAAGAATTACGAGCACTTGATCATGAGACTCGGCGATAGCTCCGCCTGGCACAAATGCGGTGGCGTATCGAGTTGTATGCATACAAACAGAAAAATAATCTCATTGAACTCCATCTAGGGAGGCTTCGTGAAGTCCAGATCAGAGTAAAATAATTGTAAAACTCATGACCCCAGCAGACAATACATTAAAATTAATGGGATGCAATTAATAGCCCCCGACACAGTTATAATGCATGAGATAGCAAACAAACTTTTCCTACATGCCAAAAGCCTAGCCACTTAATCTTGAGACTGATGTTGCTAGAATGCGCATAATAGTATGAGCTAGGTGGCCCACCAGACTAAACAATGTGTGTCCGTGCATTCCAGAGGCGGGAGGAGGAACACGTACCACACGGACTGTGACATAGCTATGCACAAGCAGACCACCTATAATCACAGGCCAGATCATTAATTGTGCAAGATTTAACAGTTTATGGAATATCGGTATGTTGATTGTGGTATTTGCTCAACTATGGACAGCTTGTTGTGACACTTGTAAAGCTGAGACAAACACTATATAGATGGTGTAAGCACCTAGCTGGCAAGCATCTGGAAACACGCGTGCATTTCCTTAAGAGGGGGCAACGAAATTAGCCTGAGAATTAAAACAGGGAAATTTAAGTCGACCACAAACACAAGGGAATGTGTGGGTATCTTGCGTAAGCAATAAAGAAATTAGGAGCCAACTTATTAGCCGAGTTGTCACTATAAAATAACGCTAGGCCGCTGAAAATTCGGCCTGGGGATGAGACTAGAGGCAACTGTGCACATTGTAGCAATCATAGAGACCCAAGGACGCGTGCATGATCATGTCTGCATGTGTGCGGCCTACCTCCTACAGTAGTGAGAATGTGGGGGTACTTACGATTATTGATGGGTTTTAACGACTTGAGACTTGCTAAAAATAACACAAAGTAATTAGATATGCAGATAAAAATAGCCGTGACTATCCAGCCGACAGCAGACACGGGTGGATCTCATTAATGCATATATGCTAAGTTTGCGTAGGGTAAGCTGAGCTCATCTTACTCTTTAAAATACCATCCATTCTAATTTGCTCTAAGATCCCAAACAATAGTGGGCTGTGCTCTGAGATGAGGTATTGATCATACTAGGCTTGCATGATCTAGGGTTTCAATGATGTCTGTATTAAAATTGTTATTATACAAGAGTGCAAGAGTACACACACTGCATATACATATCAGTATCTCAGTGCATGATTTAAAGGCAGACATGCGGCTTGTGAATTGAATGATAAACAGAGGCAGGCTCCAGTGACCTGTTAACTGCCTAGCTATATCCGCAAACAGTGTGCGTTTCCTACCTCACAGTGTGTTCACTGGGGCACGACAGTAACAAGAGACTTGCTACCAAAACAAACCACTGAAGCTGAGGTGGCCATTGCAGTTGTACAGGTTCATACACATGTATGTGCACCCAGCCACAATTCTATTTTTAACACAATTCACTTTGAGATTTGAATTCAAATGCTGCACATTCAAACACTAAAGGGCGTAACAGATGGTAGCTTTTATGTACAGTAGGCGGCAAACCACAAGAGCTTTGAACACCTCCACACATAGGAAAGCTGGGCCACCCACAAAAGCATGTAGGCATACATCTGGCACATGTACGCACTAAGAGGGTCAAAGGCCGTGTTAAACATGTGTAGAAAATAACCCGATGTTATTCCTTCATATTAGTTTAGTTTCTAGCAGGACTAAAGAAAAGAAAGTGTTTGGGAAAAAGCTTTAAAAACATTGTTACTTTTGTGCTATTATAAAAGTTTCACAATAATAGAGCTCGAGTTATGCATGACTCTGAAATTGTAGACGCTTCATATAAAGTTTGCAAACCAATTGCATTTTTCTCTAAAATTAGTGCACACATACTTAACATACCTCACACACACACACACACACACACACACACACACACGCACACACACACACACACACACACACACACACACACACACACACACACACACACACACACACACACACACACACACACACATAGCACAAAGCACAAAGCAACTTACTTTTCCTATCAATGTCTTGTCCATAGTTACAGGTCCACAGGTGCTCCTCCAGTTGGCAACGTGGTCCAATATAGTCACACCCACTTTCGTCTCGAGGGCATGTTGTGTAACTCCCAGGGCACTGATATTTGAGATGCATCTCCATAGAGCTTCTGGCCATGGTTAGGTCGCAGTACGCATTGTTAGGACACACAACGGTCAGCTTGTCGAGGATCTTCCTCACCAGTAGACTTGATGGTTTAATGTCTCTATCTTTGATGGGTTGCCGATCGATTGGGCAGGTTTTGGTCATCCGAAGTTGGCTCTTCAGACAGACATAGCAGTACGTGTGGCTACATGGAGTGTCCACTGGGTCGACTAGAGGTTGCACACAGATACCACAGAGCAGAGCATCATCGACATTGTCTGGGTAGTCGTAGAGATGGTTTTTACCAGGTTCGTGACCCTGACCACAGCAGTCACAAACTATAATGTTCCCCATTCGTTTTATCTTGAAACTGTTGGATTTTTTGATGCTGCTGGCTCTCCTCACTGTCCTCTCCCTTTCTTTCTCGGTTTTATTCTGTTTGTTCATTTCTTTTAGCCTATCTAAAGACATCTTGTGCGGTTGAAGTTATTTCTTGGGCTTGATTTATGCTTCCTTTTTTTAAAGTTTGCAACTGTGAGTTCTTGCTTCACTTTTACTAGCTAGCTGTCTGTACACTTTTACTATCCTTGATACGACGGTGAGAATGCCATCCCAGGCTATTTCAATGGTAGTCATAGCTTAGGAAAAACCCACATCCTCTGCAATCAGCTACACCCACACAAAGAAGAATGATGGGTGGAGCTCGATCAATCAGATAGGTCTCGTGAATTAGCCGCCTACTGGCTTCTAAAGGAGGGCGGTTAATTTATGAGACCTGCCCAAAGCATAAGGAAAATGTTTGTCAAGTGATCTTTACCTATTCATTAGATTGTTCTCTTTGAGTGTGCCAAGCAAAGTTGTGCAGCAGAGATGGATTTCCAGCACCGAGCAGGGTCCAAGACAGGTGGTGGGGGGATGTCAGGCTCAGCTGAGTCCAGTAGGGACAGAAAAGAGCGGCTCAGGAAGCTTGCTATGGAAACAATTGATCTAGCTAAGGTAGGTGTGTGTTTATTAGATTGAAAACGCCTCATGTGCACTGTATTTTTTCCAGGACCCCTATTTTATGAAGAATCATTTGGGGACATTTGAATGCAAACTCTGTCTCACACTACACGCTAACGAAGTATGTTACGTATGATCAAAAACATTGACGTTCGTATTATTACCTGACGTTGTATTGATACACAGGCTAGCTACCTAGCTCACACACAGGCCAAGAAACATCAGACGAATTTGTAAGTGCCGTTATTTATTCGTATACTGACTTAATTTGTGGTAATCTTTAGAGCTAAGAGAGCAGCCAAGGAAGCGAAAGATACCGGGGCTCTGCCTGCACCAGTAAGCCATTACTAATAATACACATCACAGCACACACACGTCCTTGTCATGTGGAGAGGGTAGTAGCTCTTCAGGTTTAATATCAAATTCTTTCATAGGAGAAACCACGAGTGGATGTTAAGAAATTTGTCAAGATTGGGAGACCTGGATACAAAGGTACTTTAAATCGTTGATCAGAACTCAAGTTACAAGAGTACTTTCAAAATACTGAGTGCTCCCCTGTATAATCTACGTCGTATATGGCTCGTTTCTTACAATCATACAAAGCTCACTTCATTGACAATTTTTGCATAGTCTCATCATTCCCCCCCCCCCCAGTTACTAAGCAGAGGGACCCTGTGAATGGCCAGCAGAGTCTGTTCTTCCAAGTGGACTACCCTGAGATAGTGGACGGCATCAAGCCTAGACACAGATTCATGTCCGCTTATGAGCAGAGACTGGAGCCCCCGGATAGACAGTGGCAGTATCTATTGTTTGCTGCTGAGCCTTACGAAACCATAGGATTCAAGGTATTATAGTGTATGGTCTTGTGTGGAATACACATACAGTGGATCCCCTCTTATATAAATGGCCACCCCTAAAGAAGTTCCAAACATTGTAAAGGGGCCAAGGTTCCCATTAATTGTGTGCAAAATTCCCCCTCAATAAAGGCTGCCTCTGTCAATATTTTGTTCCCCAATGTTATGTTTCCGTTCCACTACAAAACTAAACCCTGCACTGGCTACCGTCATGTATGTCAGTGACATGTGTTGGTACAATGTATGCATCTATTGCCTACCTTCTAGTCCAACTGTCATTAACAGTTTTTCACTAAGCTTGGAGCTCACATATACTCCACCATGCACACACACACACGCACACACACACGCACACACACACACCCACACATACACACACAATGACCAGATTCCTAGTCGTGAAGTGGAGAAAGGAGCCGACAAGTTCTGGACGGAATGGAATGCAGACACTAAACAGTTCTTCATCCAGTTCCACTTTCGACATGAGTCTGAGGGGATGCAATTCTGAGAATTTATGCTATAACTGCATGTCTATTACATTTGCTTACACTTTCCTATCTTTGTCTATAAAAAGTACACCTCATTTGTTCAATATTAATTATTGGGTATTTACTTTAGAACAACAGAAAAACTTTAACAAAATGCTGAAGTTCTTCTGCCTTAAGAACTTCAGCATTTTGTTATTGATTGAGCCACACCCCCCTTTTGCTGCAAAGCTTGCAAAAGAAAGGCGTGTCTTGTACTATAATAGTATGACCTTTTGGTAAGTTAAAGATGTCCTTGAAGTTAGCTTTGCATGGAAATGTAAAGCACTAGTACCAGTAAAAAAAGCTTGATCTTAATTAGTGAAGTTATAGATAGCTCTTGATCTTTTATCCTTGCTTTAATATTCGATAGCTTGAATTTTATAACTGGATTGCTGCGCCTATTCAGACTCAGTAATATTTCATTCTCTTCTATTCACACAGTAACGAAGACAATGGCTGTAAATCCACAAGCTTTCGAGCAGTTCAGTCTGAGACAAATTCGCATCACTGAGAATGAGTTGGGACATGGTTCCTATGCTGTTGTCATGGAGCTAGAGTATCGAGGACTGAAATGTGCCGGCAAGAAGCTTTACCGAGTTCTCTACGAGACTGGAATCGGGCATGCAGCACGAAGGTATCTGGAAGAGTGTCACCTGCTCAGTCAAACTAGGCATCCTAACATTGTCCAGTTTCTGGGAGTCTGTTTTGAGGAAGGCTCTCAGTTCCCCATCCTAGTCATGGAGTTCCTCCCCACCAACTTGACCAGCTGTCTCGAGCGCTACGGTATTCTCCCCGATGAGATCAACTTCTCCATCCTCCATGACGTCTCACTGGGCCTGGTCTACCTCCATGGCCAAACACCAGTCATTGTGCACAGAGACCTCTCAGCCAACAATATCCTCTTGTCCACCAACATGACAGCCAAGATATCCGATCTGGGGGTTGCTCGAATATTGAACCTGACCCCCCTTCAAGTGAGTCGAATGACAGAAACCCCTGGCACCCCAGCGTACATGCCCCCCGAAGTGATGGTTGCCGACCCCCACTACGACACCAGTGTGGATGTGTTCTCCTTTGGGATCATGATGATTCACACCTTCACAGCAGAGTGGCCACTACCAAGTATCGGCCCCACCAGAATTGATCCTGCTAATCCTGACAGACTGATACCAGTGACGGAAGCCGAACGACGTGAACACTTTCTTCGAAGAATTCCCCTAGACCACCCTCTGATGGACCTCATCATGTGCTGTCTCAGCAATAACCCTCAGCGAAGGCCTAGAGCAGCGGAGATAGTGGGTCGGATGGTGGGTGTGGTACTTGAACACCCTCCCTCCTTTGAGAATAGAGTGAACATGCTCCAGCGAGTGAGTGCCCTACTGACAGAGAAGAGGGAGCTTGAGGAGGAGGTTGTGAGGAAGGACTCTACAATTCAAGAGAAAGCAAGAGAGAACAAGGCACTGGCGGAGGAAAAAAGACGACAAGAGGAAGAAAGTGAAAACACTGTCGAGCGTATGCAGTTGGTGCACTCTGTGGAAGCCGAACAACATCAAGCTATCATTGAAAATCTTAAAAACCAGTTGGATGGCAAACAGGAGCTAGAAACTCATTGTAAGCAACTCACTGAAGTGATGGAGCAACAAATTAAAGAAAAAAACTCTATTATCACTCTCAAAGATTCGATCATTGCCTCAAGGGACACTCATCTAGAGAAAAAAGAAGCCACCATTCAGAGTTTGCACGACCAACTCACTAAAACCAGAGACTACTTGACCAGCAAACCACAGGTGAGCTCATCAATATTGTATGCCATTAATTCTCATATATAAAATATGATAGTACAGTAACCGTCGTTTCTCTTATTATAATTATCGTCACCGTATTAAAATGCCAAGTCTAAAGCTTCTGTTCCAATTGATCGCTGAGTACATTCCGGCAATGAGGCACTAATGAATGACATACATTAATTTTTTGCAGTGCCTCAGTAATTATGTGCGAATGCCCAGCGAGGTATGCTGTAGTGTGTCTGTTTGGCTGCTATATAGCGGCTCAATGTTGAATGAGTTACAAGCAAGAGTTTCCGTAGTGCTTTCGTTACAATGGAAGTTGTCTTTTATTATAACTTGACCTCGAACCCATCTGTTCTAAGCACCACTCATGCAATAGTAATAAGCACTAAACTGTAATAATAGTCTTTATTCGTGTGCACAGGATATTCTTTTTTAACTGTTGTTTAACTAACTATATTATCTGATTTTAGCAGTACATGTATACATTCCAAATGCTCCTAATTACATGCAACACACAAGTTATTGACTCTCTGTATTCTCCAGTCTCTACAGGTTCAGTTGTCCTATAGTCAGTGCTCTAAGGCTTCAGTGAAGATGTCACATGGACTAGCAGTAACCATCAATGGCAAAGTCTACTATGGTGGAGGAGGCTGTGTTTACAATGATGACTTGTACTGTGTCCATTGTTACGATCTGCCTCAAGACGTTTGGTCAACTTTGCCCAGACTTCCTGTGCGATGGTTTGGTCTAGGGGAGGTCGAATGTGAACTGGTAGCAGTTGGAGGTAGGGATTCATCCAACTCTAAATCCAATGTGGTACATGTGTTTAACAAAGAAAGGAACTGGAAACGGACGATCCCACCCATGCCCACAGCGAGGAGTTCTCCAGCAGTTGTTAGTCTCCCAACACATCTGATCGTAGCAGGAGGTCGGTTGGTCTCTGGTGGCTACACTGATAAAGTTGAAATTTACAACATCAGCACCTCCCAGTGGAGCGAGACAAATAGACTACCGTATGCTTGTAACTCAAGAGGACTTGTCTGCAACAACACAGTGTACCTAATGGGGGGATATGATGGCAATAATCTCAACAAGGTGTGTGCTGCTCAAGTCGACAAGCTCATCTCAGCAGACCGAAAGGATGATGGGAGTGCCAACTCTGTCTGGAATACAATATCCAACACACCATCTTACCGGCCCTCCCCTGTAACGATATCCGACACCCTCTTTGCTGTTGGTGGAGAGGATAGTGAAAGAGAGGATAGTGAAAGAAAAGCCACTCAAAGGATCTACGCCTACTCATCCTCGGTGGACTCCTGGCTCTACGTTGGTGATCTACCATCTCCTGTAGCATACCCTGCCACTGTGTCACTGTCTCCAACAGAGTGTTTTGTGATCGGGGGATGGAACAAAGAAATAGAAAGACAATCAACTGTGTATAAAATTAGTATCACAACAACTATTTCTTGAGTATTTTATGGCTCAAAATTTAATGTTCATGATAATTATTTTCTTGAGTGACATGTAACCGATGAGATATGTTTTAGCTCGAGAGCCCACAGAACAAATTGTAATATTCGCGTTTAATGTCAGGAAACCACACCTACCAAGAGCTTTAATTTGCATCAATGCGTGGGAGTGTATCCCAGTTTCAATTTTCGCTCTAATTAATTTTTGGGTAAATGAAGTTCTCATGAAACAATAATGCAAGAATATGTAGAAAGAGCCATTGGTACATTTCAGATAATTAATCAGGTTAATGGTTTGTGCTTTTGAAAGCACTGAAATAATGGTCTATCACGCTTCACAATAAAACTAATAGTTCTCTTAGCATAGTACTGACTGTCGAGCTGTATATTGTCAATGACCTCGTCCAACAAATGTGACTGCCCTATGAAGATCCTCGGGGCGTTGTACTTGAGGTGTGAAAAGTGCATGTGCAGATGATAGTAAGACGGCTGATAATGGAGATAGCAGTGCAGCTCCTCAGCAGGTAGTCCATTATACTTATCTCGAATCATCTCCTTAGAATGAAAAGTTATAGTTCAATTAATATGTCAACAAATCAATTTAGTAGGCGACTTAAAAGGATACCGGTAGCTTTAATTAACAGTATGCGCATAATTATGTAAAAGTGTGATAATAATTATGCAGAAAATTAATTACGTACTGATATGCAAATTATTTAGGTACAGAATACCTAGTCAGTTTCAAATCTGTAAATCTATTAACTTGTTGCAAATGACCACCCCACACCTTTTCCTTGTGAAGTACATTCCTGAGCAGTGGAGCATTGAGCTCCCTCAGAGACAGTATATACCTCTCTTGTGCACCACAGCGAGCGTATAGAGGTTCTCCAGTATTCCCTGGTCCCACTTCATGTCAGGGAGCAGCACAAACCCAATGTCCTGGTCTGGATCATTGTACACCACTCGCTCAACCTCTGATCTCCCTTCTAGAATATTCTATATACCCACTACAGGAAAATAAAGAACAATTCCCCCTCCCCAGTTACTAAACAGAGGGACCCTATGAATGGCCAGCAGAGTCTAGTGAACTACACTGAGATAGTGGACGGCATCAAGCCTTGCATGGAGCCCCCGGACAGACAGTGGCAGTCTATTGTTTGCTGCTGCATGAGCCTTACGAAACCATAGGATTCAAGGTATTATAGGGTATGGTATTGTATGGAATACACATACAGTGGAACCCCTCTTATATAAACGGCCACCCCTAAAGAATGCCAACTCTCGTAAAGGGGCCAAGGTTCCCATTAATTGTGTACAAAATTACCCCTCAATAAAGGCTGCCCTCTGTCAATACTTCGTTCCCCAATATTATTTTTCCGTTCCACTACAAAACCAAGTCCTGCACTGGCTACATGCAGTCTAGCCTCGATTCGAGAGGCCGATTAAAATATAATCGGCCTGGAATCGAGGCTACATGCAGTTATGTATGTCAGTGACATGTGTTGGAACAAGTACGCATCTATTGCCTAAAATATTAATAGTTTTCTTCCTTCTAATGGAAGCGGTCCAACTGTCATTAACATTTTGTCACTAAGCTTAGAGCCGTTTCTCACATTTACTCCACCATGCACACACACATAATTATACACACACACACACACACACACACACACACACACACACACACACACACACACAAACACACACACGTACGCACGCACCACACACACGCACGCACGCACACACACACACACACACACGCACGCACACACACACACACACACACACACACACACACACACGCATACACACACATACACACACATACACATGCACAAACACACACACAATGACCAGATTCCTAGTCGTGAAGTGGAGAAAGGAGCCGACAAGTTCTGGACGGAATGGAATGCGGACACTAAACAATTTTTCATCCAGTTCGTCAATCCACTTTCGACATGAGTCTGAGGGGATGCAATTCTGAGAATTTATGCTATAAGTATATAACTACCCTAATTATGTGTTTTTGCTGTGTATATATTAAATTTGCTTACAGTGACTTTCCAATCTTTGTCTATAAAAAGTATATCTCAATATTAATTTTGGGTAAAGTGAATGATGTTAATGAAAACTTCAGCACTTTGTGATTGAGCCATACCCCCCCTTTTGCTGCAAAGCGAAAGGCATGTGACAGTCTAGCCTCGATTCCAGGCCCAGTTGTTTCTAGCTAGGCCGACAACCAAAGGAGGTCGGACATCACTTGAACTTTCATGCACTAATTATGACCTTTTAATGACATTCTAGGCCAAATTGCTTTTCGTTTTTTGCTGACTCAGCAGTGAGTAGCATCTACTGTACTTCTGCTAGTCTTTATTTTAGCCGCCCTCTAAAAGTTGGGCGGCCTAATCACAAGTCTATGACATAGACTTGTCTTATAAATCAGTCGCCCTCTATAATGTTATAGAGGGCGACTGATTTATGAAACAATATTTCTGCACGGTTTCTGTCGCTCAATCTGTTGACAGCTAGTTGTGTTTGGTGTTTCTCTTTGATGGTTACTGGACCTAACCCTATCAGTACATAATACCCATACTATAGCTAGATCCACCTAGATCCAGTCATGTTTTACTGCTGAGTCAGCAATAGAACATGGCTGGATCTAGCTAGAATGGCTATTATGTGCTGATAGGGTTAGGTCCAATAACCATCACAGACACCAAACTATGGCGCTATATTAGTGCCATAATTCAAGGGGGGTATACTTTTTTGCATTAGGGGTATACTTTTTCATTAGGGGGTATACTTTTTTCATTAGGGGGTATACTTTTTTTTATTAGGGGGGTATACTTTTTTCATTAGGGGTATACTTTTTTTTATTAGAGGGTATACTTTTTCATTAGGGTAGGCTCTTTTCATTAGGGGGTATACTTTTCATTAGGGTATACTCTTTTCATTAGGAGTACACTTTTTTTATTTTTTTCATGAGAGCAGTATAGGAGAACATTATTCAATTTTCACTGAATAATGGAGCCCTTATTTATGGGCTCCTGATAAATTGATGACCATTCCCAGAAAATGTTTGACTTATTGATTGACCTTTGACCTGAACACAGAAGATATTCAGAGGAGGGTGGACAGGGTCAAAAGGTCACTAATGAATCATCACGTGAGCTTATGTTTTGTGCAGTAAATTTGCAAGTTGACTGCACATTGCGCCCTGATTCTTGTGATAAAGTAGCCCCTTCATGTTATTGCTGCTGCAAATTAGTTAACTTTTAGCTACTGCGCCCCTCCGGCTCCAGAGAAATCGTGCAGTGCCTAAAAGGGGTGACCTCTCATAAAGGTCGTAGTTCTGTCACGTCAAACTGACCTCTGACCTTTAGAGCTATATACCGTGCTGTACTATACTGTAGAGTGAATGTATAGCTCAGCTATATCATCATCTAAGTATACTCTTGTTTCAAGAATGAAAAGGTGGCCTGCTGGCCGGCTAGAAAAGAGCTTGATAAAGTAGGTTCAAGGTTCAAGTATTTTAATAAAGACTACGTCACTATTAACTTTTGGCTTTGTGACCAACCTCCTCATACTATAGCCTCGAGACCAGCCGTTTGTTATCCAGTAGCCTCGATTCAAGGCCGATTAAAATCGGCCTGGAATCGAGGCTAGTTATCCAAGTAGCGCTAATGAACGGCTGGTCTCGAGGCTATACCTATTGGTAAGGTATTTAGCATGCGCTATGCGCTATGCATGGAATGTAAAGCACTATCTACATGTACTTAATCTTAATTGGTGAAGTTATAGATAGCTAGCTAGCTCTTGATCATTATTTTATCCTTGCTTTAATATTCGATAGCTTGAATTTTATAACTGGATTGCCTATTCAGACTTCATTATTTTCTATTCACACAGTAAGTAACGAAGACAATGGCTGTAAATCCACAAGATTTCGAGCAATTCACTCTGAGACAAATTCACATCACTGAGAATGAGTTTGGACATGGTTCCTACGCTGTTGTCATGGAGCTAGAGTATCGAGGACTGAAATGTACCGGCAAGAAGCTTTACTGAGTTCTCTACGAGACTAGAATCGGGCATGCAGCACGAAGGTATTTGGAGGAGTGTCACCTGCTCAGTCAAACTAGGCACCCTAACATTGTCCAGTTTCTGGGAGTCTGTTTTGAGGAAGGCTCTCAGTTCCCCATCCTAGTCATGCAGTTCCTTCCCACCAACTTGACCAGCTGTCTCGAGCGCTACGGTATTCTCCCCGATGAGATCAATTTCTCCATCCTCCATGACGTCTCACTGGGCCTGGTCTACCTCCATGGCCAAACACCAGTCATTGTGCACAGAGACCTCTCAGCCAACAATGTCCTCTTGTCCACTAACATGACGGCCAAGATATCCGATCTGGGGGTTGCTCGTATATTGAACCTCACCCCCTTTCAAGTGAGTCGAATGACGGAGACCCCTGGCACCCCAGCGTACATGCCCCCCGAAGTGATGGTTGCCAACCCCCACTACGACACCAGTGTGGATGTGTTCTCCTTTGGGATCATGATGATTCACACCTTCACAGTAGAGTGGCCACTACCAAGTATCGGCCAGACACGAATCGATCCTGCTAATCCCAATGGTCTGATACCAGTGATGGAAGCTGAACGACGTGAAGAGTTCCTTCGAAAAATTCCCCCAGACCACCCTCTGATGGACCTCATCATGCGCTGTCTCAGCAACAACCCTCAGCAAAGGCCTAGAGCAGCAGAGATAGTGGGTCAGATGGTGGGTGTGGTACTTGAACACCCTCCCTCCTTTGAGAACAGAGTGGAGATACTCCAGCGAGTGAGTGCCCTACTGACAGAGAAGAGGGAGCTTGAGGAGGAGGTTGTGAGGAAGGACTCGGCAATCCAGGAGAAAGCAGGAGAGAACGAGGCACTGGCGGAGGAGAAAAGACGACGAGAGAAAGAAAGTGAAAGCATTGCTGAGCGTATGCAGTTGGTGCACTCAGTGGAAGCCTTTCAAAATCAAGCTATCATTGAAAACCAGTTGGATGGCAAACAGGAGCTAGAAACTCAATGTAAGCAACTCACTGAAGTGATGGAGCAACAAATTGAAGAAAAAAACTCTATTATCACTCTCAAAGATTCGATCATTTCCTCAAGGGACACTCATCTAGAGAAGAAAGAAGCCACCATTCAGAGTTTGAACGACCAACTCACTAAAATCAGAGACTACTTGACCAGCAAACCACAGGTGAGCTCATCAATATTGTAAGTTCTCATATATTTAATAATTATGATAGTACAGTGACCGTCTTTTAAATTATCGTCACCGTATTAAAATGCCAAGTCTAAAGCTTCTGTTCCAATTGATCGCTGAGTACATTCCGGCAATGAGGCACTAATGAATGACATACATTAATTTTTTGCAGTGCCTCAGTAATTATGTGCGAATGCCCAGCGAGGTATGCTGTAGTGTGTTTGTATGTGTGTGTGTCTGTCTGTCTGTGTGACTGCTATAGTGGCTCAATGCTGAATGAGTACAAGCAAGAGTTTCCGTGGTGCTTTCATTAGAAGGGAGTTGTCTTTTATTATAACTTGACCTCATTCACCACTCATGCAATAACTAGAGCACTAAAGTGCAAACCCTCGGCTAGTGACATGATTACCAAAGAAACTAGAAGAACTAGGTAGTGACTGAGCTGTCTAGCACAGCTAGACTACAGAGAGAGAGATATGCTGAAACATTTGAGAACAGAGTTTTAGTGGTACATAGATATATGCACTGTGGACTACGATCACAGCAAAGAAGCCTGGAGTCTCAGAGAAGTATGGCTCCTGGAGTAGGATCCCAGAGTCAGCTAACAGAGACAACATCCAGTCACAATTCTAGCTTTCTATTGTAGTGACCCTTTTCCATTGTTCCTGGTACGGGATCACTTCATCTGCAAGTAATAAAGGCCACAGTGTAGCTAGCTCAACGTGCAAGTTCAAGCTTCTTAGCTTTTATTTGACAACGAAGCTTTAAAATCAAAATCTGCCACTATTAAAACTAATAACTTGTTGTGTGAAGGCTATCTGTGTTGTAAACGCAGCGCCATGACACCCAGGTGAGTAGATTCACCTGTCACAAATAGAGCACTAAAGTGCAAACCCTCGGCTTGTGACATGATTATAAAGAAACCAGTAGAGTAATATATTAAACGCAGTGCATGTAGTGATGATGACTGAGCTGTCTAGTACAGCAACTCAGGAGCAATAAAACTAAACCAGACTAGAGGCATGCTGTGAGAACAGAGTACTAAAAACAGTGGTAATGAGGCATGCACAGTAGACTAGGATCACAGCAAAGATTCCTGGAGTCTCAGAGAAGTATGATATGACTCCTGGGATCCTGGAGTCAGCTAACAGAGCAACAAACAAGTCACAATCCATTGTAGTGCCGACCCTTTTCCACTGTTTTTGGTACGGGATCACTTCAGCTGTAAATACGGCGGGTATCTCGAATAAAGGCCGCGTGTAGTTAGCTAGCTAGCTGCCGCGCCAACGCGAGGGGTCCGACACTGTAATTTTTAGCGTACAAGATTTCAAAATCTCAAGATTTCAAAATCTCGAGATTTCAGAGATTTCACAAAGATTTCACAGATTTCACAGAGCATCACTGGGGTTGAAGATTGAAAGCTCTACCGTCATTCAACATGCACTTGCACTAGTCATGCACCTCGGTCATGGATGCACTAGCAATTGCACTATAGCACTTGCACTGTGAGCAGATGCAATCAAGGCACAGATGGGCGTGCCCGTCCACCTTTTTGTAGGCAGGCCACGCCCATTTAGTCAAGGCATGACACTGAGATTACAATAAGATTACGGAAAATGAGGTCAAAGGTGGAGATTTCAGAGATTTCAAGATTTCGGGATTTCATGAGATTTCAAAAGATTTCAAAAGTAAGTGTACAAGATTTCACAGAGTGTCGGACCCCTCGGCGCCAACGTGAAAGTTCAAGCTTCTTAGTTTATGCATAGATATAAGAAGGGAGAGGGATGGGAAACGGAGCACGTGCGCACAATCACTTCTGTGTAATACCAAAAGTTGATCCGCGTTTCACCTCTAGACACCCCGCCAACCCAGCGGGAAATGTCAAAGCTCCCCACTGGGACTCTTAGTCCTGTACTGAGCATCCACGCCTACTGTGCATCATAATTATAGTGTATCTCACCAAGAGCTTGAACACTTTCAAAGGCAGTTTTTTGAGTGTTGTATTATCGTTTCGGCTCTATCTAGTGGCTTTGTGTACCTTCTACAAGGAGAGGCTGTGACTACAGCCCAAAATATTAATGATTCCCTCTTTCTTAAGTAGCTAGCTGGGCATTGTATGCAAGTAAAATCAAAGCCACTTGGCTTTAGGTTGGTAAGTAATGTTCATTTTTGTCTTAGTAGCTAAGCTGGTTTTTAAAAGCACACTTTTTGTGTACCCATTTAGAAAGTTACATCAATGATTGAATCATAGATTGAAGAGTTAGAGGGATAGGAAACAGTTTGTATCTCGAGTAACATCCGCGCTACGCTGCGGTTTCATCGAGGCCATCACAACAATATCTATTTCTACACTCAGTGCATAATAAACTACAAGTAACTGTGCTTAGTCCGTGCAACTCACTTATATTTCAAGGTCTATACCTATGTAGTAGTCATAACCAGCACGCTTACACGTTATATGTTCCAATAGCTCTAAAACAGCCTTGGGAACATATAACTTTATTGGAAAGTCTCTTTTTACTGGGTGTGGTCAGACATTAGCAAGTACTACACGTGGCTCATGGACTAGGCGTGTTATAAATTGCTGAAAGAGATAATGTCTCAAGGAAACACAGCTTTGGGAGTTACCCGGCAAAATGTGCTTAATAGCCTCGTAACGCGGATATTTTTCGAGGCTCCACTGCAGATTCAATGTAAAATCATCACGTGCACCACTCCGTTTCCTATCCCTCTAACTCCTCAATCTATGATTGAATGTAGGTAAATGTCTCTTTGTATTCATTGATAGTTGGTTCATCGTATCGGCACAGTAATTTACGACAGAACTTTGCTACATTTCCATAATTCTCTATCATGTCTGTGACTGTACTGGAATACTCAACGGTACAGACAGAGCTCCTCTCAAGAATTTGCCTGTTCATGCAAGCTGCTTTTTACTGCTTGGAGGGGTCTCACTAACTATTGCTGCTACCTTGTTGTGACTGTTCCACTAGCCATTGCTAATACATGGAGCTCAGTAGCGCTAGTTTATAGCCTAAAAGCATGGGCTGGAGGAAATAAAGAAGAAAACATTGACCGAAACGCGGATCGTCAATGCTATTTACGTAATGTTTCCCATCCCTCTACCTTATATCTATGGTTTATGCTCGCTTTTATTCGACAACAAAGCTCTAACATCGAAATCTACTATTGATAACTTATTGTGTGAAGGCTATCCATGCTATAAACGCAGTGCTGTGGCAGCCAGGTGAGCAGACCCTGAAATTACAAACAGACAAACAAACAGACAAACCAAACGACTACTATACCCGTGGCCGCCCACGCGCGCCTCGGGTAATAATACTTACCATCTGATTTTAGCAGTATATACATTCCAAATGCTCCTTATTACATGCAACACACAAGTTATTGACTCTCTGTATTCTCCAGTCCCTACAGGTTCAGTTGTCCTATAGTCAGTGCTCTGAGGCTCCAGTGAAGATGTATGGTGGACAAGCAGTAACCATCAATGGCAAGGTCTACTATGGTGGAGGAGGCTGTGTTTACAATGTTGACTTGTACCGTGTCCACTGTTACGATCCGCCACAAGACGTTTGGTCAACTTTGCCCAGACTTCCTGTACGATGGTTTGGTCTGGGAGAGGTCAAAGGTGAACTGGTAGCAGTTGGCGGTATGGATTCATCCTCTAGATCCAATGCGGTACATGTGTTTAACAAAGGAAGGAACTGGAAACGGACGATCCCACCCATGCCCACAGCGAGGGATTCACCAGCAGTCGTTAGTCTCCCAACACATCTGGTCGTAGCAGGAGGTATGGGCTCTAGTGGCTACACTGATAATGTTGAGATTTACGACATCAGCACCTCCCAGTGGAGTGAGACAGACAGACTACCGTATGCTTGTGCTGGCCAAAGAGGAATTGTCTACAACAGCACAGTGTACCTAATGGGGGGATTTGACGACAATAATCTAAACAAGGTGTGTGCTGCTCAAGTCGACAAACTGAGTGCCAACAAAGCCGACTCTGTCTGGAATACAATATCCAACACACCGTCTCACCGGCCCTCCCCTGTAACGATATCCGACACCCCCACCCCCTTCGCTATTGGTGGAGTGGATATTGAAAGAAACCCCACTCAAAGGATCTACGCCTACTCATCCTCGATGGACTCTTGGCTCTACGTTGGGGATCTACCATCTCCTATAGCATACGCTGCCACTGTGTCACTGTCTCCAACACAGTGTTTTGTGATCGGGGGATGGAACAAAGAAATAGAGAGACAATCAACTGTGTATAAAATTAGTATCACAGCAACTATTTCTTGAGTATTTTATGGCTCAAAATTAATGTTCATGATAATTATTTTCTTGAGTTGAGTGACATGTAACCGATGAGATATATTTTGGCTCGAGAGCCCACAGAACAAATTGCGTTTCAATGTCAGGAAACCACACATACCAAGCTAGAGCTTTAATTTGCATGGGAAATACCAATGCGTGAGAGTGTATCCCAGTTTCAATTTTCGCTTTAATTAATTTTTGTATTAATAAGTTCTCATGAAACAATAATACAAGAATATGTAGAAAGAGCCATTGGTACACTTCAGATAATTAATCAGGTTAATAATGGTTTGTGCTTTTGAAAGCACTGAAATAATGGTCTATCACGCTTCACAATAAAACTAATAGTTCTCTTAGCATAGAGCCGGTGTCATAAAATTTTGGGCCCCCCCCATGTTTAGCCCCCCCCGGGCCTAGAATTTTAAAATTTTGGGCCCCCCGGGCCTAGAATGTTAACATTTTAGGCCCCCTAGGGGTCCAATCTGTTAAAATTCTAGGCCTCCAACTGTGAGATTAGGCCCCCCTCTTTTCTGCACAATAGAACCATAGATAAACGAACAGAAATCTTTATCTATGATAGAACGAAGTCAAAGAATTATGGTAAGGTTAGCTCTATTAGTTACAAAGCATCAAAGAGACTGCATGCATGCAAAGACTCTGTATCAAAGTAGCAAAATTGTTTGCATTATTATTCTATCATGGAATTCAAAGTGAAGGAAGATTTACCTTTCAAGTTACTCTAGCCTCGAGTTACTCATACCTATAAGAGTTAAATGCTTTGATGCAGCTCTGCAATGTTGGATCTGCCTGTAAGACAATCGATGTTGTGCATAGCTATCGCCATATTTGCAACTTTTTTTGTGCTTACTTTCTCAGCCAAATTTCAAGACAAAACATGGCGGCGTTATCCCCAAGCGGCTGGTCGCCAAAGGAGGCAAAATTTTGTGAATTCACAATAATTATAAAGTATAAAGCACACAATTTTCAGTGCAAAGACAACAATACATATCTTCCTCCATGTTTTCCTACATAGAAGATGTAAATTGTTGTGGGGATGCTCCAATAGCATCACTGGCTCAGCTCTCAAGTAATGTGGAATCATAGATATAGAAGTCAAGAGAGAAACTATAGTGGAATCACAGTACATGTACATGCAAACAAGTGAGCCCGCCCACTTATTACAAGGGCGCTTCTCTCATATGCCCTTGCTATATAAACTAAGTTTCTTGTGTAAAGCTGTTTTTGTTCATTGTTTGAAGATTATAGCATGCAGTAGTGTCAGGCTTGATAAGCCTTTTGGAACTTAGTAACCCAGCTCAGAAGCAGCAACCTTAAAATCCGGGATATCTGAGGTGAATAGCAGTTTCCTTTCGGGACAAGGGTAATCTTGGACAGTCCTGACCAATTCGGGACAGTTGGCACCTATGTGCTTCGTGCTGCATATGACATGGTGCAGTGTGATGGCTGTGAGACCAGTGGTACTACTGTACATGCATGAAATGTGTGTGTGTGAGGAGAACTGAATTCAGTAACTGGCACTGCATGCATAGACTGTGAAGACCATAGAAGACTGTATTGGTGTATTTTGAGAATGCACTGTCACATAATGTTACTGCTGTTGTGCTGTTAATGGGGGGCCTAAAATTTTAAGAGGGGGCCTAAAATGTTAAAATTCTAGGCCCGGGGGGGGGCCCAATCTCATGGGGGGCCTAAAATTTTATGACACCGGTGTCATAAAATTTTAGGCCCCCCATGAGATTGGCCCCCCCCCCCCCCGGCCTAGAATTTTAAAATTCTGGGCCCCCTCTTAAAAGTTTAGGCCCCCCCTATTAAAAGTATCTCAGCGGTTATTATGATACATCTCAAAACTTGAACAAGTACAACAACAGAAAAACTAGCTATCTATTTGCAGTCTATTTGCAGTCTTTACAGTGCCAGTCACTGAATGGAGCTTTCTTTATACGTGCACACTTCATGTGGTACCTGTCGCAGCCATCACACTGCACCATGTCGTTCCACGAGTCAGGCCTTATGCACTGGTAGCACGAAGCTACTACAGATACCCACACTATCTCACTTCGAGGGGTCTCCTGCCTTGATTTTGGGAACCTTGATAGTTTCTTCTTTTCAAAGCACCTTACCAAATGCCGTCTGAGTTTTTGCTGGTCCAGTGTCAGCGTGTTTAAAGAGTCTCCAACTAAGAGGTGGTACGCCCATGCAATAGCAAATAAGCCACAGTCATATGACTCTTGTTGTTGTTGGACAGGCGGACACTCTGCCAGTAAACCAATTTCTTGACGTTGTGGTGGACTAAGTGTTGGATGGTAGAGCTGGAGTAGTTGATTTTCTACAGATCTAGGAAATTCCTTAGTGCCTGTCTGCAGGCTGTCATACACATAGACACTGCCTTCAATACAACTTGTCAGGATCCAGTGATGACGTTCTGGCACAAACAGTATCTGCACTCCTAATATATAATAAAAAGAATTGTTTCATAATCTTGAGATAGTTACATAACTCACCTTGAACCCTCGTGCGCTTGTCCAAATCAATTGGGCGAAAACCAAGACGAAACTGCACTTTAAGTGACGATTGCAACCCAGATGTTTTGGAGAATTGGCCACTTAAAAGCATCATTGCAGCATCCACATGCTTGTCAGACAGCATGCCTGTTGGGGCGAGTAGTATCTCTCTGTCATGTGCCGTGAGAGAGAGCTCATTGACCCACTGTACTTCGATCTATGATAAGGTAAGAATAGTACAGTAAAGGTACAGTAACAGACAAAAGATAATTGATTGAGACACAACACTCACTTTCTTGAAAACATCCTTAGTCTTACATTTGTTTGACTTAGGGTCTCTCTTTGGTGGCTGTGGGTCCTCTTTCTTTGGGTCGTCTTTCTTTGGTGGCTGTTGGTCGTCTCTCTCTGGTGGCTGTGGGTCGTCTCCCTTTGGTGGCTGTGGGTCGTCTCCCTTTGGTGGCTGTGGGTCGTCTCTCTCTGGTGGCTGTTGGTCGTCTCTCTCTGGTGGCTGTTGGTCGTCTCTCTCTGGTGGCTGTTGGTCGTCTCTCTCTGGTGGCTGTTGGTCGTCTCTCTCTGGTGGCTGTTGGTCGTCTCTCTCTGGTGGCCGATCGCCTTCTGGTGGCTGTTTATTGTCTCTAGACAAGCTCCTTTCATTAAACAACTTCAGCCGACAGACATTTGCCTTCTTCTTGAGTATTTGACCAGAAAGGTTTTTTAGCTCATATAAGCCCTTACCTATATATACATATAATATATATATAATTATATATATAGTGCATGTGAATTCATTTTAGCTGTATAACATACAGGCTGTATAGATATAACTATTATCACTAAAATAATAATAATAACTTACCTAAATCTCGGTTGATGAAATATGGCCCTAGCCATCTTGAGTCCAGTTTTCCTCCCTTCCTCTGCTTTTGAGCAGTATTCTCCAGCAAAACCTTCATACCCACGCTAAGTGTGCTGACTTGCTGGTGTTTTCTGTCATACGTTTCTTTTTGTTTGCCTTGTGCTGACTTGATGTTGGCTTCAGCTGTTGTGAACATTCTTCACGGCTCTTCAAAAGATGCTCAATAACTTCTTCTGGGGTTCTTTCTTCAGGCTGACCGGGCAGTAGCTCACTATCAATCGGCAAACGCATCTCAGCTTGGAAGAGCATGAAGTAAGGAGAATGCTTAATCGATGCCTGACGTGATGCCCTATACCCCATGAGAATCGTGTTGATCTTCTCGTCCCAGTTATCTTGGTTGTCATTCACAGTCTTAGCCAAACACCTAGAAAGAGTCTGGTTAAACCGCTCAGTTAATCCATTTGTCTGAGGGTGGTAAGCGCTAGTGATTCTATGCTGGGTGTTGGTTTTCTGGTACAACTGGGCTGAGAGTGAGTTGACGAATTCCCGACCCTGGTCAGTGACAATGACTTCTGCACAGCCCATTCTGCACATAACCTATTAAGAGAGATTGATTTGCTGTAAATGATGTGCATAATAATTATTGCTATAGTGCACTTACAGAGTAAAGGAATTTAGCTACTCCATGTGCTGTCTTGTCTGGTAGTGGGGCTGCTTCCGCCCACTTGCTGAAATAGTCAGTGAGCGTTATGACATACTTATTGCCCCTGGGTGTCTCTGTCAGAGGGCCAATCAAATCCATCCCAACTGTATGCCAAACCTTTGGTGTCACTGGTATTGGGTGGAGAGTCGATGCTGGTTTTAGTAGTCTAGGATTGGTACACTGGCACTTGGTACATGTTTTCACCTATAAGAAATAAGTAGATCATGCAAATACACTAAAAGAAATACTATAGTAAAGTCCGGCTTAGCCTCGATTCAAGGCCGATTAAAATACGTATTTTAATCGGCCTGGAATCGAGGCTAAGTCCGGCTTCACTTACATATTCTTTGACTTCATTTGTTTGACCAGGCCAGTAATACTTGGCTGTGATCATGTCCAATGTTCTGTTGACTCCCATATGACTTGGATCATGGATTACTCCTATAATCCTTTTCCTCTGCTCCTTGTCTTCCACAACAAGCCTCTTCTCATCACCTTTTTTGAAAATGTAATACTGCATGTAACAGTATGTAGACACAAATATATAGCGATAACTATATGTATAATATCTAGGTAATTTATGGCAACTGTCTCTTACGGGTAGATCCAACATAGTACAATTCTCCATCCACTGCATCAAAGCATTTAACTCTCCGCCTCAGGGAACGCTTGTCTTCTTTACTAAAGGATGAAGGGTACTCGTTCCTGCTTATGAGAGCATGAATAACTTCAAAGGTAAATCTTCCTTCACTTTTGGATTCCATGGTAGATTTAGTAACATGCCTGCTAACATATTTGCTACTTTTATACACTCTCTGACAGGATTAGCCTCGATCCCAGGCCGAGTTTTCGCTTTTATAACGGTTAGGCGAACAACTGGGCCTGGTACTAGTTGTCTGCGCATGCGTCAAATTTTCATTGTATATTTGTGGTCGGCAAAAATATTTAATAAATCAATAATAGAAATTTCTACACAGAAAATGCACAGAGTGAGTACACAAAAGATGCACATAGGGAGCTGCTTCACAAAGGCCTGGGGAGTTGCCAGTTGTGCTGCAGCACAATTACAGTGACCCAGGGCAACTTCAGGATGATTGAATGCCTTCAAATTACGTTTCAAAAAGATTTAGCAGGCTGCTGGACTTCTCTGATTCTAGGCCCCAACTCGTAACTCATTGCTTGAGAAAACGTAGATTCTCTTGATGTCTCTGAGCTACCCAGCAACGCTCGAATGAGCAGGTCATACTCCAGTCCTGTGTCTGTGAGTATAGGACAATATTAAAAGAAACCAAAGACGGTTAAACCCTTACCTCAAACTGTCCAGTCTCGTCCGTTAGTATAGCCAAGAGGAGCACTGTTGGGATAGCTGGATATTAGCCATTGCTCCTGTACAGAGAAGTAGACATTTTAAATACGTGTAGATCTATACATATTAAATTTCTCGGTTATAGTGTCATTGTCGACGAGCTGATGATGGCAGCACCAAGTTCTCTAGCTCACACTCTTCACTTGATCCACCATATTAATGATGAAACTATAGTCTACCTACATTTTTGCCAAACATGAACAAGACTTGATAGCATAGCCGGCCATAGGGCCCACACAAAAATATCTGACCTTAACAAGCTTGACAAAGCTTTATACCTCTTCCCTTGTTGTTCAGTCTTCAGAAAATAAGCTTCAGAGAAGAGAGAAGCTTCAGCTAAGAGCCATTCCAATCGATTCCAATAATGATAAAACGGGAACTGACTTCTAGTACACGATAGTACACGAATATAAATGTCACGAAAGTGAACGAGAATATCCATTCGTCAGAATCTGACAAACGATTGACGCATGCGCAGACAACTAGTACCAGGCCCAGTTGTTTGCCTAACCGTTATAAAAGCGAAAACTCGGCCTGGGATCGAGGCTATGACAGGATCTGAGGTGAGGGTTCACAGATAACTAATAGCTAGAAGTCATAGTGTTATATTATAGCACTCCCTTTGCTTTGTCCATTAGTATCATGCATAGATAAGTCAGCTAATAGCCAGAAGTCATAGTAAGTAGATCCGTAAGCGCTTTTTGTTCCTGCAGAAAAGAGGGGGGCCTAATCTCACAGTGGGGGGCCTAAACATGGGGGGGCCCAAAATTTTATGACACCGGTACTGACTGTCGAGCTGTATATTGTCAATGACCTCGTCCAACAAATGTGACTGGTGTGAAAAGTGCATGTGCAGATGATAGTAAGACGGCTGATAATGGAGATAGCAGTGCAGCTCCTCAGCAGGTATATACACTGATATTGTTGAGATTTACAACATCAGCACCTCCCAGTGGTTCGAGACAGACAGACTACCGTATGCTTGTTGTAGCCAAAGAGGAATTGTCTACAACAACACAGTGTACCTAATGGGGGGATATGACCTCAATAATCTAAGCAAGGTGTGTGCTGCTCAAGTCGACAAGCTCATCTCAGCAGACCGACAGGATGATGGGAGTGCCAACAAAGCCGACTCTGTATGGAATACAATATCCAACACACCATCTTACCGGCCCTCCCCTGTAACGATATCCGGCACCCTCTTTGTTGTTGGTGGAGTGGATAGTGATGAAGCCACTCAAAGGATCTACGCCTACTCATCCTCGATGGACTCCTGGCTCTATGTTGGTAATCTACCATCTCCTGTAGCACGTGCTGCCACTGTGTCACTGTCTCCAACAGAGTGCCTTTTGATTGGGGGACTGAACAATGAATGTGAAAGACGATCAACTGTGTATAAAATTAGTATCACAACAACTATTTCTTGAGTATTTTATTGCTCAAATAATGTTCATGATATTTATTTTCTTAATTGAGTGACATTTGACCGATGAGATATATTATGGCTCGAGAGCCCACAAAGCAAATTGTACGCGTTTCAATGTCAGGAAACTATATATATACATGTACTATATAAGAGCCTTGCATGAGAAATACCGATGCGTGGGAGTGTACGTATCCCGGTTTTAATTTTCGTAATTTTTGGGTAAATTCTCATGAAACAATAATACATAGAAGGAGCCATTGGTACGTACAATTTAAATATAATTATATGATAAATTAGGTTATGGTCTGTGTTTTTGAAAGCACTGAAATAATGGTCTATCACGTTTCACAATAAAACTAATAGTCCTCTTAGCATAGTACTGACTGTCGAGCTGTATATTGTCAATGACCTCGTCCAACAAATGTGACTGCCCTATGAAGATCCTCGGGGCGTTGTACTTGAGGTGTGAAAAGTGCATGTGCAGATGATAGTAAGACGGCTGATAATGGAGATAGCAGTGCAGCTCCTCAGCAGGTAGTCCATACTTCTCTCGAATCATCTCCTGCAGAATGAAAAAAATTACACATTAGTTAAAATGTCAACAAATCAATTTAAACAGTGGGATAGCTCTAATAATATGTGCATGTAAAAGCGTGAAGAATTAATACAGCAACTAATATGCAAATCAATAGGTACAGACAGGTACAGAATAGCTAGTTTTCAAATCATTTTATATATACAGTAGAACCTCGCTAATCCGGACCCCTTTAATCCGAAACCTCGCAAATCTGGACAAAATGGCAAACTGAAAAAGAGGAGGGGCTGTCAGTAGAATAGAGTACTGCGCATGCGCAATGTAAATTGCTTAGCTGAATAATTTTATTGATAAACTGCTCAAGACAATGGCCACTGCAAAGAAAACGAAGAGAGAGCTCCAAGATTCACTGTATTGGAGAGAAAGTTGAGATAAAGACTATTCTAGCTAGCAGCTTCCCTTCTGGCCACAGTAATATTATAATACATGTACAAAAGTGTCTTCGTTAATGATATTCATAATCAATTAATGACATCTGTTAATCCGGAAATTTCATGTATTCGGATGGGGTCTGGTCCCGCTCTATTCGGATTAGCGAGGTTCTACTGTAGTTATATAGAGGTTGTTTCTAGTTGTTGCAAATGACCACCCCCTCTATACCTTTCCCTTGTGAAGTACATTCCTGAGCAGTGGTAGGTGTTCAGCATTGAGCTCCCTCAGAGACAGTATCCCTCTCTTGTGCACCACAGCGAGCATATAGAGGTTCTCCAGTATTCCCTGGTCCCACTTCATGTCAGGGAGCAGCACAAACCCAACGTCAGGGTCGGGATCGTTGTACACCACTCGCTCAACCTCTGATCTCCCTTCTAGAATATTATACACCCACTACGGGAAAAGAAACAACGATTAATGCGCAAATATTATTAGTTATAACTTAATTTCAACCCATTCTCTAAAAATTTGGTAAGATAAATTTATGGCATTTCAGACATACACTAGTAATAAATGGCTCACAAACAAACAATAAAGGCAACTCACATCTACACTCAGAGGATTATTATCAATAAACGGTTTAGTGATTGTCTGATAATCGTTAGGTGTTTCTTGGACCATAACCATCGATTGCTCCGAGTACTTCTTTACATGTGCTTCTGTGGCTGGATACACAGACGTGACTTTAACCTCACCAACACCACCGCTACAGCTCAATATGTACTGCGAGTATACATCGTTTTGGAAGCTTTTGGTGACTTTAGTATCGGATGAAAACATGCTACTCAGTGATGATTCAGTGAGAGGTTGTTTCTCAGCAACTATCACTCCCTGAGAGTCAGGATCACTAGGGAATTTACCAACTACAGCAATCAGCTTTGACTGAGGATTAACGAGTATCGTCTTCTCTGCTCTGAACTGGTGGAAGGCCAGGTGATGATTGTCCACTGTGTCGGTGTCAGTATGTTCTTCTAGTTTCAACTTCTTTTTTTGGGGCTCCATAGATTATGTGCAAGTAACAGCATGCAAGACCAAGAGAATTTGATGAACTTTTAATTATACAGCACATGTGGCAGCTTATAGCTAGCTGGGGGGTTTCCCTACTCGTACAAACACTTGTACAAAGAGGCTATGTAAACAACAATGCTGCCACGTGGGATAGCGAAATGGACCTCGTGACGTCACGTGAAAATGGCAACAGTGAGGCAATCCCACAAATTATTACAAAGTTCAGTTGAGTCAGCTCAAAGAGTGGGGCGTTTTATAGCGCGTAGAGTGGAAGAAGCTGCTAGAGTCTTGAGAGGAGAACTGAGGAGAATAGACACTCAAGGACTAGTCAATAACCGTGGAAGTTACAAGTAGCAATTAAATTAAAGTGAACTCCTACCAAACTTGAAAATATGGCTGGAAATGACTATTGTGAAGATATGCCTGATGTAAGTTTGTTATCAGTGTGAAATATGTTACATTATTAATAGGCAGTATGTAGACGGTGTGTGTGTGTGGGAAATTAACGTGTCCGAATGTATTTTCTGTATAGTGCCCGCTGTGCATGGAACCGTTTGGTTTGGACGACATAAACTTCTTCCCCTGTGCGTGCAGATACCAGGTGAGTGAGATTCAGTGATAACTATGAATGAATGATCACACGTATTTAATTTGGGTATCGCACAAACTGTCAAAGCTAAATAATTATTGTCAAAAAGAAATGTCCACGTACATCAGTATTAATTCCGAGAGCACAGAATTATAGATATAATGTTCTACTACTAAGGTTTCCATTAAGGATAGATTAAGATATTATATTTCGAAACATCCCCTAAATTCTTAAGTATCGATGTATTAAATGCTCGAGATCATTCTGAACCTTAAAATGAGTTTCCCCTTCCACACAGGTTTGCCGGTTTTGCTGGCACAGAATACGAACAGATGAGAATGGATTGTGCCCACACTGTAGAGAGGTGAGAGCAATTTGTATTAGCACTTGCATTTGGGGGAGGGGCTAGACATGTACAGATTATAGACTGCCCCCTTTGTCATGGTGATAGTGGATTGGGTATAGAAAATTCTATTTATGCAGTGTCGAATTGCTTGTTCTAGTTGCAGTGGTTTGTTGTAGCTCCTCGTAGTCTGGGAACTGTTGGTTGGCCTCAGGATGTCCTTATGTAACCTGCTTACCAGGTCCCCATAGAAACGTTGAGCCGCCTTGGGGCTAGCTGAGCATGTACGTACATACATAGATCTACATTGGATATTCCCACAGGCCACAGCATGGATTAATTACAGTAATTAATAATTTTGCCATCTCTCCACTCTCCCCTTTTAGCCATACACAGAGAATCCTGCGGAGTACACTCCTCCCACTCAGGAGCAAATATCAAAGTTAAAGTCGGAGAAAAAGCAGAAATCGACAGAACGAAAACAAAAGCTAGTGGAGAATAGAAAAAACCTAGCAGATGTTCGGTAAGTGTCAAAACTTGATTACATGCACTGATAGCTATTTGGTGTCTCGTATTAGCTCAGGTGTGACTAGTGTACACTTTGCATGACTAGCATATGACTCACCCTATTTCTTGCAAGCTGTATATACACCGGGCCCCCACCCACTTCATGTAATTATCGTTATTATTAGTAACTCGTTTTAGGCTTATGCAATCGTACACGCTAAGCTTTTCATTTCACCCCCTCCACACACACGCACACACACACACACACACACACACACGCACGCATGCACACATACACACACACGCACACACACACACACACACACACACACACACACACACACACACACACACACACACACACACACACACATTAACAGAGTGATTCAGAGGAACCTTGTGTTTGTGGTGGGGCTTTCCCCGCGACTGGCTGATCCTGAAACACTGAGAAAAAACGAATATTTTGGCAAATACGGACGAATCTTTAAAGTGGTCATCAATAATCACACAGTGTACAACGGGACACAGGTACGTGACTATATACAGCAGGGGCTTGTGAGATCTCCTCTGTTGCATGAAGTTACTGTTTTGTGGCAATGTAGTTAGTGAGTCTGCTTTGTTGTATTCTACTTACGTACCCGCATGTAACTTTCTTATCCCTGCATTACTTTTATCCATGCATTGCTTGCAATTTGGTATACATGTAAATGAAGATTGTTGTATTTATTGATTTCTTTCCCCTCACTTTAGGGTCCCAGTGTGAGTGCGTACGTAACCTTCATTCGTGATGACGACGCCTTGAAGGCAATATCTGCTGTAAACAACGCTTATATTGACGGAAGATACCTCAAGTAAGAAACCTACTAGTGTCCACACTCCATGTATACAGTACAGTGTGTGTCTTAGCTCCCAGGTAGTGTGGTCACTGTAGCATGTCTAATAGTCTAATACTGTAACAGTTCTTCATGTGTACTGTTGTAAGTCGCCTCTTTGCATTCCAATTCAGCAGCGATTAGTGTACACTCGACCATTTATTTATTATAATTATGTAATGTTTGTTTATATTTCCACAAACAGTTTTCAAATTCTTGTTGGCCTTCTATTATCGAATATCACAATTTGTTGCTAGGTTACGCTCAACTAGCGCATGTGCATGTGTGTACAGTGCATGTTGTTACATTATATGCAATTATTGACCTTTCTTCTCCATTCACTGCAGAGCCTCCTTTGGCACCACTAAGTACTGCACTACATTCCTGAGAGGAACACAATGCTCTAAACCAGTGAGTACACGTACGCTTGCTTGATTCACTGTTTAGCTTATAATAGTCCCCGTAAAGCAAACTGTACACAAGTTTGTATATGGATGTATTGCCAATAAGTATAAGTTCCACAGTGTGCGGTGTTTGTAGCCCTTTTATGTACATTGTCTTTGTAATGATGATACTCTGTGAACTATCTGCGATGTCTCCTTTTATAGTGTGTGTTACACCCACTCACCCTCTCTCCCTGTAGGACTGCATGTACCTCCATGCTCTGGGAGATAATGAGGCAAGCTTCACTAAAGAGGACATGCACTTGGGGTAAGCGTAACACCCTACTTGTTAGATTTGTCAAAAATTTATGTAGTTGCCTTTATAAGTGTTACTGTTTTGAACAGGCGTATAACAGAGTGTATAGGGTAGGCAACACGTACACATAAACTGAGCATTTTTTACCTATCCTCCGTGGTTCTATGTACAGTGCATGTACCTAGATACTGATTACTGTAGCCATACATGTATGTACAGTGTACTTGTACCTTCTATGACCTTTACACTTTCTTCACTATGTATGTGTACTTGTACCTCCTGTGACCTTTACACTTTGCTCACGCTTATGTCCCTACAGTAAACACCAGGTGTACGAGCAATCAGCACTAGCAGCTGCGAACCTTGAACCCAAGGACGTGGCTATTGAGAGTTTGCCTCCTACATATAACTCTACCCCTGCTGTAGCTGTGCCTGTCGTGAAGAAAGTTCAGCCTGTTACCGTTGTTAGCCGTAGTCCCATTGTGATCGATACTGGGGAGAGCTCTGCCCTACCATCCACTGCTTCATGGTATGCACCTGAACCCAGTCACTGTACATGTACACCGTGAACATCTGTAAATTAGCAAGACAATAGCGGATTTGCCCCCATAATTGAATTAGTGTGGTCTGTATAGTAGTGCATGTGAATCAAGAGTCTCTATTGTCATGTACATTTATTGGCTAGCCTGTATGCCATTCATACATACATGTACTTGCACATGATTATAGCCTCGTTAACCATAAAACAGCTACTTGTCATGAAGTACTATTCCTTCCTCTCCTATAGGGCCACCTCTGTACCCAAACCAGCGGAAGCAGCTGTTCATCATGCCCCTCATTCCAAGTCGCATTCCAAATCCTCAAAGCCCCGTTCCATGCAACATCACAGTCCCAGTGTCCATCGACATGGTCTCAAACATAAAGAGAACAACTCGACATCCGGTTCTCCAAGCCCCAATATGATTGCTATGGAACGAGAAATCTCTAGCGGAAATAAAGCGCAAAGGACTAACAGTACAAGCAGTAGCAGCAGCGGGGACAGTTATAGTTTATCTCCTAAAAGCACTATTTCAAAAAGCTTAAGCTCTGGAAGTTTGAATCAATTCTCAACATTTGATTCACCCGAGTCTGTTTCTAGGCTGAAATCAAACTGTGTAGAAGCTATAGTAAATGGTGGTCTAGTTGTGTCAGAGAGCGTTAATACTGATCAGATAATGTCGGAGAGTGATATGATTGACGAAGATTTAAACGAAGAGATAGCTGCATTGAGTGTATGTGAACCCAGTGTGATGTCAGAGGTGGACGCTGCTATACAGCCTAAGCCTGTGACTATGTTGGAGCAAGAACTGGCCAGAGAGGCCGAGATGGCACTGCCAGATACTCAGACTGAGGTAAGCTCCCCATATTAGTATACACTTGTTTCAAATGTAGCTCATCGAAGTATGTGGGTGGATGTGGCCCTTAATTTATTTATTTCACCCCTTATTAGCCGTATGCTTTGAACAACGTCTTAGGCATTGATACTGTAGAACTTTCCGTGCTAGTAAGTTTAGTATAGCTACTGTGTTGTGTACCTAATGTACTGTACGTCTGATGCGCTAAATTATGAGCCATATATATTGTACTGCCTTTTAGTGTACATGTACATGTATGTGCAAGGTATGCACTGACTTCATGTACACTGTATGTCATTTTCTGTTCAGGTATCAGTCCCTCTAACCAGTACTGGTGTGTTGGCTGTAAACCTTCCATGCTCGGAGTACAAGGTGGTGGAGAGGGGCGTGGCCAATCAGGGGGTGGTCCCTAAACATGTTGGTGGAGATAAGAGTGATGTCTTGAATGGTAAGAGACCACTGTACACACTACACTGTCTGTATGCTAGCTTTAGGCTCTGTTAAAGATTATGTATGTTGATTAGTTTCAGATATTGGGATATGTCAGGGTTTCTGGTTTTAGGTGGGTGGGGGGAATCCCAGGGCGCTCCCCCTCTGTATGAAACCCTGTAACAACGTGTGTGTAATTAGAACTTCCCATAAGCTGGCTACCGCAGTGATAATTTGACACTCTAGAATACAGTTCTCAAGTTACATGTACGCTGTACCCTAACCCCCACCCCACACACACACACACACACACACACACACACACACACACACACACACACACACACACAGTACTGTCTGGCCTTGGGTCCAATGGTAGTGATCACTTTGGTTCTCTGGGGGTCAGTTGGAACACTCAAGTGCCCAGTACTCTCACGAGCAAGTCAGAGGCAGCCAGCAGGGAGGAGAGCAAAGTCACATCATCTCAGCACGACGATGATCTAGGTGAGCCACCCAGGGGAACTCTGTCTGGCAACTACTGCATGTTGTATATGACTCTTCAGTTTCTAACAAACAAGCAGCCATTTGAATTGATAACTTCTCTTGTTTTTGAGGCACAAATACATTTTAAGCCTATTTAAAATGTGTGGTTGCAAGCAACAATCCCTCCCTTGTTTTATTGTGCATCATTGTACAATGTTAATTGCTATTCATGATTATTTCACGTCAGGTTTTGACCCCTGGGATGTGTCTCAGCAAGGCCTGGCTGACCTGCTGGAAACAGAGGCAGAGGAACAGAGGAGACCGCCCTCTAAACCACTCACTAATGGTGTGAGGGAGCACTCATTCTCAGCACTGCCTAATAGAACTGCTAGTAAAGGTCATCATGACCCCTGGCAGGATGAGTTTAGGGCACTGTTTCCAGATGTTAATGTCAGTTTTGGAGGTAAGCTATATACACAGTATACCGTACAGCGGGTAATTTTCGTGGGGCAAAATATTCGTTGTTTTCGTGGTTTAACACTGGACCTACCTTTACCTGCAGTGCAATCAGCAACCACGAATGGCTAAATATTGTTGAACCGCGAATATTTTAACCCCCGAAAATGACCCGCTATACGGTAGTCAGTGTGCTTACATGTACCCCTGCTATCGATAGTGCACTGTTTAGAGTACATGCAAGTACATGTACCTCCTGACAGTGAATGCATAATAATTATGTACAATAGTGAAGTGCTTTACTATTGCTGACATACTACTCTACTTTGTGTCCACAGGTGGTCCTGGTTTTCCGAGCACGGCTACCAAAGCCAAGTCAGACAAGCCAAGCTCCTCTCTCCATCACGCCCTCAATGCCACCCACACCACACCCGCCTATCATCCCACACAACTGGCCAATGCTCTCAACTACAGCTACAACCCCTCGACTGGGGCCACACCTCCTGCCACTACTGGTGCAAGCTCAATGAGTGGATTTCCTGTACGAGGATTTCCAGCCTCATGTACAAAGGTCGTGAGCAGTGACTGTGGGCTCCCGGGAAGTGGGCGTGGTTTCAGCGACGGGAACTGGCCTGGTTTTGGAGATTTGGGTACTAGCGTGGACGGGAGGAAAACGGTCAAAGACACAGAGTTGAAAAGTGAGCGAATAGCATAACCCTGTGTGCTGTTCTTCGGATAAGGAACTGTCAGCCCCTTCCTTCGTACCAAAGTTAACCTATAATTCCAGTACTATACATGTACAGTACATGTAATTGTCACCCTCTTTTGTTTGTACGCTTAGGTATTGCTTTAGCAGGCAAATGTTATACCCTCTATATATATGGTATACTAAAACAGTTTTCATACTGTCAGTATTGTCAGTATTGTCAGTGTACTAGCTGTGCCATGTACGTACATATATACCAGTCCACTATACACATACACGTACTGTTACTGTACAAGGCGGTAGCATGTGATAATTACTTTCTTTCCTCCTCTTCAGACACCGTCACATCCTCCACCACCTCCACACCTCACACTGCCTACACATCGTCACTCCCATCACCACCACCCGGTTTTGTTGCCAAGCCAGCCTTTGCCACCACCAGTGTGACGAGTGCGACCAGACCAGCCGTGACCAAAGTGGCTACACCCACTACTGTGCATGGGGCTGTTGGAGGTGGGACACTGAGCAGCTCTGTCAACCACGCTCTCTGGGCCAACTCACAGATGCAAGGGAAAGGTGTGTACAGTTGTATAGCTCCTAGTGGGTGTGTGCGTGTAGTGTGACTGTATAGCATGTGTTTGTTACTAGAGGATGTGTCTTGGCCACTTCTCTTATGAAGCACACTCATACATGTACCATTGTATTTTTCCTGCCTTGATACCGTATAGCGGGTTATTTTCATATGGTGGACATTTTCGTATTGTACATATTGTAAGGCATCCTACGAAAAACTACGAATTATTGTGTACCGCAATAGGTTCAACGTCACTATCCTGAGCTGTACAAATTATTTAGAATATTAATTACGAAAATTTGTGCCAACGAAAATTACAGTCGGTATCTGTACTTATCCACTATACATAATTATTCACTCACAGCTGCCCCACTCACAGCAGGTCATGCGGTTCCCAACCATCTCCTTCAGTCGTGGAACAACTTCCTCAACTTCAGTGCCCTCACACCGGCCCAACAGCAGCAGTTAGCACGAAGCAGTCAAAACTACCAACACCTACTGGCGCAACAATACCTTCTCATGCAAAGCCTACTAATGCGTGGATACCCTATGTTACAGGCACAAGCACAAGCGCAAGCTCAGATACAAGCCAGCATACGAGCTCAGTTACATCAACACGCATTGAGACAGCAACAACAGCAGCAACAACAACATGCTGGAATGGCTGTAGGGACTTCAGTTTCAAGCCCTGCTACATTACCTAAGACTGTTCCTATGAGTGTGCCTATTGCGAAACCTACTCAAACTTCAGTTGTTTCTACGATTTCTACTACGAACAATGTTGTATCTGCGTCAGTACAAGCAACTTCCTCGTCTCCTCCACCCAACGCTACTAGTACTAGCAGTAAGGGTGCTACACAGAGCAGCAAGTCTTCGAATCAGAGTGTGTCAACAAGTAAACCCAAACACGGACCCACAAACTCTAAAAACCATATCCATCATGCTGCTAGCTCTAAGAATAAAACAAGCTCGACGAGCAGTAAGCCAGCTAAGAGCTCTTCTGCTGTCAACAGTGAGAGAAGGCCTAGACAAAAGAACGCTGGAAAGTGATGCTTGACTGTGTGTGTGTGTGTGTCCTAATGTCCTTGTATTATGTGTGCCGATTTGTTTTGTGTGTATTCCCTTGTATGTTGTGAACATCATGTGATTCTCCTCGTGGCATAATTTACAAAGTACTCTAGCCTCGAGACCATGCCGATTAAAATTTTAATCGGCCTGGATTCGAGGCTAAAAATACTCAGGCCATTTTTTGCTATGTACATTTGTTCTATCAGAGGAAAATCGGCCTGGTACATAAAATGAAGTGCAAAGGTCGTCTAAAATGCAAAGTCAGCATAATTATTATGTAAGGGCAAAGGTCATGCTTAGAAATGCTGAGTCATCATACTTAAAAAGCTGGGCGTGGTGCGCTTTCGAGTGCAGTGCAAGTGCAGTGAGCATGAGAGATGCCGAAAATAAAAGAATCAAGACTGTCTACTCGCTCAAGGAAAGAGAGAACAAGTATTCCTTACGCCAGAGGGTTTCATCTTCCTACTAGAAAACGTTGTCTGGAGGCTCTAGCTGGGAAACACGAGCAGGAGCTGGACAAAGAGTATGACTCGACTGGTGACTTCTTCCAGTCCATCCCCAAGCCCTCATCAATCGATGACTGGCTAGCACAATACAATGAAACAGGGCAAACCTACCAACAGTTTCTGGACGAGTGCCCGTGGCTGTCTAAGCGAAAACTGAAGTATGTCCGACATACTTTCAACTCTACCGGAACCACGCTACAAGAAAAATACCCTGAGGGTAAAATATACCTCCTTCCATTGGGAGAATTTGACGGAGAGACAACTCCTCGATTCAGCGATTTGGCCGAATACGCTCGTCTATTTTACGATGTTCCCGTGGAGATCTTGCCACCTGTTAAACTGGTTGTAACTGGAGATAAAGTGGTTTGGGAAGACACTCTCGATGCAAAGGAATTGACTCGAAATCCAAGAGCATCTCGAAGTAGCACTCGTACAACTCACTATCAATTATTGTCACGATTCGACTCAAAAACCGGTCACTATCAATTGCAAATTAACTCCGTACTGTATAAACTGAGGCAGATTATTCCCAATGATTCGATATGTGTCATGGCCCTTACTATGTCAGAGTTATACGATGAATCAACGGACCTTTTTGTAGCTGGAATGGCCGCTGGTAATCAACGTGTAGGTGCTTTCAGTTTCAGTAGGTACAATCCCACTCTGAACTTCTCCTATGAATTCTGGTACAAAGTTTATCGAGAGGACGTGAAGATGTCTACCACTGAACAGAGAAGAGTTATGCTCCAAAGAAGCTGTAAACTACTAGTTCACGAGATTGCACATTTGCTCGGAGTGGATCACTGTATTTGGTATTCTTGTTGCATGAACGGATCGGGTCATTTGAAGGAGGATTTCGAACAATCGATGCATCTCTGTCCTGTCGACCTAAGGAAGTTACAGACCCTGTGTGGATTCAATATGGTGGAGAGGTATGAAGGACTGATGAGATTTTATAGGGCACATGGACTGTCTGAAGAGGAAGAGTGGGTCAGAAATAGACTGCAATTTATCACTAAAAGTTAGACCACCATATATGGCATGCATGGCCATTCGTGTGTATAATTATACTGTTTCTATTACGTACATGTACATGTATGTGTTTTATCTTCATTGGCAATCACGTTTTTTTGCACGTCACAAATTTAAATTTTGCAAAATTATTATTGTCGTCTTTTTAATACCAAAAAATTAAAATGTTTTTTCCTAAATAAGTTGTGAAAATATACAGATATTGTACATAAATAAAACACCCTATATAGAGTTGGTCTAAGCGTTCCTCTTGTAGATTCTGTTAGCAAACTCGACAAACATCCCCTTGGGCAATGAGGCTGCAGCTGCCTGCTCTTCGATGAGTGCCATCAGCTCCCGGTAACTGCTCTCCTCGTAGTCCAAGTACACTTTCCGTATGTCCAGCTCTCGATACAGCTCCTTCACTCTCTGAGCACACTCCGGCGGCTCCTTGCGACCGTAGTTCTCCTGTGTGGTGTGTGGAGGTGGGGTAACTCTACAGTTTTATTGTTTTCTTTCCATATACACTAGACACTCTTAGACTACATAGATTGTATCAACTTATTGAGTGTAATAGAGCTCGTCATGCATAAGATGAAGCAGTGGAACGGAATTTCACTGTAAATGAGTTGTACTACAATAACGAAGGGCCGGAGCAATAGTACGAAGAGTACGCGACCAATGCAGGGGAATACAGTACCACTGACCTGCAAGACAGCCCTCTGTTGAGGAGTGACTCTGGCCAGAGCTTGTACGACCAACCAGCTGCATTTGTTCTCCTCAATGTCTGTCCCCACCTTTCCTGTCACTGCTGGGTCACCATAGCAATCCAAGTAATCGTCCTAGCAGTGTGTGTGGGGGGGGGGAGGGTGGTTCAATGGGTGAGCAATCAGTGTAGACATCCACATGTGGTTCACAGAGCTTATAGTTATAAAGGAGACATACAATTGAAAGATTAAGCTAATTAGTGCAAAAAAGTCAAGAAGTCGCAGAAATGAGTATCAAACGGTATGGTCAGAGTAGATTATAATAATGTATGCCGATTAGATCGATCGATGACAGCACAGTGCATGTGGGTGCTCAATACCACACAAACCGTACCTGTATTTGAAAGAACTCTCCCATCGTTAGGAGGATGGTCTTAGCAGTGTCATGTGACTTCTGGTCGCTGATACCCGCCATGTACATTGCCAAGGCAGCAGGGAGGTAGAACGAATAGAACGCAGTCTTCCACTTGACTATAGCATTATATCTGAAGAGATAAAACAAACAAAAAATTGACAGTAGGCAGCAGAACACATACTTGTTACTCTATCTACAAGACAACTTATGATTTGTACTATTATTTTGACCTCCCAAAACAAGCCTTATCTCCTCTGCCTCAATAAATGGTTACTATTGACAACATAAAATGTACCTTTCTAAAGAGAATCTACTGAAGTCCACACTGCCATCTGGAGAGGTCAAGAGGTCAAGTGTCTGTCCCATCTCAGTTTGATACGTCACCTGATAAGCAAAACAGTACAGGGGTTTGATTTAAGTGCATAAGAAAACTGAAAACTATACATCACGAAAGCTATACACGCAGCGTTCTTCAAACTTGAAATTATGGGACCTTTTGGCAGAGTTATATGAATGGCTGTAACAACCAGTGTCTCTTGCTGTACCACTCACCTCGTGGAAGAGCTCCATGATGTCCACATAGTAAGGATCACTGCGGAAGTGTTTCTTGAGTATCTTGTAGATGGTGCCCTCAATACAAAATGAATCGTTGATGGCCACCAAACCAATGCCCTCCTGCACACGAGCAGCAGTCAGCACTTAGCATAATTATAATTACTATAGTTTGTCTACTATAGGGAAGAATCAATTTTCTTCTTTCTTGAGGTCCTGGTAAGCCACATAATACAATAGTATAGCTATACTGTGCAGTTAATATTAAGAGTGCTATACCAGATGTTTATTACCTTGAGGTACCAGCATGGTTGTCCTCGTCTGGTCTTTGATTTGTCCATGATGTCATCAGCCACCAGAAAGAAGGCCTGGAGCTATAGAACAAAAACAATCCATACTGAAATGTCCATAGCTTCACACCACGATGTAATATTGGGATATTCAACACATACCCACCCACTCAATACACCATCCCAGGATGAGCGCCTTAGTCTCCTCCTCATTGGTCAGTTCCTTGCCGGCAGTAATGTGCTTTAGGGAACCAATCACCATCAGCCCACGATTGCATTTGCCTGAGAGGGGCTCGTTATAAAGTACAAATTCGATATTACACAATGACATACCGTTAGGTACGTTGAAGTTAAGCACCTCCTTGAGATGTTTCACACCGTCAGCAATCTCGGGGTTGCTCAGTCCGTCCTCGGTGAGCTCCTTCACCAGACCAGGGAACACAGAGTGAAAGAGGCCCTTGTAGCTCTCAGAGTGGGACGGACGCTTGGCAGCTGGCTCTGACATTATATTAGTTCTGTAGAGGGAACAGAAAATAATACATAGCATACACAGCTAGACTAGTAGTTCTAACGTCTGGCTTGCGAGACTAGACTAGACTAGCTCAGGCCCTCCAACCTGGCTACAATAAATCTTCTTCAGCATTTATAGAATAGGATACAGTAATTAACATTACCTCTATATAGTGTTGGTTAGATCAGGGAGCCAGACACTTTCAGGAGTTGTACTTGTAAGCAGAAGAGTTTGAGAACATGTGAGATTTGCAGCAGCCAGCCACGCCCCCCTCCTGATAGTATCTTCTGACCTTGGGGCAATCAGGACATCTACATCACCTCACATGTGTACAGTACAAGAGTACACGTACTTAATCTTTCCTATGTCTAAAGTGCTGGACAGGCTCAACACATTTTATGTGAGTACATTCAGACACCTACACCTAAACATGCACATCATGTCACCAGGCCAAACTAGTAGCTAAATTTCTAGCTTCAAATTAGAAATGTGGGTGTGTTTTCTCTTGTATTTGGTTCCAATTCCCATTATAAATTAATTATGCATACACAAAACATACAGCACTCTCTCAAGAATATGAAAGCGATTCGAGTACACAAGTTTGGAGGGCCCGAGGTCCTAAAATACGAGACCGATGTTTCCATTCCGAAATTCGGTTCCAGTGATATCCTCGTCAACGTCAAGGCTGTTGGAATCAATCCCGTTGAGACATACATCCGAGCCGGTACGTATGCACGGAAACCACAACTCCCATTTACCCCCGGCAACGACTGTGCCGGAATCGTCGAAGAAGTCGGCTCAAACGTCACCGATTTCAAGAAAGGAGATCGTGTGTACACAACCCAAACCCTAACAGGAGCGTATGCTGAATTCACTATTTCTCCATCGAATAAAGTTCATATTCTGCACAGTGGTCTCTCTTTTGCCCAAGGAGCCGCTCTCTCTACTCCATACCTCACTGCGTACAGGGCCCTGTTTATACGAGGGGCTGGTAAACCAGGTGAGACGGTGCTCGTACATGGAGCTAGTGGTGGGGTGGGCGTGGCTGCTGTACAGTTTGCACGGTCATGTGGAATGCTAGTACTGGGCACAGCTGGGACCCCTGAGGGCATCGAGATTGTCAAGAAAGCCGGTGCACACTTTGCCTTCAATCATCGCAGTACGGACTATCTGGAAGACATCAAGAAAGCAATTAAAGAGAAGGCAATCGATGTAATTGTCGAAAATGCCTCGCATATTAATCTGGGAAAAGATCTCACCCTGCTCGCTAAAGGTGGACGTGTTGCAGTGGTCGGCAGTCGAGGACAAGTGGAGATTAATCCGAGGGACACAATGGCCAGAGAAGCATCCATTTCCGGAGTGATGTTATCTAATTCATCAGAGAAAGAATTCAAAGAAAGTTATGCGGCCATTTGGGGAGGAAAGGAGGCCGGTTGGTTGAGGCCTATAATTGGGAAGGAGTTTACACTAGAGAATGCTTGCCAAGCTCACGCAGATATTATATCCGGGGGAGGGGCCCTCGGAAAGACTGTTCTGACTGTGTCTTAGTTAGATGGTAGAACGTGTACTGTACCTGTGTAATCATGGAAGTGTATGTATACATGGCATGGTCATATTTTTGCTTTGACCGTTATTATCAAGATCAATTGTTTTGCTAATGGCGCCATAATTGAACTGTAACATTCACGTTATCAGGAGCACATGTAATCTTCTCCTCATGGCGTTATTAAGTGGTTAGTTTGCATAATTATTATGTTCATAGGACAATGAAGGATCAGTTCTATGCACATACAGTACACAGTTAGTATCAAGTGCGTTGAATGTCAACCTAAATTGATTCACGCACACACACACAGATATTTATGCATTGGGTATCAAAATAATATGGAGTGCCGTTTGTATCAAAATCCTTTTTTTAAGGAACATTGTCCACGAGAAGGCGCTATTCCTCGAGCCACAGATATTTACTAAACATCAGTGTTATAAAAGCAGTGCAAACAGCAAAAAGCAGTGATATTTACTAAAAAGCAGTGATATTTAGTAAAAAGCAGTGATATTTAGTAAAAAGCAGTGATATTTACTAAAAAGCAGTGATATTTAGTAAAAAGCAGTGATATTTAGTAAAAAGCAGTGATGTTAACTAAAAAGCAGTGATATTTAGTAAAAAGCAGTGATATTTAGTAAAAAGCAGTGATATTTACTAAAAAGCAGTGATGTTAACTAAAAAGCAGTGATATTTAGTAAAAAGCAGTGATATTTAGTAAAAAGCAGTGATATTTAGTAAAAAGCAGTGATATTTAGTAAAAAGCAGTGATGTTTACTAAAAAGCAGTGATATTTAGTAAAAAGCAGTGATATTTACTAAAAAGCAGTGATATTTACTAAAAAGCAGTGATATTTAGTAAAAAGCAGTGATGTTTACTAAAAAGCAGTGATATTTACTAAAAAGCAGTGATATTTAGTAAAAAGCAGTGATATTTACTAAAAAGCAGTGATATTTAGTAAAAAGCAGTGATATTTAGTAAAAAGCAGTGATGTTTACTAAAAAGCAGTGATATTTACTAAAAAGCAGTGATATTTAGTAAAAAGCAGTGATATTTAGTAAAAAGCAGTGATATTTAGTAAAAAGCAGTGATATTTAGTAAAAAGCAGTGATATTTACTAAAAAGCAGTGATATTTAGTAAAAAGCAGTGATGTTTACTAAAAAGCATGATATTATTTTAGTAAAAAGCAGTGATATTTAGTAAAAAGCAGTGATATTTACTAAAAAGCAGTGATATTTAGTAAAAAGCAGTGATGTTTACTAAAAAGCATGATATTATTTTAGTAAAAAGCAGTGATGTTTAGTAAAAAGCAGTGATATTTACTAAAAAGCAGTGATGTTTACTAAAAAGCAGTGATATTTAGTAAAAAGCAGTGATGTTTACTAAAAAGCATGATATTATTTTAGTAAAAAGCAGTGATGTTTATTAAAAAGCAGTGATGTTTACTAAAAAGCAGTGATATTATTTTAGTAAAAAGCAGTGATGTTTATTAAAAAGCAGTGATATTTACTAAAAAGCAGTGATATTTAGTAAAAAGCAGTGATATTTAGTAAAAAGCAGTGATATTTAGTAAAAAGCAGTGATATTTAGTAAAAAGCAGTGATGTTTACTAAAAAGCAGTGATATTTACTAAAAAGCAGTGATATTTAGTAAAAAGCAGTGATATTTACTAAAAAGCAGTGATATTTAGTAAAAAGCAGTGATATTTACTAAAAAGCAGTGATGTTTAGTAAAAAGCAGTGATGTTTACTAAAAAGCAGTGATATTTAGTAAAAAGCAGTGATATTTAGTAAAAAGCAGTGATATTTAGTAAAAAGCAGTGATATTTACTAAAAAGCAGTGATATTTAGTAAAAAGCAGTGATGTTTACTAAAAAGCATGATATTATTTTAGTAAAAAGCAGTGATGTTTATTAAAAAGCAGTGATGTTTACTAAAAAGCAGTGATATTATTTTAGTAAAAAGCAGTGATGTTTATTAAAAAGCAGTGATATTTACTAAAAAGCAGTGATATTTAGTAAAAAGCAGTGATATTTAGTAAAAAGCAGTGATATTTAGTAAAAAGCAGTGATGTTTATTAAAAAGCAGTGATATTTAGTAAAAAGCAGTGATATTTACTAAAAAGCAGTGATATTTAGTAAAAAGCAGTGATGTTTACTAAAAAGCATGATATTATTTTAGTAAAAAGCAGTGATGTTTAGTAAAAAGCAGTGATATTTACTAAAAAGCAGTGATATTTAGTAAAAAGCAGTGATGTTTACTAAAAAGCATGATATTATTTTAGTAAAAAGCAGTGATGTTTAGTAAAAAGCAGTGATATTTACTAAAAAGCAGTGATGTTTACTAAAAAGCAGTGATATTTAGTAAAAAGCAGTGATGTTTACTAAAAAGCATGATATTATTTTAGTAAAAAGCAGTGATGTTTATTAAAAAGCAGTGATGTTTACTAAAAAGCAGTGATATTATTTTAGTAAAAAGCAGTGATATTTAGTAAAAAGCAGTGATATTTACTAAAAAGCAGTGATATTTAGTAAAAAGCAGTGATGTTTACTAAAAAGCATGATATTATTTTAGTAAAAAGCAGTGATGTTTAGTAAAAAGCAGTGATATTATTTTAGTAAAAAGCAGTGATATTTAGTAAAAAGCAGTGATGTTTATTAAAAAGCAGTGATATTTAGTAAAAAGCAGTGATATTTACTAAAAAGCAGTGATATTTACTAAAAAGCAGTGATATTTAGTAAAAAGCAGTGATATTTAGTAAAAAGCAGTGATATTATTTTAGTAAAAAGCAGTGATATTTAGTAAAAAGCAGTGATATTTACTAAAAAGCAGTGATATTTAGTAAAAAGCAGTGATGTTTACTAAAAAGCATGATATTATTTTAGTAAAAAGCAGTGATGTTTAGTAAAAAGCAGTGATATTTACTAAAAAGCAGTGATGTTTACTAAAAAGCAGTGATATTTAGTAAAAAGCAGTGATGTTTACTAAAAAGCATGATATTATTTTAGTAAAAAGCAGTGATGTTTATTAAAAAGCAGTGATGTTTACTAAAAAGCAGTGATATTATTTTAGTAAAAAGCAGTGATATTTAGTAAAAAGCAGTGATATTTACTAAAAAGCAGTGATGTTTACTAAAAAGCAGTGATATTTAGTAAAAAGCAGTGATGTTTACTAAAAAGCATGATATTATTTTAGTAAAAAGCAGTGATGTTTATTAAAAAGCAGTGATGTTAACTAAAAAGCAGTGATATTTAGTAAAAAGCAGTGATGTTTACTAAAAAGCAGTGATATTTAGTAAAAAGCAGTGATATTTACTAAAAAGCAGTGATATTTAGTAAAAAGCAGTGATATTTAGTAAAAAGCAGTGATATTATTTTAGTAAAAAGCAGTGATATTTAGTAAAAAGCAGTGATATTTACTAAAAAGCAGTGATATTTAGTAAAAAGCAGTGATGTTTACTAAAAAGCATGATATTATTTTAGTAAAAAGCAGTGATGTTTAGTAAAAAGCAGTGATATTTACTAAAAAGCAGTGATGTTTACTAAAAAGCAGTGATATTTAGTAAAAAGCAGTGATGTTTACTAAAAAGCATGATATTATTTTAGTAAAAAGCAGTGATGTTTATTAAAAAGCAGTGATGTTTACTAAAAAGCAGTGATATTATTTTAGTAAAAAGCAGTGATGTTTATTAAAAAGCAGTGATATTTACTAAAAAGCAGTGATATTTAGTAAAAAGCAGTGATGTTTACTAAAAAGCATGATATTATTTTAGTAAAAAGCAGTGATGTTTATTAAAAAGCAGTGATGTTTACTAAAAAGCAGTGATGTTTAGTCCTTCGACCTACTTGTATATTTGACGACCATAACTGCTTTTTAGTAAACATCACTGCTTTTTACTAAAAAGGATTTTGATACAAACGGCACTCCATAAAATAATGATATTTATGGGGTCTACAAAATCTCATTCCAAGGGGCCAGTCCCTGGGTAGTACCCTTGCACATTATTTTTAGTGAGCATAATAGTGTAATGATGATCTCATGGAGATAATCAAGGGCCTATTATAAAAGCAAATGCTACCGTATTACTGGAAGAGCAAAATTAAAGCCACACAGCTATACATGTCTACAAGTGCAATGGACAAAGAGAGGTTGTCTGGTATTTTCGATCATACCATTGACAAAAGTAAAATCAGAGCCGGAGACCATATCTACATTCACCAAAATGGAGGATTTACCAACCAGCATGGAATTGTAGTCAATGATTATGGGCTGCAAACAGTTTCTTACGATATGCAGCAGCTGATTTTGCAGGTGATAAGAAGACAAGACTTGCTCTTTATGGCCAACCAGGAGTTAAAAGTGTGTTCAAAAGAAAAGGCACTTCATTCGAAAAAAAGAGTATGTCACCTGAAGAAGTTGTGGATGTTGCACAATACTTTGCTATGCATCCTGACGAGTGGACGGAGACCCACGCTGTTAATGAAAGTGAAGAGTTTGCACGATACTGTAAAGAAAGGACAACTAAAGCGATTCCAGTTGTCGAAAGCTGTCTGAAGCCAGGAGATCATATCTGTGTGAGAAAATTTTGTCTACCACGCAGTGACGCACTGTACTTGTACACTCATCATGGCATATACATTGGCGAAAACGAGGTCGTTCACTTCAGTGGAAACAGGACATCCGACAAAAAAACAGCAAAAATTAGGCGTGGGTCCCTGCAATCTTTCAAGGGTGGAGCACAAAATATTTACCGTTATGGTCGAAAATATTTATTCATCAAAGCACTACCTTCTGGTGAAATTGTTCCAATAGAAAGACTAGATTCCAAGAGAATAGTAAGGCTAGCTAACTACTATGCAAATAATCCGCAAAAGTGGCCACGATATGACTTGCTTAGGAACAACTGTGAGTTTTTTGCGTTTGACTTAACACTTGGAGGTATGCTTTCTCCGAAGATATTTCAACATCAGATGCCAGTATTGGTTCCAGTTTTCCATTTCTTAACAGATAATATTCATTGTCTACTTGAATTTTTGTCTTCTAACAAACTTCTTAGGAGGTTGCTTCAGAACTTGTGCCGTATATTCATGGAAGCTTCAGAAGCAATTCTTAACAAACCAAAAGTAAAAGAACGGAGGACTTATCTTAGTAGTATGAGTGCTGATGCAATTCCACAAGCTTTAGATATTAGTCGTTATTTACCAGCATTGCCATATTAAATTTTGTACTTATAATATAATCTTGTATTTACGACAATTATAACAATTAAATTCCAATAGGCACATTTTAATTATATAATCGGTTTGCTGTGATAACACTATATATACTATTAGACACAGTACATACGTATATATGAGGATTAGTTAGCATGATTTTTAACAGTGGATCTCCACCTCTTTGTTTTTTTTATGGCACTCCTACAGCCCGAGATCACTTCAGCCTTAGGGCGACCGACTGCAGGTGCATGGATAGGATGGAAAATATAGTAAACGAGTGTTTAGTCGATAATATTGAAAAATGTGGAACATTGAGCAGCGAGCATGTGCATAATTATAGTATGCACATGTATGGTATATATAGTATACTGAACCCACCTCTTAACTTGTGTGTGGGTGGGTGATGGGAGGGAGTGTGTGTGTGTGTGTGTGTGTGTAGGGGCGAGCGGTGTGTAGAAACCATTACATTCTAGCTAAGAGAACTATCGATCAATAAAAGGCTTAGAGAATGGTACGTTGAACATGGTACAGCTATGATGTGAGTGTGTTACCTCTGAGGGTGGTGTTTCCCTGGGCACAGTCTCAAGCCCCACCCCCATACTCCGCCCATAATCTATGAAGGCTTGTCTCAGAGGAATCTTGGTCACTAGCTGGAATAACCTACATGACTCACAAATAAGATTGCAAAGACCTATACTTTGCTAGATGGCCTCTTTCTAAACTTTTGGTTAACCCTTTAACCGTCACGGGCCACCGGACTTTTTTTGCGAAATTCTAATTCTGCGATACTTAGGAAGTAGCTTGAACTACGCACATCCCTGTATAGAGGAAGAGCTGTAGAATCACGTGCAATTTAGTCTAGAATTTTCCAAGCCACGTTGCTATGTTAAAATTTCATTAGCATCTTACCGCACGAAGTTTATAGCTATGGCTAAGTTGTTTACTTGTGCCAATGTGCTTGAACAGCTTGAGGACAGCAATGGCGATGTCTCCTCTGGTGATGACAGTGCCTATGAAGGAGAGGGGATAGTAGGATACCTCCCAAAGGCTACCAGCTTTATGCCAGACGCTGATGAACTGTCTGGGACTGAGGACATGCATGACATGGACCTAGACGCTAGAGCTAGGACCAGGACGGTGAAAGACCAGGAGAGGGCTCACTGTGTGACTCTGGCAAGTAGTATAGTATAGCTAGAATATCAGTAGTGTAAGTATAGTATAGCTAAAATAGAATTAGCAGTAATGAACAGTCTTTATGTGAGCTTGTAAATTTCATAGATCGTTCACCGATATAGTAATACATGTACGTATTGTACTTCAAATTGATAATCTTAGCACTGTTACATTCATATGATGTGAAAATCAAGCTTAGTCAAGCCTTTATACCATATGATAGGCTGATCCATAAAAAAAAATTTTTGGATTTTATCTCACCGCTGGCCGAGCATTTAAAATGATAAAAACGGGTGAGCGTAATAACCGTGGTTGTTATGGCAACACATGTTGCACCATTTTATTCCTTGCTGTATGGGCATTCTATTGGTATATGGTTGCTAGGCATTTTATCGCTCTGGAAACCCGATAGAGAATTTACAGACATTTCACTTCACTGTTAATTAAGAATCTGACGGTTAAAGGGTTAATTAAAATAGAAATCATGGAAATCAATAGTCCGTGTATTTTGGACAGTAATTAGGGGGGAGGTTGCAATTGAGTATCTATTTTGAAATGCTTCGATCTATCGATCTAAAAACTGAGAAATTTGATAAGGGGCGTAATTGTCGTTTTCAGCCTTGGACTATGGTATTCAGAAAACCATAGACAACCAGAACTCTGAGCTGACACTAATAATACAGGGATAGACGTACTGTACCTGTACGGTATTCTCTCATAGAAGGTTTGGTGTAGAGCTGCAAAATGGTAGCGTGGTTTGACACACATGGACAGTTTACTCAGAGGCTTTGCCCCCACTGCACTCAGGTCCAGTCCGTCCTGCATGAGCATAAGGTATTATTAAGGTACTGGTCCATCCTACAATAACTGGGAGCTAGGTCTCACAGGAGCCACTGTGAACTTGTCCACTGCCCTGGGCCAATCAGAGGTGAGGAGAATGTCCACTCCACGGTAGCCCTTTCCACTGCACTGACCCTCCAGCCAGGACACATCAGAGTCAGTGAAATATGGTCGCTAGAGGGAAAAACAAAAACTAGTTCAACAACTTCTCCAGGTGATTGGGAAGAGAACTGACCAATAGATTATCTCCCTTGTCTTGATGCAGTGCTGATATAGGTCCTCCCCTGGTAGCTCCCACTGAGATAGGCCACCCTCAGACCACTGGACGCACTGTACACTCCACGCTGACCTGTAATGGAGTGTGACTCATGTGTGTACTGATAGAGTGGTTAACAACATGCATACACTGTACCTAGACATGTGACATTGGGGCAAAGCTCTCCTCCATCACGTGACAAGTCTCCATAGAACTGGCCATGCTCAGTCCAACACGGGCCAAGGATGAACGTCGGTAGAGGCACTGTGCATGGGGGTGTAATAAATGTCAGAGGAAGGTGATTTGATATCGTTTAATTACCTGTTTCCACCCCCTCCCGATACTTGCTCCACTCCTCCTGGCAGTCAGAGCTAAAGAAAGATCCAACACACAACAGCAGCTACATAAAGGGACAATAAATGCACTGGCACTGCAGTGAGTGTGTGCATCCATTGTATGTAGCTACCTCAAAGTCTTTGTTCTTGGAGAGGATGCTCTTGTGAAACCGCACACTGTCAGTTGCACAGCTTGTGCTAGTTTCAAGAATCAGCCGCCGTTCCTTTGGAACACCGTCTGAGCACACAACAATCTGGGAGGGAGCGTGTTATCAACTTGTGAATGTTGCATGATATTGGATTCTGTGGCAGATTGGATGAACCGATTATCCTTTGAAGTTCTGCTGAGCTGTTCAATTAGGACACACACAAAAAAAGGTTTAAAACAAGCTATACAGCATGTAGGACTGAGTAGTATCCATTGATAGACCCTCTGGACTATCTTGGTAGCCATAGAATATTTTCGAAGAGGAAGCAGCAAGCCATTTGTTAGCCTCGACTCCAGCCCCTTGAATAGTGGGCCTGGTATTTACTATTGACGCGTGGGTGGACAATTAATTTATTATTTACCGTATTTATCTCATTGAACGTTAAAACAGTCTTACGATAAAGAACAGAAAAAAGAAAAAGAAGACGCTACCTCTCTGCATATACTGTAGACAGAGACAGCTAAGTAAAACATCAGCTCTGTAGATTTATTCATTAACTTGAGGCTCGGATCGGATACACACTCAGGCGACAAATTAATCTCATAAGAAATTAGTTAAACCTGTGGGTAAAATATAAATGTGGATAAGTACAGTGGCTGTGACGTAACATAATGTGAGGACTACTTATTGATTTACACAATAGATTTACCATTGAAAGCACTATCCATTAATACACACTCGAGCAACAAGTCCAGATACACACTCAAGCAACAAGTCCCTCGGATCGGATACACACAAGTCCCTCGGATTGTAAACACATTCAGGCCACACAGTTCTCGGATCAGATACCACGTACTTACTCTGTGACCAATTTTCGGCAAATGTCACAACAATACTTCCTTCCAGAGAGAAATGGCACTGAACGTCGAACAGACACACCAACACTTTGAAGATGGCTTCACTCAGAGAAACAAGAGGAGAAATCACCATCACAACACTTCTTTCAGAGAGAGGTGCACTGGTCCTGTCAAGCTTCACATCAATCAAGAAAGGGAGTGTCTGGAAAGCAGATGGACTTGCTCTGGGACTTGCCATAGCCGGTCGGTACGGTACCCACATAAACACCAGCGTACAGACACTTCAACGCCTCCAGCTGCTTGTCTTTCAAGACTAGACCTGGTATTCCAACACAGGATAACGCGTACACAAGAGCAGAAGAGAAGGTAGCAGCATAGATGATACAGTACTGACGTGGATGTGAAACGGCCTAGTATCCGGAGGGGTCCACGGGAATTGTCTGAAGCTATCATCGTAACGAGCAGATTATGTTAGAAACCCTGTAACTGTCATGTTTATATAGCAACCAGAGCGTAGTAAACAGTGTTCCGTGTCTGAAAACTGGTGAAAATGACCGGCACACATTGATACTTGCAGTGGGCTTGTAGGTAAGACTAGTTTCTCTAAGCTCATGGGAGAATATCATATTTTAGCATAAATTTTCCTGTAAAAATACTTTGTGTGAGATTTTTGGCTTGGACAGTAAATATTCAGGTTACCATTCAGTAGTAATACTTGAAGTACACTGTAAACTACGAGGAGAATCTATGTTTGACAACTGTTATGAAAGTTTAAGTGCTATAGAAAGGGCTAAAGCATGAGTTAGTTGCACTTTTTGCGTGAGGTTATTTCTAAACCTGTTGAGCCTACTTTTTGCATATTTAGCTGATGAAAACCTTCGTGTATTGATGCAGCAGGAGAATCTATTAACTAAGCATACAGTAAAGTTATTGGAAAAATACAGCCTCAAGAAAAATATGTAAAATCCATGTACATGTATACCGTACCGTTAAACAAAAATTAATGCTACGTTCTTATTACAACTACAATTATGATTTCTATCAATAAGTTCACACGTACATGTACATGTCATTAACTTTCCAAATTGCAGTGTTGTCTTTCGCTGAGCTAAGATATCAATTGCCAAATGTTAGCTAATTATACTATCAAGTGAAATTTATCCCAGGACCTACTCGAGTGCTACTTCTCTAGGCAACACCATCGGTGAAGACAGCATTAACGTCCAACCTCTTTTCAAGTGCCGTGTATCTACACTTGTATAGGAATTTCGAACCGGCAAGTTGGAATGTGTCTCTCTCACAGCCACTTCGTAAACGATCAAGAAACAGTTTATCGTGTACTATAAATTAATACTCTCAAGACTATTATAATAATTATTAGCATGTACACGTACACGTACACGTACAGATCATCAACAATTTCACCCGTTTGCTTATCTCATGCTAGTGTTACGAGTCAGCTACACTTCTTTTGATCTACATGCATGCTACCAACATTGAGTGGCTTGCTTTTTGGATATAATTACATGGGTACAGGGGTAGATCTACTATAAAATAATAATTATAGACTATTTACTAGACTAATTATAGAATAGTTAATATCATCTTGCACTGGACTGTACTTCCTCTACTCATTCTACCTCCTCACAGTCACTACTACTGTCTTCGCTTAATACACTTGCAGCATCAATATCCTTTCTGTTAATACATAGATTGATTCTCTTTTATCTGTCTCTGGCCAGTTCTGCCAACTCACTTACACAGCTGCTTGGTATAACCTCGATAATTTCCTTGGCGTTTATTTGGATCAAATTGCTTAATTTACGGAAACTAGTAAATTACCTCGGATATGCTCGTTACTATGATAGCTTCAAGCAGAATACCGGAATCCGGAAACGTTTCACATCCACGTCAGTACTGTATCATCTATGGTAGCAGCCATTACACAACTTGGACTAGATTTCTTTTTTCAATGACATCATTATAAATGAAACGGATATCAATGTTTTACAAACTAATGCGGAATAAGAATACTGATAAATATACTGCAATTTACGATTACCAAGATTCTTGGTAATTCTGGCGCATGCGTAAACAGTGTATACCAGGCCGCCTTTCTCAGCGGCTTGGAATCGAGGCTAGCCATTTGTGTACACAGGCACTTCACAAGTGGACACAAGCTCTACAATAGTCTACATGCTTGCTAAGCAGCTTAGTTGACCAGAGTGCAGCTTTTAAAGGCCACACATACTTCCATTGAGGCAGCAGCAAGGCATAAAATCGATGGTTAGTTTGTGCACAGCCATTGACCCACGCCCGATCTCATAAAATTTTGGGCCCCCCCGGGCCTAGAATTTTAAAATTTTGGGGCCCCCGGGCCTAGAATGTTAACAGTTTAGGCCCCCCACTGTGAGATTAGGCCCCCCTCTTCTGCTATCCTTTTCTGCACGATAGAACGAAGTCAAAGAGATATAATAATATGGTAAGGTTAGCTCTATTATAGTTGACAAAGCATCAAAGAGACTGCATGCATGCAAAGACCCTGTATCAAAGTAGCAAAAATGTTTGCATTATTATTCTATCAGCATGGAATTCAAAGTGAAGGAAGATTTACCTTTCAAGTTACTCATGCTTTACCTATAAGAGTTAAATGCTTTGATGCAGCTCTGCAATGTTGGATCTGCCTGTAAGACAATCGATGTTGTTGCATAGCTATCGCCATATTTGCAACTTCGTGCTTACTTTCTCAGCCAAATTTCAGGCAAAAAAGTATAAAGCACACAATTTCAGTGCAAAGACAACAATTTTTCCCATTGCGGACCCTAGAATAGCTTTTATATAAATACCATAAGGCCACTCCAAGTGACACTCTGGTTTCTGGTCTGAAGTTTTTTTTTTTATCGTGGCGCTCTAAGTGGCTGATAAGTGTTTGTAGTAAGTTGTGAAACCACACAGTTGCAAGGCTTAGCTATTATGTGGTTTCACACATCCGTCCTCTAACCACTAACCACTTAACAATGCAAACATGCAGCCACTTGACTGCTGCACAAGTAGCTCAAGCAGTGTAATTTACCAGACGATGATATATCGGCTGGTCCACGAGAATACACTCTACTCTCTCTGTAAATTTACCTCTGATCAAGCTTTCTATATATACAGGTAAGATAAATTGCTTGAATACCATTTTAATTGGGCTTAGATATCCAGCTGGATTGCCTATTTAATATTGCTATTCCCACAGTAACGAAGACAATGGCTGTAAATCCACAAGCTTTCGAGCAGTTCACTCTGAGACAAATTCGCATCACTGAGAATGAGTTGGGACATGGTTCTTACGCTGTTGTCATGGAGCTAGAGTATCGAGGACTGAAATGTGCCGGCAAGAAGCTTTACCGAGTTCTCTACGAGACTGGAATCGGGCATGCAGCACAAAGGTATCTGGAGGAATGTCACCTGCTCAGTCAAACTAGGCACCCCAACATTGTCCAGTTTCTGGGAGTCTGTTTTGAGGAAGGCTCTCAGTTCCCCATCCTAGTCATGGAGTTCCTCCCCACCAACTTGACCAGCTGTCTCGAGCGCTACGGTATTCTCCCCGATGAGATCAACTTCTCCATCCTCCATGACGTCTCACTGGGCCTGGTCTACCTCCATGGCCAAACACCAGTCATTGTGCACAGAGACCTCTCAGTCAACAATGTCCTCTTGTCCACCAACATGACGGCCAAGATATCCGATCTGGGGGTTGCTCGAATATTGAACCTGACCCCCCTTCAAGTGAGTCGAATGACGGAGACCCCTGGCACCCCAGCATACATGCCCCCCGAAGTGATGGTTGCCGACCCCCACTATGACACCAGTGTGGATGTGTTCTCCTTTGGGATCATGATGATTCATACCTTCACAGCAGAGTGGCCACTACCAAGTATCGGTCCCACCAGAATCGATCCTGCTAATCCTGACAGACTGATACCAGTAACGGAAGCTGAACGACGTGAACATTTTCTTCGAAAGATTCCCCCAGACCACCCTCTGATGGACCTCATCATGCGCTGTCTCAGCAACAACCCTCAGCGAAGGCCTAGAGCAGCGGAGATAGTGGGTCGGATGGTGGGTGTGGTACTTGAACACCCTCCCTCCTTTGAGAACAGAGTGGAGATGCTCCAGCGAGTGAGTGCCCTACTGACAGAGAAGAGGGAGCTTGAGGAGAAGGTTGTGAGAAAGGACTCGGCAATCCAGAAGAAAGCAGGAGAGAACGAGGCACTGGCGGAGGAGAAAAGACGACAAGAGGAAGAAAGTGAAAACACTGTCGAGCGTATGCAGTTGGTGCACTCTGTGGAAACTGATCAGTTGAAATTGGAAAATGAATATCTTAAAGCTCAACTCGAAGATAAAGAGACAATTGTTAACATGAAAGATGAATTTATTCTCTCCAAAGATGCTAGGATTACTGAGGTAGAAACTCGATGTAAGCAACTCACTGAAGAGGTGGAGCAACAAATTGCCAACGTCAACAACGAGCTTGTATCTAAAGCTACAAAAATAGCTCAACTGGAAACAGATGTCACCAATCTCACTGCACAAGTGGAACGAGAGCAAGCTGGCAAAAACTCTATTATTGCTGTTAAAGATTCGATGCTTGCCTCCAAGGACACTTTCCTTCAGAAGAATAAAACCACCATTCAGAGTTTAAACGACCAACTGACCAAAACCAGAGACTACCTGACCAGCAAACCACAGGTGAGCTCATCAACACTGTACCACTAAGTGCACACATTAAAATATGATACTCTCATATCTCTTATTATATCGCTACCCCAAATAGAAGTACCAAGTCTAAAGCGAATTGATGGCTATGCATGAAAAACTGTGTTGTAGTGTAATCCAGGCTATGTGTTCAATTGATTCCACCTTTAGTTAGTACGTCACTTACTTACTGTTCTACGGTGGCCCGAGGTCGTGTCATGCGCCAATGATGCATCGCCAATGTTTGTGACCTTTGACCTGCGCCAATGTCCAAACACCATACGCCAATTGCCAATGTATCTTGACCTTTGACCTCCAGATATGCGCCAATGTCCAAACGCCATACGCCGATTGCCAATGTATCTTGAACTTTGACCCACATGTGATCTAAGACTGCTCTCTAGGTCTCTGAGCTGAGACTGTCTTTAGCCCACTGTGTAAGTTAATGGTCCCTAGGTTTATGATAAAGGCCGGATGTAGGCTGCACTAAAAGATGAGCATGTTCAGTTGTCAAAAAATGCTGTTGTGCTTTACTGTACGTGTGGAGCAAGTATCTCCATTTTGTGTTAGTGCTTTCAGAATCAATTGACTAGCTGGATGCCCACCCGGGGTGCCAGATCAGAGGACCTTTATCAACTCCTGGAACTGACTGGTTGGATTTAGAATAAGATCGTACAAGCAGCCATTTGCCATTGGATTATTTGTTGTAGTCACTTGCTATGGCCATTGTCACAGTTCTTACCTTCATTTATGTATTATCACACTAGGCTGTATATGTATAAGTTTGGAATTAAAAATGGATAAGTGATGCCCATACAATGGGCCATAGAGGAGTTTGATGTTGTCCCTGATGAAGCAGCTGCATTATTATACACAAAAACCAGGCATAAAAAATTAATATTTCACCTCGGTCAAAGGTCATGGAGCGGCGATTGGCACATGGGACACTAGACATTGGCGCTTGCCAAGAGGTCAAAGGTCAGCACATTGGCGTGGTAAAGGTCAAAGGTCACAACATTGGCGATGTATCATTGGCGCATAACGCGACCTCCAGGGCCATCGTATTGTTCCCATTGTAGTGAGCCACAGGCATATCTCCCATTGCCACCCTAATAGAAGCTAGTGCCAAGTCTAAAGCTTACTGTTATTGAACGCCAAATCATTTTTTTTTGCGATGCCTCGATAATTAGAATGACAGTTGTTGTGTATTATAGTGTGGCTTGTAATCTATGTGTACAATCTCAGCCTGGAAGCTATCCGTACATGTATGTCTATGTGTGCAATTAGCCGTGTACCCAATTCTGTTACAGTATGCTAATCACCACTCTAATATAAGAGCCAAATTAGTGTGTCCCACAGGATCGATACTGGTTTTGTTGCTATGGTAACCTTGTAACATTATCATCTGACATTAACTTGTGGTTAGGGTTACATTCCAAAGTCCCTTATATTATAATTACATGCAACACACAAGTTATTGACTCTCTGTATTCTCCAGTCCCTACAGGTTCAGTTGTCCTACAGTCAGTGCTCTGAGGCTCCAGTGGAGATGTCTGAAGGACACGCGGTAACCATCAATGGCAAGGTCTACTATGGTGGAGGAGACTGTGATGACGATGATGACAAGTACTGTGTCCACTGTTACGATCCGCCACAACACGTCTGGTCAACTCTGCCCAGACTTCCTGTACGCTATTTTGATCTAGGAGAGGTCAAAGGTGAACCGGTAGCAGTTGGAGGTGTGGATTCATCCTACTCTGTATCCAACGTGGTACATGTGTTTAACAAAGGAAGGAACTGGAAACTGACAATCCCACCTATGCCCACAGCGAGGTATTCACCAGCAGTCATTAGTCTCCCAACACATCTGGTCGTAGCAGGAGGTAAAGTGGGCATATTAGGCTACACTGATAATGTTGAGATCTACAACATCAATACCTCCCAATGGAGCGAGGCAGACAGACTACCGTATGCTTGTCGTGACCAAAGAGGAATTGTCTACAACAACACAGTGTACCTAATGGGAGGATTTGACGGCAACAATCTAAGTAAGGTGTGTGCTGCTCAAGTCGACAAGCTCATCTCAGCAGACCGACAGGATGATAAGAGTGCCAACAAAGCCGACTCTGTCTGGAATACAATATCCAACACACTGTCTTACTGGCCCTCCCCTGTAACGATATCCGACACCCTCTTTGCTGTTGGTGGAGAGGATAGTGAAGGTGAAGCCACTCAAAGGATCTACGCCTACTCATCCTCGATGGACTCCTGGCTCTACGTTGGTGATCTACCATCTCCTATAGCACACGCTGCCACTGTGTCACTGTCTCGAACAGAGTGCCTTATGATTGGGGGGTTGAACGATAACTTTGAAAAACAATCTACTGTGTATAGAATGACTACCACAACAGCTATTTCTTGATAATTATTGTGGTGGTATGATGTTTTGTATGACATGTTGATACATGCATGTAATTGTTTTCTTCAGTAAAACATGAAAAGTGTGTATATATGTAGCCAGCCCCTCCCCCTTATAAGACTGTCTGATTGCAATGTCAGCATAAACGACCCTCTTCCAGCTCATGCCGGTGTCATAAAATTTTGGGCCCCCCCTATGTTTAGGCCCCCCCAGGCCTAGAATTTTAAAATTTTGGGCCCCCCGGGCCTAGAATGTTAACAGTTTAGGCCCCCCAGGGGGTCCAAACTGTTAACATTCTAGGCCCCCCACTGTGAGATTAGGCCCCCCTCTTCTGCTATCCTTTTCTGCACGATAGAACCAAGTCAAAGAGATATAATAATATGGTAAGGTTAGCTCTATTAGTTGACAAAGCATCAAAGAGACTGCATGCATGCAAAGACTCTGTATCAAAGTAGCAAAAATGTTTGCATTATTATTCTATCATGGAATTCAAAGTGAAGGAAGATTTACCTTTCAAGTTACTCATGCTTTACCTATAAGAGTTAAATGCTTTGATGCAGCTCTGCAATGTTGGATCTGCCTGTAAGACAATCGATGTTGTTGCATAGCTATCACCATATTTGCAACTTTGTGCTTACTTTCTCAGCCAAATTTCAGGACAAAAAAGTATAAACGCACACAATTTCAGTGCAAAGACAACAATTTATATCTTCCTCCATGTTTTCCTATACATAGAAGATGTAAATTGTTGTGTGGATGCTCCAATAGCATCACTGGCTCAGCTCTCAAGTAATGTGGAATCATAAATAGAAGTCAAGAGAGAAACTGTTGTATCATGGTGGAATCACAATAGCAGTTTCCTTTCGGGACAAGGGTAATCTTGGACAGTCCTGACCAATTCGGGACAGTTGGCACCTATGTGCTTCGTGCTGCATGAGGCCTGATTCATAGAATGACATGGTGCAGTGTGATGGCTGTGAGACCAGTGGTATACTACTGTACATGCATGAAATGTGTGTGTGTGAGGAGAGCTGCATTCAGTAACTGGCACTGCATAGACTGTGAAGACCATAGAAGACTGTATTGGTGTATTTTGAGAATGCACTGTCACATAATGTTACCGCTGTTGCACTGTTAATGGGGGGCCTAAAATTTTAAGAGGGGGCCTAAAATGTTAAAATTCTAGGCCCGGGGGGGGGCCCAATCTCATGGGGGGCCTAAAATTTTATGACACCGGGACAGTTCTCCTGATGAAGAGCATAAACGACCCTCTTCCAGCTCATGCCGGGACAGTTCTCCTGATGAAGACACTAACTGTTCCCCTGGTGTCCTGTGCTCTGTCAGCGTTGTTCTCCAGCTAGCTTAGTGCTGCTGGTCTCCTGGAGGGACTCTACTGTGGCAGAGAGAGCTGCTATGACGGTCAGTCCCTACACTCACTATTGACAGAGTGTGTGGGGTTGGAGTTGTGGATTATTAGATCTGGCTAGCTAGTTCAATGCATGTGAATCATTTTAGAGCTGGCTAGAGATGCTGTCGGTGATTTGTAGAAACAGGTGTATCAGTATAATTATCTGTATGAGCCGTTTCTACCTATTATCCAGGCCAATAGAATTGCACCTGACTAGCTGATGAATTATTCTCGTTCCCTACATGCAGTTCTTCAAGTGGACAAAGATGTCACAGCTGTAAGTACGTGGTGGAGCTATTGACTGTGCTCACACACTGTTGCTTGGTTACAGGCTGAGATGAGGAGAGCCTATCGACACCTGGCACTGGAGTACCATCCTGACAAGAACAAGGTAACAGAGGGAGAGTTGGTTAGTCTCAGTAGATACACAGCTAGTCCTAAACCATCACAAAATGCTTTATAACTTTATCTAATGTAATGGTGCCATAGTAAAGTGAATTGCACAGTGTAGTCACATTGTATGTACCCCCTCCCCTCATGAAATGAATACTATACTCACCATTTCTTTGTGTGCCCCTAATACCTCACTCCCCCCTCCAGGCTGAGGGCTCTAGGGAGAGGTTCCAGCTCATCAGCACGACCTACGAGATACTGAAGGATGAGGAGGAGAGAGCAAACTATGACTACATGCTTGAGAACCCTGGTAGGTACAGGGCTAGGGGGTAGTTATTACTCACTACCTACTAGTAACTAGAGACAGTTCCCCTGCAACTGGTGATAACTTTACCATGGCTACTCTAATGGCAGTTCTCTGTTTGCCTGTTAATTGGATAGTTATGCTAATGGAGTTGTTATATAGAGAGATGTATTCTTAGGAAGTAAATAGTTGCTATAATAGCATCATTCACATCGTACGCCCACCACACACACTCACACAATAAGATACTGCCCTCCCACAGACCATGTGTACTGTCACTATACTATCACTACTACCGTCGTTGAGTGACCTCCCAGGTGGACATCCGAGTGGTTGTGGGTGTGGCCATCAGTGTCATCTCTCTGGTCCAGTACCTCGGCTGGTGGCACTCGTACAATACAGCCATCACTGCAGCTCAGAATGCCAAGGTCAGACTAGTTTGCAATGCTTGTGTACTACAGCCTCATTTATAACAGAGCATTGTTAGTTGTACATCCTCGTAATGTTGCAGTGGTTGTTCCATTCTGGTACACCTTGAGTAGGAATATTTTTCTTACTATACGAATGTGATCGATATCACGCAATGTCATGCATACAGTGTAGTTTGTTATCCCTTTACCGGTCAAATTGTTGTAAATTTACAACAACAATCAGGGAGGGAGCGTGCTATCAACTTGTGAATGTTGCATGATATTGCATGGATTCTGTGGCAGATTAGATGGCATCATGATATTTATCCTTTGAAGTTCTGCTGAGCTGTTCAATTAGGACACTTAGGTTTAAAACCAGCTATACAGCATGTAGGACTGAGTAGTATCCATTGGTAGACCCTCTGGACTATCTTGGTAGCCATAAATATTTTCGAAGAGGAAGTAGCAAGCCATTTGTGTACACAGGCACTTCACAAGTGGACACAAGCACTACAATAGTCTACATGCTTGCTAAGCAGCTTAGTTGACCAGAGTGCAGCGTTTATTTAAAGGCCACACATACTTCCATCGAGGCAGCAGCAAGGCATAAAATCGATGGTTAGTTTGTGCACAGCCATTGACCCACGCCCATCTCTACTAAGCCATAGCCACTTCATTGGGTGCGGCGATCAAATCAAGCTAATTTGGTGGGTTGGGCTCAGATGCAAACTAAAGAAAATTGCGCGATTGACCTCCTGGAAAGGGTTAACTGACTCACCCCTTACACACACCCGCACCCACACACCCACACACAGGTACATAGAAGACGCTTGTGCAACGTACTATGAAAGTGTACCAGCCCCATAAGAAGGACTGGGAGAAATCATTACTCTCAGCAAACATTCAGTGTCTGTGCACAGATGATCCCTCTATACTGGAATTGACTTATCGTTTACCATGCAGTTATCTTATTTTTTATTGACTGACTTGCAAATTAATTAATAACGGACGACTGACTATAATCAGTGCCCATTATAATTATATACTATCCATATGCATGATTGAACAGGGCAAATCGAATTGAAGTACTGACAATTATAATTATGTTGATACGTTCACTTTCATCATAATTAATAATTAATTACGAACAGATTAGAGAGAGATATTATATAATTATGATCATGAACTACAGTATGTGAAATTAATATAATGGTTCAAAATTCTTAGCTTTCGTCTCCTCGTCCTTGGTTGCCATACATGCATGAGTTGATCTGATTGGGCAGATTCAGAACGAGAGGAGCAGCTAACACCTCCCTGCAGCTGATATTGCAACCAATAAAAGCATTTAACATAATTATTGTTAATTATACCTTTCAAAATGGAGAGAGAAATGCCTGTATACGCATTGTTCCAGGAACTACAACAGTTTGTGAGAAAATGCGTTTATTATACCTTTCAAAATGGAGAGAGAAATGCCTGTATACGCATTGTTCCAGGAACTACAACAGTTTGTGAGAAAATGCGTTTATTATACCTTTCAAAATGGAGAGAGAAATGCCTGTATACGCATTGTTCCAGGAACTACAACAGTTTGTGAGAAAATGCGTTTATTATACCTTTCAAAATGGAGAGAGAAATGCCTGTATACACATTGTTCCAGGAACTACAACAGTTTGTGAGAAAATGCGTTTATTATGGTCTTGTGAGAACACACTTCCCCATCATCAAAGTATATGGGACACCATGCAGTGTACGCAAGCTGTGTGTGTGTGTGTGTGTGTGTGTGTGTGTGTGTGTGGGGGGGGGGGGGGGTACGTGAATGGCTTTACAATAGATGAAGCCTTTTTCTAAGCTTTCAGCAATCAGTAAATACACAGAATTTAAGTTATGGAGCTGAAGGAGTCCTCGAACCATTGAATAATTAAACGGGGAAATCGCATTTCTCCATTTACAACATGTGCCCTCAAAACAATAATTATTATTATTGCTGTACAAATTACACTATACCTGGTCTGTACGTGTATTATTATTTATTTATCCCATGTATAAATTATAGCCTAATCTTGACACACCATACAACCATTATACAGAATCAATCACATCCAGGCTATAATTAATCGAGGTACGTACGTTCAGCTCGTCGTATCTCCTCTGCTCCCTCCTCGGGTTCTATAGACTGGAACCATGCACCATGCCCCTTTCTTTTGGAGAAAGGGATCCAGTTTTTTCAACAGTTTTTTCCTTATAAATGCAAAGCATAATAATTATACATGCAGGGAATTTCAAAGGCAGCAAATAATTATACAAAGCTAATGATAATTATAAACGAATTTTTAATGTCTGAGTTTGAATTAAAATTATGACACCATAGATAGAGTATAATTATCACCTAAAGAATTCGAAGTTGTGGATGTTGTACACAATTCTTTACTTGCACCTTAACGAGTACGAGTTGGACGAAGACCCATGCATGTTCTTAATGAAAGTGAAGAGTTTGCACGATACTGTAAAGAAAGGACAACTAAAGCGATTCCAGTTGTCGAAAGCTGTCTGAAGCCATGCAGGAAATCACATTATTTTGTATGAGAAAATTTTGGAAAATGAAGTCGTTCACTACAGGGGAAACAGGACATCCGACAAAAACAAAACAAAAATTATAATTAGGCGCGGGTCCCTGCATTAAAGGGTGGAGCACAAAATCTTTACATGTAATGGTCGAAAACATTAATTTTCGCTACCTTCTGGTGAAATGATTGCAGACTATAGAATAATTAATACATAATTATAATCCACAAGTGGCTACGCTTATAGGAACAACTGTGAGTTTTTCACATTTGACTTGTATACGCTCGGATCGAGGTATGCTTTCTCGTTCAACATCAGATGCCATGGAGTATTGGTTCATTTTTCATTTCTTAACAGTCTCTACATGCATGTACTTGATTTTAAGGGCCTTCTAACAAACTTGTGCCGTACATTCATGGAAGCAATTTGTAACAAACCAAAATTAAAAGATGACATCTTTATATACATGTAGTAGGAGTGCTGATACTTCCACAAGCTTTAGCAATTAGTCGTTATCTACCAGCATTAAGTTTGTACTGTTTATATAACACATGCATGATGCATTATTTTTGTTGACTTTTATAATAATTAATCCACAATTAAAACAATTAAAATCCAATGGGCACATTAATTTTTAATTAAGTGATCGGTTTGCTGTGATAACAGGTCTGTCTATACATTTAATTATTAGACACAGTACATATACAAGGGCTAGTTAGCACCGGATCTCATGATCTTGAACAGTGTCTCCACCTCTTTGTTCTTTATGGCAGTCCTACAGCCCGAGATCACTTTAGCCTTAGGGCGACCGACTGCAGGTGGATGGGATGGAAAACATAGTTAATGAGTTTTATATGGAACATCGAAGCGAGCATAGCTAATTAGGTATAGTAATGTAGTACATCAATCGAATCAACATTTTCATTTGAGTATTAAGGTAAAGAGCATACGTTTTGTTTAATTCAATCGAGTGACGTACATACGATCCAATACAACATACAAACACATACATACAAACAGAAAAGTTTTCTTGCTATAGTGTGGGGCTTATTTCTTTTTTTTACTCGCCCAATCAAATCAAAAGTAACAGCACTAGTCTACATAATTTATTCTTCAGGTATTTTAGCAACACGTACATGTACATTGTATAGTGGTATTGGACCCACCTCTCAACTTCCCAGCTTTCTGGATGGCCTGGTTGACTATCTTGAGGCATTCCAGCAGCTCCATGTGATTATTGGAGCGTATCTTGTAGCCGGTTACAATGTCCTTGTTCAGATCGTACAGCTGCATGTATGCCTTCTTCATGTTGGTCCTGCAGAGCAGCAAACACCAGTCAAGAAGGGCACATGAGTACCATGTCATGGAATTGTACTTGTAACTATTGTGTCATTTGAATTCAATTTCTCATATAAAACGCTTTTTAGTAACGCTATGTTACCGCTGGGACATAGGAATGCAATTAAATAGAGGTTGTCGCCTGCATGGACATTACACTCAACAACTAAATTGCATGTACCAAAATCTACTTCACAAATCAATAGTTCAGCTGTAATGTATGTACAATAGATAGGTACAATAGATACGTACGTACAAATGTATACAGCTTACGCCCACACTACACCCACTCACATATCGTTTATCATCCTCGCGTCCTCTGCCCTCACCACCAGGTTACGTATCACGCCCGAGTTGTCGGCCATCTCAGCCGTGAGTCTCTGTCGTACCTTGTGGTATTCGTCTACCTGTGACAACACACTACGCAGCTCCTCCATGTGCTTGGGGAACTCGGCCACCACTTCCAGATCCTGCAGGGAAAGAAAGGGATTGAGGGATCATCATAAGTTTGAGAGGCCATAACTTATGTTGCAAATTAACGTCCAATTTCCTTTTTTATATTTAATAGCTCTTTGATAGTTTTAAAACATTTATGGTGCTCTTAGAGTAGGAAAACTAATCTCGTGACTTAATGCAAAAAAGTAGCTAGACATGTAGACGCATTGTCACGGTGACAAAGCACTGCAACTCAGCATACAATATAAACTACTCACTCACCTCAATTCCTAAATAGGTGGCCAGAGATTGAATGATGTCACCGGCCAGGTCCATATCGTCAGTGTGAAGGGTGGTCTGTAGAATAACATAATACCAGGAGCATATACGTATGTCTACACTGTAAAAAATAAAGTGCGGTGGGCACACTAAAACTGTCGCATAATTATAGCACACTTTTTTTTTACAGTCTATACACTCTGGAGACGATGTGACGGGCCACAGTGTGTGTGTGTGTATGTCATGTGACACTGACCTTGCCGCTCTGAGCAGGGTCCATGGTCATGAGGAGGGGGCTGTTGGTACGCAGTGAGAGGTACGCAACGGAGAGAGTGGGCGTGGTCACTGCATCGTCACCAGGGGCGTACATGAAACTGTCATCAATCCATGACTTTAGCTACAAGTGGAAAAGGTCATAATGTAATTGATTTGCACAAACCATTATGGGATGTACATGTATCAAGTATAAATTATATAGAGATGCTCCCATGAGTTTCTTCACGTCAAACTTAGCTATACTAATCTCAACCATAACTTGTGCACTTAATTGAAGTTATGTTTACCTGCTTGTATTTTTCCAAAAACCCACAACTTTGTGGATGTGGTATTCATATTTAATTATCTAATTATCTAAACATTCATCTATATAGTCTACATGTACATACTTACTCTGTCCAGTCTCTCAGAGAGGTTAAAAGTCACTGTGCCAATTGGACGGGGCTGTATGTCGACACTGCAGGGGATGTACAAGGAGAATCTCGGTAGAGGGCGGGAAGCCTCAAAAACGTGGTATTGAGTGCTTGAGACTTGACCCACAAATACTTTCACGTTTAGTTCCACTGGAGTGTCTTTCTGGGGGAAGAGGGGTACCTTGATTGTGTTGCTCAGTTTGGAGGGAGGGGGGTGCCTGTGTGTGTGAGTGTGTGAGGGGTGTGTAGGTGGTGAAATATCTGCCTAAATCGGTTAAGGCCATTGAACAGAACACATGCAGCTATAGCCTTGCAATTACACACAATCATGTACATACAATATTGGTAAAGTATAACACATTGGTACACAGCTGCACACTCACACGACATGGCTCTCCCCCTCAAACAATCCTTCGGCAAAGACTATCACTGAGCGGATAATTGTGTCTGTAGGGGAGGAGGGCAATATGGACCATACACATAATTATGGGGGTAGAGGTATGTCTCGCTAAAACACATCGATCAGTAACACGTACATCACATGATTCACTAGCGGCACTCACCATTGCTGGTAACGACAGCGAGTTCTATGTGAGGCTGTGTGTGTGTGGGTGGGGGTGGGGGGAGAGTATGTGTGTGTGTGTGTGTGTGTGTGTGCATGGGAAAGGGGGGGTTGCATGACCATTATAGTATAAACCTATAAACAGTCTTATTGTGTGATTCTAAATGAAAAACCCCAGCACACATGTAGATAGCTACAGTCACATGTGCATGTAGACAGAATAGTTTAACCAACAATATCAATCACATCACATGATAATACGGCCTTGACGGTACAGACCTGCAGTTGAAGATGCTGTGATTTGTAGTTTCTCTCAAAGATGACACACGACTGATCTTTGCTGTTGAAGTACATTGTACTTCCTCAGAGCACTCTTAAACTTTCCAAGCTCCTCCAAAACCTCCTACAGTAATAGAGCACAGGTCATACAGTGTACATGCATGATATATGGTATAGTGATCTCTGCTTACACAGTGGGCAGACCAACAGTGGCTGTACTAAAGAGGTGGTCTGCTAACACAGGTCCAAACACATGCTATGCATGGATACCATTAACCTGGCTGTATTATAGAGGGTGACCTGCTTACAGGCTGATCGACCACTACAGACTGCTAAATAGTACACACAGAGCATGGAAACATACTCTCCACAATACAAACAATGACTATACACACACAGCAGTGGTACACACAGCACATGAACTCACTGGTGGTGTGTCAGTGGAGGCTGCATAGTGACCGATGGGTAGGACCAGCACATGCTCTGGTACCATCCCACCCTTGGATAAAGCCAGGTACGTCTATATAGGGTATACAATACAAACTGTTAGTGGTCTGCTATTTGTGAGCTACATTGTATTTTGTATGTGCAGTATTAGCAAGTACAACACACTCTATCTCACATGATCTCCGATGGAGACCACGAGATGTTTCTCCACCTCCTTGCCCCCCAGACAGAACCAGCACGGCCCCCTGGGCTGGGGAGGGGGTCGTCTCTTTGCAGGGGGTCCTCCGTCCTGTTGTCTCTTCTGTTTGCGATGAGCAGAATCAAGAGCCCTCTGATCAAAGAAGAAGTTAGGCCCAGCCTCCTCTTGAGACTCCCTCTGCACAGTGTGAACCAGCACGGCCCCCTGGGCTGGGGAGGGGGTCGTCTCTTTGCAGGGGGTCCTCCGTCCTGTTGTTTCTTCTGTTTGCGATGAGCTGAATCAAGAGCCTCTGATCAAAGAAGAAGTTAGGCCCAGCCTCCTCTTGAAACTCACTCTGGTACAGTGTGTGGGAGTAGGTACACAATAAACTTTGACCTCTGCAAACATGGTGGATTTAAACTACTGCACAAAATTAATGGTGATATCTAGAGATAGGACTCTCAGAGTGCTACATAACGCAAGTTTTTGTTTGGAAAATTGGACAATCTACAAGTATAATTTATTGCTCCTTCAACGATAGCTAGACATTATGGGATAATAGTTTTCCTTACCAAAGATTTGACTAGTTCAGTGTAGGGACAGTTGGTGGCAGTGGGTGGTTGCTGAGTCAGCTCTTTCTCGTCCATGGAGCTCATGGGTGTGACAGAGAATGCATACAGGTACTGCAGGTATGAAGATGATGTCATCATTAATAACATGTAATACTAATGGGACTAGAATGATTTCAACTCACTCTTTTCTTCTTGTCTGGATTTCCCACTTGAGCCAAAGCTAAGAATCGTGTCACATGATGTGGCTTGCCTTGAAGGATTTTGTGATTCCTGCATGAAATGAAGCACAATACAGTTAGCATCAAAAGTTGTGGAGGTATTACTGTGTAGGGATTTAAAGATGAGGTCATGTAAGTATAATTATAATTAAGCGTTAAATGAACGGTAGTTCCGTTGGTCAAATCACATTGGAAATTGAACACACCATCTAAACGGACTCTTTCTATTTCAAGAAATTGGACAACAGAACTCTATTTAAGGAGCAGACTGTTATTAGCAGACTCCAGTATTCTAAATATACAGGGATGGACGTACTGTACCTGTATGGTATTCTCTCATAGAAGGTTTGGTGTAGAGCTGCAAAATGGTAGCGTGGCTTGAGACACATGGCCAGTTTACTCAGAGGCTTTGCCCCCACTGCTCTCAGGTCCAGTCCGTCCTGCATGAGCATAGGGTATTATTAAGGTACTGGTCCATCCTACAATAACTGGGAGCTAGGTCTCACAGGAGCCACTGGGAACTTGTCCACTGCCCCGGGCCAATCAGAGGTGAGGAGAATGTCCACTCCACGGTAGACTAGCCCTCTCCACTGCACTGACCCTCCAGCCAGGACACATCAGAGTCAGTGAAATAATTATGGTCACTAGAGGGAGAAACAAAAACTAGTTCAACAACTTCTCCAGGTGATTGGGAAGAGAACTGACCAATAGATTATCTCCCTTGTCTTGATGCTGATAGGTCCTCCCCTGGTAGCTCCCACTGAGATAGGCCACCCTCAGACCACTGGACGCACTGTACACTCCACGCTGACCTGTAATGGAGTGTGACTCATGTGTGTACTGATAGAGTGGTTAACAACATGCATGCACTGTACCTAGACATGTGACATTGGGGCAAAGCTCTCCTCCATCACGTGACAAGTCTCCATAGAACTGGCCATGCTCAGTCCAACACGGGCCAAGGATGAACGTCGGTAGAGGCACTGTGCATGGGGGTGTAATAAATGTCAGAGGAAGGTGATTTAATATCGTTTAATTACCTGTTTCCACCCCCTCCCGATACTTGCTCCACTCCTCCTGGCAGTCAGAGCTAAAGAAAGATCCAACACACAACAGCAGCTACATAAAGGGACAATAAAGCATCCATTGTATGTAGCTACCTTAAAGTCTTTGTTCTTGGAGAGGATGCTCTGGACTCTGCTAAACAGTTGCTTGAAGTGACCCTCCACATCTCCACACACACCAGACTGAGTGAGGGGGAGAAGGAGATCTAGGTGAGTACGCTTGCACTAGAGCTAGCTAGCTCCTTACATTTTCATCCTTGACTTGGTGGTATTCTAAATAATACACAAAACCTTGCAAGTAGCCACGCCCCCTTTTGCTTGCACTAAGAGGGGGGGGGGCGTATCTCGACCTTTTATTTCTATTGGCAGCTAGCTAGCTAGCTGTCTCTGTAACCAAGCTTTCTCTACAGTATAGGTAAGATCAACTGAATAGCTGTCCTGTAAACCTGAGACTGACTCACTGTCTGTAAGGCTTTGTTTTTTAAGTCTTGGCATTATTATATCTAGACCTAGACATAGTGAAAGGATTCTTTTTGTTATAATTATTCAGCTGGATTGCGTTTTTAATATTGCGTGCTTTTCTATTCACACAGTAAAGAAGACAATGGCTGTAAATCCACAAGCTTTCGAGCAGTTCACTCTGAGACAAGTTCGCATCACTGAGAATGAGTTTGGACATGGTTCCTACGCTGTTGTCATGGAGCTAGAGTATCGAGGACTGAAATGTGCCGGCAAGAAGCTTTACCGAGTTCTCTACGAGACTGGAATCGGGCATGCAGCACGAAGGTATCTGGAAGAGTGTCACCTGCTCAGTCAAACTAGGCACCCCAACATTGTCCAGTTTCTGGGAGTTTGTTTTGAGGAAGGCTCTCAGTTCCCCATCTTAGTCATGGAGTTCCTTCCCACCAACTTGACCAGCTGTCTCGAGCGCTACGGTATTCTCCCCGATGAGATCAACTTCTCCATCCTCCATGACGTCTCACTGGGCCTGGTCTACCTCCATGGCCAAACACCAGTCATTGTGCACAGAGACCTCTCAGCCAACAATGTTCTCTTGTCCACCAACATGACGGCCAAGATATCCGATCTGGGGGTTGCTCGAATATTGAACCTGACCCCCCTTCAAGTGAGTCGAATGACGGAGACCCCTGGCACCCCAGCGTATATGCCCCCCGAAGTGATGGTTGCCAACCCCCACTACAACACCAGTGTGGATGTGTTCTCCTTTGGGATCATGATGATTCACACCTTCACAGCACAGTGGCCACTACCAAGTATCGGCCCCACCAGAATCGATCCTGCTAATCCTGACAGACTGATACCAGTAACGGAAGCTGAACGACGTGAAGAGTTTCTTCGAAAGATTTCCCCAGACCACCCTCTGATGGACCTCATCATGCGCTGTCTCAGCAACAACCCTCAGCGAAGGCCTAGAGCAGCGGAGATAGTGGGTCGGATGGTGGGTGTGGTACTTGAACACCCTCCCTCCTTTGAGAACAGAGTGGAGATGCTCCAGCGAGTGAGTGCCCTACTGACAGAGAAGAGGGAGCTTGAGGAGGAGGTTGTGAGGAAGGACTTAGCAATCCAGGAGAAAGCAGGAGAGATCGAGGCACTGGCGGAGGAGAAAAGACGACAAGAGGAAGAAAGTGAAAACACTGTCGAGCGTATGCAGTTGGTGCACTCTGTGGAAACTGATCAACTAGTAACTGAACATAGTGTAGAGAAAGAGGATCTCAGAGTTGAATTGGAGCAACAAATTGCAGAAAAAAATTTGACTATCGTTCACAAAGATTCGATGCTTGCCTCCAAGGACACTTCCCTTCAGAAGAATAAAGCCACCATTCAGAGTTTAAACAACCAGCTCACCAAAACCAGAGACTACCTGACCAGCAAACCACAGGTGAGCTCCTACATCTAATAAGCATACGCACATCTAAAATTGTATTGCTTATAGTCCATTTAATGTTCCAATTGAACTCCTGCAAATTATTTTTTGCGATGCATCGGTAATTCCTCAAAGTTGTTAATGTGTACTCATGCATTTGTGACTATATGTAACTAATACAGCTAGTCACCACTCCAATATAAGCTCTAAATTGTGTCCCCCAGGTTGTTATAGTTTTATTGCCATGGTAACCTTGTAGCATTGTTAACATGTGATTAGGGTTAATTACATGCAACACAAGTTATTGACTCTCTGTATTCTCCAGTCCCTACAGGTTCAGTTGTCCTACAGTCAGTGCTCTGAGGCTCCAGTGAAGATGCATGGTGGACTAGCGGTAACCATCAATGGCAAGGTCTACTATGGTGGAGGAGTCTGTGATGACGATGATGATGACGAGTACTGTGTCCACTGTTACGATCCGCCACAAGACGTCTGGTCAACTCTGCCCACACTTTCTGTACGATGGTTTGGTCTGGGAGAGGTCAAAGGTGAACTGGTAGCAGTTGGCGGTGTGGATTCATCCGATTCTGCATCCAACGTGGTACATGTGTTTAACAAAGAAAGGAACTGGAAACAGACGATCCCACCCATGCCGACAGCGAGGTGTTCACCAGCAGTCGTTAGTCTCCCAACACATCTGGTCGTAGCAGGAGGTCTGGACTTTGGTCCCTACACTGATAATGTTGACATCTACAACATCAGCATCTCCCGGCAGTGGAGCAAGACAGACAGACTACCGTATGCTTGTAATGACCAAAGAGGAATTGTCTACAACAACACAGTGTACCTAATGGGGGGATTTGACGGCAATAGTCTAAACAAGGTGTGTGCTGCTCAAGTCGACAAGCTCATCTCAGCAGACCGACAGGATAATGGGAGCGCCAACAAAGCCGACTCTGTCTGGAATACAATATCCAACACACCGTCTTACCAGCCCTCCCCTTTAACGATATCCGACACCTTCTTTGCTGTTGGTGGAGTGGATAGTGAAGATGAAGCCACTCAAAGGGTCTACGCCTACTCATCCTCGATGGACTCCTGGCTCTACGTTGGTGATCTACCATCTCCTATAGCACACGCTGCCACTGTGTCACTGTCTCCAACAGAGTGCCTTATGATTGGTGGATGGAACAAAGGGAAAACACAATCTACCGTGTATAAAATTAGTATCACAGCAACTATTTCTTGATATTGTTGTGCCGGGTATAATTGTGTGCAGCTGCAACCAGCCCCTCCCCTTCATAGATTATTGCAATGTCAGCATAAACAACCCTCTAGCTCAAGGACAGCCTAGCCTCGAATCCAGGCCGATTAATCGGCCTGGTCTCGAGGCTAGGACAGCCTGGTTCTCCTGATGAAGACACTAACTGTTCCTGGTTGGAGTTGTATGATTAGATCTGGCTAGCTAGTTCAATGCATGTAAATCATTTTAGAGATACTGTGATTTATAGAAACAGGTGATCAGTATAATTATCTGTATGAGCCGTTTCTACCTATTATCCAGGCCAATAGAATTGCACCTGACTAGCTGATAATTATTCTCGTTCCCTACATGAAGTTCTTCAAGTGGACAAAGATGTCAAAGACAAAGATGTCACAGCTGTAAGTACATGGTGGAGCTATTGACTGTGCTCACACACTGTTGCTTGGTTACAGGCTAAGATGAGGAGAGCCTATCGACACCTGGCACTGGAGTACCATCCTGACAAGAACAAGGTAACAGAGGGAGAGTTGGTTAGTCTCAGTAGATATACAGCTAATCCTAAACCATCACAAAATGCTTTATATAACTTTATCTAATGTAATGGTGCCATAGTAAAGTGAATTGCACAGTGTAGACACATTGTATGTACCCCCTCCCCTCATGAAATGAATACTATACTCTCCATTTCTTTGTGTGCCCCTAATACCTCACTCCCCCCTCCAGGCTGAGGGCTCTAGGGAGAGGTTCCAGCTCATCAGCACGACCTACAAGATACTGAAGGATGAGGAGGAGAGAGCAAACTATGACTACATGCTTGAGAACCCTGGTAGGTACAGGGCTAGGGGGTAGTTATTACTCACTACCTACTAGTAACTAAAGACAGTTCCCCTGCAATTGGTGATAACTTTACCATGGCTACTCTAATGGCAGTTCTCTGTTTGCCTGTTAATTGGATAGTTATACTAATGGAGTTGTTATATAGAGAGATGCATTCTTAGGAAGTAAATAGTTGCTATAATAGCATCATTCACATCGTATGCCCACCACACACACTCACACAATAAGTTACTGCCCCCCCACAGAGCAAGTGTACCATCACTACTATCACTACGATCTTCGTCTAGTGACCCCCCAGGTGGACATCCGAGTGGTTGTGGGTGTGGCCATCAGCGTCATCTCTCTGGTCCAGTACCTCGGCTGGTGGCACTCGTACAATACAGCCATCACTGCAGCTCTCTCAGAATGCCAAGGTGAGACTAGTTTGCAAGGCATCTCAAAACAAGTTAGGAACCTAAAAGATGCATTTAGTAGCTGTTGGTGTGCTACCATACGGTGTGTATAAATCAGCAATTAGTTTCCAGTCCACATTGTCCATTTCTATTTTTAGGAAAAAATCGTTGGCTATCTATGATTATAAGTGGTGCTTTTTCAGAATCAGGCCTCTTTTTAAGCCCATACAGAAGACGTCAGATTGATTGATTATCAACAGCAAGTAAACACATACCCATAGTGTGTGAATGAGGTGCTCACAGTGGCTGTATTTAAGTAGCATACTCTGTAGACATGTAGTTATTTATGTCCCCAGATATCGTGAGGAGCTGGCAGTGGAGAAGGGGTTGTTGAAGGAGGGTCAGAGACGGACTCAAGGGAGGAAGTAAAGAACGACGAAGAGACTGTGCTACAGAGAATTGTGGAGGAGAACCTCAACATTCTGTGAGTCGATGATGTAACCAGCTAGTCTTATAATTATTGTGCCATTATTTTGTTAGGAACTTTTGTTTACCTTTTGTTTACAATTGAAGTTGAGGGGGTAGGTTGGTCTACTCACAAGTGTTTATATTTCAAGCATTAATTTCTGTTCTGGTAGTGGTTGATACAGTAAACCTATGTTGCAGAGTACAAGGAGGAGAGGAAAGAAAGACGGCGCTGCTAGACAATGCCAAGTACAAGAAGTACAAGTGAGAGTGAGGCCAGTGAAGGAGGTTAGACGATACCAAGTAACAGTGAGTAAGTGATTATGCCTCGAGGCGTAGCCGCACGAGGGATACGGTAAAGCTGACTGTGTGTGTGTCTGTCTGTGTGTGTGTGTGTGTATTCCAGCTATAACTGCTCAACGGTTACAATGCGACGAAAACTAACAGCTTTTATAGGCTTCTAGCCACGTTCTCTTGGATTTTGATTCGTGGATTAGCAAACTAAAGCTTCTTTCTCGAGTTATGGCTAGTTTGACTCACATTGAAGGCTGTTGCAGTCTCTTCAGAATCTTTCATAGCATCATCTGTCCGCACAAACTTTCTATTCAACATATGAGTTAGCCTTGCACTAAAGCGCTAGCTTTTTGTTAGCTACAATACTCAGAAAATATCTGTTAAAACAGCTAGCTAGCAGTACAGTAGCCATTTGTAAAATTGATATCTTTGGACACACCCTTTAATTATTCCTGTGGATGTAATGCGCATGCGCGCTCATTCCCCATGTGTGAGAAAATAATATCCAAGATCCAGATCCAGATCCTCCTGGCAGAATCATCTTTGTCTTGAGGGCCTGGTAAGCCACAAAACACTACCATATAACAATATAGATAACAATATGCATGTACACAGGTCTTTTCTTCTTAGATATTATATACACTGAACTACAGATCCTGGAAGAATCAATTTTCTTCTTTCTTGATGTCCTGGTAAGCCACATAATACAAAAAATAATAACTTACAATAGATGCATGTAAATAAGTCTTTTCTTCTCAGTGACTTTATATAGATAAGCTAACTTTAATATAAAATTCATTATAGATAACACTCTAATACTTTTGAGCGAAAGCAAAAACATGGCGAGAGGCATTAGCACAGCGCCAGCTTGAACACTAGTTAATAAAGTCACCATGATTACAATACCCCACCCTCACAGGAGATACGTGAGAGCTGGTCAGAAAAGAGTCACCACAAACTGTTAGGGACAATAACATTTTGTATGAAAGCATATTTATCATTTTTTGCTTCGGTTTTATTGAAAGGAATTTTGCAGTAATAATTAAGGTTTTATTGAAAGGAATTTTGCAGTAATGCAAAATTCCTTTCAATAAAACCGAATAAATTTTTTTTTACAAACACAAAATTTTTGTGTTTGTAAAAAAAAAAATTATTTTGCATGCAATTAATTAAGGCGCATGCGCACAGAGCCTGCACAGAGCTGCAAAGCATTTCAAGCACATTCCTTAGTGGTACATGTAGATTTAATTATTTCATATTTCAATTTATTGGAGCAGCCAATCAGAGAGTACCTGACGCATGTTGAGAAAACCACAAATTCCTTGGCTTAGGGTGTACTATATAAGGAGGGCTCTTTGCACCGTATAGCGTGTAATTTTCGTGGGGCAAAATATTCGTGGTTGGAGGTCTGACCACGAATATTTTACCCACGAATGAAGCGACCTTGCCTACCTTTACCTGCAGTGCAAGCAGCAACCACGAAATGTCTCAATATTGCTGAACCACGAATATTTTGTCCCCTGAAAATTACCCTCTATACGGTATACGTGTGTATCAATGTTATCCCGACCAACCAACTTCCGCTCCAATCAACTCGATCCTCCACTCTCTCCACTCCACTCAAGTCTCCTTCAACTATGGCCCATTCAAGAGACGACCTTCACCAAATCAAAACCCAAAGCAGTGCCATGCCATCACCTCGTGGATTTTATGCTGAAAGAAGACGGAATACAACTGAAATACAACTACAGCCACGACAAGCTTATGAGGGGTCTCCTTGAGAAGGATAAAGGCTTTAAAGATGTGATTTCGACGCTGGAAAGTTGCTGTAAAGACCTGAAACTGAAGCATCAACAAGGAATTGAGGGCCGAGTGAAGACACTGGACATATCTCACTAACAACTCTATGTTGAATATCAAGACTCTTGTTCCAGGCTCATGGTAGACGACATCAAGTGGGGCAAGATTGCAGTGCTGCTGTTCTTCACGAGCGTACTAGCCAAACGATTGTATGAAGAGAACAAGACTCCCTTGATAGACAGTATCATTGGATGGCAGACGACATTTCTTCATGACTTCACTCAGTGGATTCTCGAGCACGGCGGTTGGGTAAGAAATTGTTGTATATGTATTTTCTATTACTTTGTATAAATTCGATGTACTATAATTACTTGTGTGTTTCTTTAATAATATTTTATTTCTCCACATCCAGGGTGCCATCAAGGGAGCAGGGAGTATTGATGCCTCTGAGAAAGCCAAAGAGAGAACTGAAAACCAAAGACGTGAGAACCGCCGCCCTACTGGCTGGCTCACATGTACAGTGGCTGCAATCAGCTTAGGAGTTGCCCTAGTATATAGGAGCTCTCACATTCAAATAGAACACTTTTGCTGGAATCACTTAATTCGGACCGACCCCACTCAATCTCTCCTTCATAATCACTTAGTAGTTTTATTTTTACAATTTTCTTTTTATAGCAAATGTTTTCAAAAAAGTTTGTTATAATTATTATCATATCCATTAATAATAATAATTAAGGGTTGCATTATTATATATAATACTATAGAGTTGAGTATACGTTGAAAAACATGTATAATTATTTAGCTATAGCTGGAGCTGTATATAATTAATAGTATAATATATAGTATCAGTTGAACTGCTTATGAATCACACAGTACGCATATATAATTATACATGCAGCTTGAGACATTAATTTACACAAAAATATTATTGATATAGATTATCGGATTCTAAAGATAATCGCTATAATAATTATATGACAAAACAACATTGCTCTTTCATACAAGAATAAATAGGAGTACACTACTAATGTTTTTTTTTGCAAGCGTCAGTGATTTAGTTCTCAATGTCCTCCACCTTCATGCTCTCGTACTTCTTGACCTTCGTACTCTCAGAGGACTGTGAGGGCGTGGCTGAGGGAGGTGGGAGCAGGCTGTGGGCAACAGTGGCAGCAGAGGGAGTCCTGCTCTCATATGCCACTGTGTGTGTGTGGGAGGGGGGGTTAGTTGAGTATGCCATACAGTAAGAGGGTGGGATATATATACACACGTATAGTAGCTGATGATACTAGATACTGTATTAATACGAACAGCTTTTAAAGATATTCAAAGATATTTGAAGCAAAGGATATGGTTTAAAATACAATGAGACTATTAATTAACTTACCAGTATTGTTGCTGGTACTGCCGTTGGTATTGGTGGAGTAGATATTTTGGTTCATTTCGTCAAAATTGATATCCAGTGTCTCCAACTTCTCATCCTTTAGTGCCTCCTCTGCGCTGGGATTGGCGAAGAACACGTCCGGAGTCTTGATAGATTTTACTCTCACTTTAACATCCACACTCTCAGAGACTAGGACGTTTGTCTTCCTCTGACTAACTGGAGTAGAGGCCAGAGAGTTGAGCTCGTGGGACTCGAAGGATTGGGTGTCGACATCTCTTCTGTTTCTGTCTGGGAGGAGATAGTAGTCAGTGACAGAGCCAGAGGAAGGTGGGCGGTTGATGGTTACGTATCGTTCCTCTGAATCATGTGAGGACACCTTGTTCTGTGTACGTGTGGGGAGGAGGGGACAGTTGAGATTAGTTGGTTGCTCTACTCACTAACACATAGAATACTGTTCCATGCAATCACTTCGAGTCAATATATGCAATATGTCAGTACAACATACTACCATGAATTATAACTCTAGTCTTTAAAGCATACCAGAGAAAGAAAGATTGATTTTCAACCTGGTATCAGATCTTTGACTTTGTGATGCAAACTGTACGGAAAGCGACTAAATACTACAGGAATATGTCCAATGTCCACCTTTGAACCTTGCATATAAAATACACCTTTTAATGGTAAAAAACCGTTAATATTCAAACTGTCAGAGATGAGAGCTAGCTAGCTAGGGCCTGGGGCTAGGGGGAACAGACTGCAGTCGTTGCTGTAGCCTCCTTGTGGTGAACCATGTATCCTCTACTATCTATGGTACAAGTAAGATAAAATTAGGTAGTCTATAAAATTATAATTATATCATCTCAGTACATGCAGTACATGCAGTATACACAATAGCTAGCTGGTACATGGTATGGTATAGATACATGTCTGATGTAGATCTAGTATTAGTAACGCTTGTTTGTAAAGACAGACCCTTCGCACCACCTTCACTCTTGTTTCTTCTTTTCCGCTATAATTATGTCCATTTACTCCATACGTTTCATACTATCTCACTTGTAATTGTTGTTTCACCATTTCCCAGGCCGTACTGTACAAGTGAAAGCAATCCTTGAGATCTGCAACGTCTTGGTCTACAAAGAGTCTGTCGTTCACTTCTCATTTCTGGATTCTTAACCCATGTTCCTGTGCATCATTACTGTGTGGCTTGTGCTACACTGAGTACATATTTTTGTCTTCAAATTTTGAGTGGAGTTTCTACTGGGACTATTGTAGCATTGTCCTTGGGACCGAGGCTACAGACTGCTCTGCCTCATAAGTGAAGAGGCGAACACAAATGCCAGAATGTTCTTTCACAATAATAATTGTTTTTTGTGCAATAAAACAATGTTTGCTGTATTAATTTCAATAGTGTTACAACATGTTGGGATGCAGGGGCGTAGCTACCATTGTTTCCTGGTTGCCCAGAAACCCCCCCAGGAGCTGCTGAGAAAATTGGGCAGGGCTCCCTATAATTGAAATCATGCAGCCCTGCCCATCTTTTCACACGTGGCTGCAAATCAATAATCAGAGCAGCACCGTGAAGCGTTTCACTTTGGCTTTGTCTCAGCTAGTTAGTCTCAGCTAGCTAGCTACCTCAAACAAAGAAGACCAAGACTTAAGTTCTAGATCTAGTATCAATCCTGAATGCTCCAGTATTCTCAGACTCAGCTCTAAGCACAACTTTATTCAGGAAGTGTACAAGTTTAGAACAATCTCAGCCACATGAAACCTCTCAGGTAAATGACATTTAATTGTTGCTCAGCTAGACTAGCAATACACAATTGGCACCTGCATGCCTAGTATGTTACGTCTATAGCTAGCTAGCTTCTCACAAATATGTAAAAAAAGTCATGAACAATAGTCAATAACAGTAGGTGTGCCCCAATCAAGAGGGTGTGGTACCGGAAGTGGGCGTGACAAAAAATTTCGCGTCGCTATCGCGCCGCTGATTTTTCTGCAGAAACCCCTGTCTCAAAAGTCTGGCTACGCCCCTGGGATGCATGAGCACATTAATTTTAATACCCTGTATGGATCTGCACTAGATCTAGTATTAATTGAAGATTCATGTGCTTCTTGTCATAATCCTCTGGAGCCGCCCCCACATCATAGATAATTATAAGGTCAAAGTTCATGGACTTAAGCTCTTGTAACTGTACAAGCCACACCTCCTTTTGCTGCAATAAAGGAAGGGCGTATCTAGTACCATGAACTTTTAGGGCTGCTTGTTTTTGTCATGCTTCACCAATCAAGCTTTCTCTTGACTTTACAGTTTACAGTCTAGTACAGGTAAGTCAGTAATTAATATAATACTGTATTAATATAAAACTGCATATTTATGGTCCTGTATACGTAAGGCAGCTCTATGAATGCAATAATTATATTACAAAGCTGAAAGACTGATTCTTTTCATTGCTATTTATAAGCATTGACTTTACTTTTTCTGTTATAATAGAGCTGGATATATTGCATTCACACAGTAACGAAGACAATGGCTGTAAATCCACAAACTTTCGAGCAGTTCACTCTGAGACAAATTCGCATCACTGAGAATGAGTTGGGACATGGTTCCTACGCTGTTGTCATGGAGCTAGAGTATCGAGGACTGAAATGTGCCGGCAAGAAGCTTCACAGAGCTCTGTACGAAGCTGGAATCGGGTATGCAGCACGAAGGTATCTGGAGGAGTGTCACCTGCTCAGTCAAACTAGGCACCCCAACATTGTCCAGTTTCTGGGAGTCTGTTTTGAGGAAGGCTCTCAGTTCCCCATCCTAGTCATGGAGTTCCTCCCCACCAACTTGACCAGCTGTCTCGAGCGCTACGGTATTCTCCCCGATGAGATCAACTTCTCCATCCTCCATGACGTCTCACTGGGCCTTGCCTACCTCCATGGCCAAACACCAGTCATTGTGCACAGAGACCTCTCAGCCAACAATGTCCTATTGTCCACCAACATGATGGCCAAGATATCCGATCTGGGGGTTGCTCGAATATTGAACCTGACCCCCCTTCAAGTGAGTCGAATGACAGAGACCCCTGGCACCCCAGCGTACATGCCCCCCGAAGTGATGATTGCCGACCCCCACTATGACACCAGTGTGGATGTGTTCTCCTTTGGGGTCATGATGATTCACACCTTTACAGCAGAGTGGCCACTACCTAAGATCGGTCCCAACAGAATCGATCCTGCTAATCCCAATGGTCTGATACCAGTAACGGAAGCTGAACGACGTGAACATTTTCTTCGAAAGATTCCCCCAGACCACCCTCTGATGGACCTCATCATGCGCTGTCTCAGCAACAACCCTCAGCAAAGGCCTAGAGCAGCGGAGATAGTGGGTCGGATGGTGGGTGTGGTACTTGAACATCCTCCCTCCTTTGAGAACAGAGTGGAGATGCTCCAGCGAGTGAGTGCCCTACTGACAGAGAAGAGGGAGCTTGAGGAGGAGGTTGTGAGGAAGGACTCGGCAATCCAGGAGAAAGTAGGAGAGAACGAGGCACTGGCGGAGGAGAAAAGACGACAAGAAGAAGAAAGTGAAAACACTGTCGAGCGTATGCAGTTGGTGCACTCTGTGGAAACTGATCAGTTTAAATTGGAGATTGAAAATCTTAAAGGTCAACTCGAAGATAAAGAGACAATTGTTAACACAAAAGATGCATTTATCTTCTCCAAAGATGCTAGGATTACTGAGGTAGAAACTCGATGTAAGCAACTCACTGAAGAGGTGGAGCAACAAATTGCCAACGTCAACTACACTCACAACGAGCTTGTATCTAAAGCTACGAAAATAGCTCAACTAGAAACAGATGTCACCAATCTCACTGCACAAGTGGAACAAGAGCAAGCTTGTTTAGCTGACAAAAACTCTATTATCACCCACAATAACTTGACTATCGCTCATAAGGCTTCGATCATTGCCTCCAAGGACACTTCCCTTCTAAAGAATAAAACCACCATTCAGAGTTTAAACGACCAACTCACCAAAACTAGAGACTACCTGACCAGCAAACCACAGGTGAGCTCCTCAACACTGTACCACTAACTGATATGATACTGAGTATACCATCGCCACCCTAATAGAAGTAATAGCCTCAAAAATTTCGCGCTTGCGATATTATAATTATTTCCACCCTAATTATGCCTCGAGGCGTAGCCGCACGAGGGATACGGTAAAGCTGACTGTGTGTGTGTGTGTGTGTCTGTCTGTGTGTCTGTTCCAGCTGTAACTGCTCAACGGTTGCAATGCGACGAAAGCTAACAGCTTCTATAGGCTTCTAGCCACGTTCTCTTGGATTTTGATTCGTGGATTAGCAAACTAAAGCTTCTTTCTTGAGTTATGGCTAGTTTGACTCACATTGAAGGCTGTTGCAGTCTCTTCAAAATCTTTCATAACATCATCTATCCGCACAAACTTCCTATTTAACATTAGCCTCGATCCCAGGCCGCACTTCCCGCTAGGGAAGTGGGCCTGGTATCGACTGCTTGCGCATGCGCTAATATCCCCCCGGTATCTGGGGGCTTTGGATAACATCGTTTATGCTCAGTAAAACTATGACATCACAACAAAAGGAAGTGGATTGAAGGAAGTAGATAGAAAGTTCGATTGAAGGTTTCTAGCCCATCGGATAGCATTCTCTGATAGCTACCCTTAGCCTGCTATGTTAACAAAAGACTCACAGCCTGCAACAGTGTGGATGACGATCGTCTGAAAGGAGTGACGGCTGATAAGAGCCTATATGGACAGGCCACGCCCATTTAACACTAACTTTGGTGAAAGTCTACTATACTACTGCTACTGATTCTATCAGAAGAAAATAGCAGTACAACAAACCTACACAGCTCTGTTTCTAGCTAGCTAGCTATATAGCTCTGTGCATGACTTTTAGAATATTTTCTCTGATGTATCCAGTATTATAGAAATATTTACGGGTAAAAAATCCAATATTATAGTATTATAGAAATATTTACGGGAAAAAAATCCAATAATTTGGCGCATGCGCAAGCAGTCGATAGCAGGCCTTCTTTCAAAGGCCGGTGAAGGAGGCTAATTCAACATATGAGTTAGCCTTGCACTAAAGCGCTAGCTTTTTGTTAGCTACAATACTTAGAAAATATCTGTTAAAACAGCTAGCTAGCAGTAGCCATTGATCTCTTTGGACACACCCTTTAATTATTCCTATGGATGTAATGCGCATGCGCGCTCATTCCCCAGAGAAATAATAATAATCCAAGATCCAGATCCTCCTGGCAGAATCATCTTTGTCTTGAAGGCCTGGTAAGCCACAAAACACTACCATATAACAATATAGATAACAATATGCATGTACACAGGTCTTTTCTTCTTGCATATTATATACACTGAACTACAGATCCTGGAAGAACCAATTTTCTTCTTTCTTGAGGTCCTAGTAAGCCACATAATACAACAATAGATGCATGTAAATAAGTTTTTTCTTCTCAGTGACTTTATATAGATAAGTTAACTTTAATATAAAATTCATTATAGAAACTAATATTAATAACACTCTAATACTTTTCAGCGAAAGCAAAAACATGGCGAGAGGCATTAGCACAGCGCCAGCTTAAACTAATTCAAGGAAGTACCAAGTTCATTCTAAAGCTATTACTGTTCCAATTGAACACTAAGTACATTCTAAAAATTGTTTTTGCGATGCCTCGGTAATTCGAAGCAAAGTTGTTGTGTATTATAATGTGGGTTGTAATCAATGCACGTACACATCTGTGAATATAATTATTTTGTCACAGTAATCACCACTCCAATAATAAGTGTCAAATAGTGTCCCATAGGATTATTTTGTTGATATGGTGTTGCTACGGTAATCTTATCATCTGATGTTAACAAAGCGTACCAGGACATGCATATCATACACTCCTGAACGTATGTACCATAGAACGCTACATACAAACTGCTTACATTCCTAAATGTTCCGAGTGATCGTACATGATTAGAATGAATATTTTCCTGTAAATAATAATTTAAGGCTAAAATAGATTTGTCGTCTTAATATCAAAATGTCTGCAACACAAGTTATTGACTCTCTGTATTCTCCAGTCCCTACAGGTTCAGTTGTCCTACAGTCAGTGCTCTGAGGCTCCAGTAAAGATGTCTCGTGGGCGAGCGGTTACCATTAATGGCAAGGTCTACTATGGTGGAGGAGTCTGTGGCGATGACTACTGTATCCATTGTTACGATCCGCCACAAGACATTTGGTCAACTCTGCCCAGACTTCCTGTACAAGGTTTTGGTCTAGGGGAGGTCAACGGTGATCTGGTAGCAGTTGGCGGTATGGATTCATCTGGCTATCCATCCAACGTGGTACATGTGTTTGACAAAGAAAGGAACTGGAAACAGACGATCCCACCCATGCCCACAGCGAGGTGTTCACCAGCAGTCATTAGTCTCCCAATACATCTGATCGTAGCAGGAGGTGTGGTCCCTGGTGGCTACACTGATAATGTTGAGATCTACAACATCAGCACCTCCCAGTGGAGCGAGACAGACAGACTACCGTATGCTTGTTCTGCCCAAAGAGGAATTGTCTACAACAACACAGTGTACCTAATGGGGGGATTTGACGGCTATAATCGAAACAAGGTGTGTGCTGCTCAAGTCGACAAGCTCATCTCAGCAGACCGACAGGATGATGGGAGTGCCAACAAAGCCGACTCTGTCTGGAATACAATATCCAACACACCGACTTACCAGCCCTCCCCTGTAACGATATCCGACACCCTCTTTGCTGTTGGTGGACTGGATAATGAATATGATTTCATTCAAAGGATCTACGCCTACTCATCCTCGATGGACTCCTGGCTCTACGTTGGTGATCTACCATCTCCAATAGCATTCGCTGCCACTGTGTCACTGTCTCCAACAGAATGCTTTGTGATCGGGGGACTGAACAATGGAAGACAATCTACCGTGCAAAAAATTAGTATCGCAACAACTATTTCTTTATAAATTTGTTTCTGGAGTGAAACATGTTTGCGTGGAACCAGCCACTCCCCCTTATAGACTATTGCAATGCTGACAATTAAAGTAATAATTATTGTTGATCCCCATGCATACAGGCCAGTACGTTCAATTTCATCATATAATTAAATTTGAATAATTTGAATACACTCACAAAACAAAGGGATTAATTATTGTGAAAATGAGAATTGTTAACAACAGTGAAATCAAAGTCTTCCTCATATCTAGAGCAACTTTCGTCTCATCGTCCTTTGTTGCCAGACACGACTTCCTAATTGGGCAGATTCAGAACAAGAGGAGCAGCCAACACCTCCCTGCAGCCGATATTGCAACTAATAAAAGCATTCAACATGTCATTAATTTTTAATTACCTTCCAAATTGGAGAGAGAAACGTCCGTACGTATTGTTCCAGGAACTAGAACAGTTTGTGTGTTCACTCGATAGGTATGATGACAGATTTGTGGAAGAGACATTTGCTGAGTATGCAATAGAAAGGTTAGAGGGTGTGCATTGTCGGTGTGACGAGACTCACGGATATGTTCTTACCTACTCACTTGAGAGTGCTGTTTACCTCATGAGCTCACAGTAGTAGAAACATACTATAACCTATATTCAGTGATCTGGTTGTTTGTCTGCGTGAGTTGGTGAGAAAATGGTCTTGTGAACACATTTCCCCCATCATCAAACTCTGCCAGGAAGTATGGGACACCAGTGTACTCAAGCTGTGTGTGTGTGTGTGTGTGGGTGGGGGAGGTGTGGATGTGTGGGTGTGTGTGGGTGGGTGGTGGGAGGGGGAACGTGTGTGTAGCAAAACTAATAGATTCTGGAAAAGAGAAGTATTGACTAAAAGCTTAGAGAATGGTACGTAGAACATGGTACAGCTATAATGTGTGTTACCTCTGAGGGTGGTGTTTCCCTGGGCACAGTCTCAAGCCCCACCCCATACTCTGCCCATAATCTATGAAGGCTTGTCTCAGAGCATCAGATGGAATCTTGGTCACTGGAATAACCTACAGTGACCACCATTACCATCACACACTAACCATACACAACTATCAGTCAACACATACCATACACACACTAACATGTACCTTATTTCTACAAAGTTTTACGAGCTTAAACATACTAGTTCTAATGGCCTCACTCAATAAGATTACAAAGACCTATACTGGTACTTGGAATGACACCACAATTTTTGTTAGACGGCCTCTTTCTAAGCTTTCAGGAAATCATAAAATCGTTAAAATTGAATTCAGCTGAAAGAGTCCCCGAACCATTGAACATTCCTCCGTCTGCAACATGCCCTCAAAACATTGTAGCCTAATCTCAACACACCAACCATACAGTATCAATCACATCACATGATAATACGGCCTTGACGGTACTGACCTGTAGTTGAAGATGCTGTGATTTGTAGTTTCTCTCGAAGATGACACACGACTGATCTTTGCTGTTGAAATACTTCCTCAGAGCACTCTTAAACTTTCCAAGCTCCTCCAAAACCTCCTACAGTAATAGAGCACAGGTCATACAGTGTACATGCATGATATATGGTATAGTGATCTCTGCTTACACAGTGGGCAGACCAACAGTGGCTGTACTAAAGAGGTGGTCTGCTAACACAGGTCCAAACACATGCTATGGAGACTTTGGGGCCCATTAACCTGGCTGTATTATAGAGGGTGGCCTGCTTACAGGCTGTCCACTACAGACTGCTAAATAGTACACACAATGGAAACATACTCTCCACAATACAAACAATGACTATACACACACAGCAGTGGTACACACAGCACATGAACTCACTGGTGGTGCGTCAGTGGAGGCTGCATAGTGACCGATGGGTAGGACCAGGACATGCTCTGGTACCATCCCACCCTTGAATAAAGCCAGGTACGTCTATATAGGGTATACAATACAAACTGTTAGTGGTCTGCTATTTGTGAGCTACATTGTATTTTGTATGTGCAGTATTAGCAAGTACAACACACTCACATGATCTCCGATGGAGACCACGAGATGTTTCTCCACCTCCTTGCCCCCCAGACAGAACCAGCACGGCCCCCTGGGCTGGGGAGGGGGTCGTCTCTTTGCAGGGGGTCCTCCGTCCTGTTGTCTCTTCTGTTTGCGATGAGCTGAATTAAGATCCCTCCGCAAAGAAGAAGTTAGGCCCAGCCTCCTCTTGAGACTCCCTCTGCACTGTGTGTGGGAGTAGGTACACAATAAACTTTGACCTCAGCAAACATGGTGGATTTGAACTACAACACAAATGGTGATATCTAGAGATAGGACTCTCAGAGTGCTACATAACGCAAGTTTTTGTTTGGAAAATTGGACAATCTACAAGTATAATTTATTGCTCCTTCAACGATAGCTAGACATTATGGGATAATAGTTTTCTTTACCAAAGATTTGACTAGTTCAGTGTAGGGACAGTTGGTGGCAGTGGGTGGTTGCTGAGTCAGCTCTTTCTTGTCCATGGAGCTCATGGGTGTGACAGAGAATGCATACAGCTACTGCAGGTACGAAGATGATGTCATCATTAATAACATGTAATACTAATGGGACTAGAATGATTTCAACTCACTCTTTTTGTCTTGTCTGGATTTCCCACTTGAGCCAAAGCTAAGAATCGTGTCACATGATGTGGCTTGCCTTGAAGAATTTTGTGATTCCTGCATGAAATGAAGCACAATACAGTTAGCATCAAAAGTTGTGGAGGTATTACTGTGTAGGGATTTAAAGATGAAGACAAGTAAGATGTACGTATAATTATTAAGCGTTAAATGAAGTATCTTTGAACGGTCAAAACTTAACCGTTGGTCAAATCACACATACAATACAGTTAGCATCAAAAGGGATGAGGACATGATGTATGTATAATAGTGTTTTGAACGGTCAAAAGTTTAGTTCTGTTGGTAAAATCACATTCATTTTCTGATTTTCTGAATGCTATAGAAAGATGCCTTTCTGATGATATAATTATGTTAAGTCGTAAGTGTATACTTATTTTCAGACTGTTATTAGCAGACTCTAGTATTCTATATACAGGGATGGACGTACTGTACCTGTACGGTATTCTCTCATAGAAGGTTTGGTGTAGAGCTGCAAAATGGTAGCGTGGCTTGAGACACATGGCCAGTTTACTCAGAGGCTTTGCCCCCACTGCACTCAGGTCCAGTCCGTCCTGCATGAGCATAAGGTATTATTAAGGTACTGGTCCATCCTACAATAACTGGGAGCTAGGTCTCACAGGAGCCACTGTGAACTTGTCCACTGCCATGGGCCAATCAGACGTGAGAAGAATGTCCACTCCACGGTAGCCCTCTCCACTACACTGACCCTCCAGCCAGGACACATCAGAGTTAGTGAAATATGGTCGCTAGATGGAGAAACAAAAACTAGTTCAACAACTTCTCCAGGTGATTGGGAAGAGAACTGATCAATAGATTATCTCCCTGGTCTTGATGCTGATAGGTCCTCCCCTGGTAGCTCCCACTGAGATAGGCCACCCTCAGACCACTGGACGCACTGTACACTCCACGCTGACCTGTAATGGAGTGTGACTCATGTGTGTACTAATAGAGTGGTTAACAACATGCATACACTGTACCTAGACATGTGACATTGGGGCAAAGCTCTCCTCCATCACGTGACAAGTCTCCATAGAACTGGCCATGCTCAGTCCAACACGGGCCAAGGATGAACGTCGGTAGAGGCACTGTGCATGGGGGTGTAATAAATGTCAGAGGAAGGTGATTTAATATCGTTTAATTACCTGTTTCCACCCCCTCCCGATACTTGCTCCACTCCTCCTGGCAGTCAGAGCTAAAGAAAGATCCAACACACAACAGCAGCTACATAAAGGGACAATAAATGCACTGGCACTGCAGTGAGTGTGTGCATCCATTGTATGTAACTACCTCAAAGTCTTTGTTCTTGGAGAGGATGCTCTGGACTCTGCTAAACAGTTGCTTGAAGTGACCCTCCACATCTCCACACCAGACTGAGTGAGGGGGAGAAGGGGAGATCTAGGTGAGTACTAGCCTCGATTCCAAGCCGCTGAGAAATTCAAGGGGCTGGAGTCGAGGCTAGGTGAGTACTTGCAACATAGATAAAGAAGAGGATTGGCAACGGAAGTTAAAACGTAGACTTTTGTGCAGGGGGTGTGGCTTAATCCTGAAACGATGCGTTGTCCTTTTTTTATGTTTGAGGCCCTTACACAGAGCTAGCTTTCTAAGACCCCCCAAAACTTCATTTCCATGCTTCTTGATGATGTGTATTATGTGGAAAATCACAAAATTGTTTCTAGATTGTTGAGAATGAGCTACGGGTACATAGCGCTTTTTTCACCTCTTTTCACCTTTTTTTTGCTTGCAACAAAGAAGGGGGCGTATCTCGTTCTTGACCTTTTCGTTCTGTTGGCCGCTACAGCTCTCTCTAGCTCTAGCTCTGTAACTTCACCTCTATCAAGCTTTCTATACAGTACAGGTAAGATCAACTGAATAGCTTTTATATACATAGAGTCTACCATAACTGCATGTGCTCCTGTAAGCCTGGGCCTCACTGACTGTAAGGCTTTGTTTTTGTATAGATTTTTATACTTGGCAATAATTATACTTTTTTGCTAACCGACTATATCCAGCTGGATTGCCTATTTAATATTGCACCCTATCAAGCTTTCTATACAGGTATAGGTAATTAAGATCAACTCCCATGTGTCCTGTAAACCTGAGCCTCACTACGTGCACTGTCTGTAAGGCTTTATAATTGTAAATTAAATTAATTAGCCAAAGGATTCTTTTTTGTTACTTAATCTTAATTGGCTTCTATATCCAGCTGAATTGCCTATTAATATTCTTTTTTGTATTCACACAGTAACGAAGACAATGGCTGTAAATCCACAAGCTTTCGAGCAGTTCACTCTGAGACAAGTTCGCATCACTGAGAATGAGTTTGGACGAGGTTCCTACGCTGTTGTCATGGAGCTAGAGTATCGAGGACTGAAATGTGCCGGCAAGAAGCTTTACCGAGTTCTCTACGAGACTGGAATCGGGTATGCAGCACGAAGGTATCTGGAGGAGTGTCACCTGCTCAGTCAAACTAGGCACCCCAACATTGTCCAGTTTCTGGGAGTCTGTTTTGAGGAAGGCTCTCAGTTCCCCATCCTAGTCATGGAGTTCCTCCCCACCAACTTGACCAGCTGTATTGAGCGCTATGGTATTCTCCCCGATGAGATCAACTTCTCCATCCTCCATGACGTCTCACTGGGCTTGGTCTACCTCCATGGCCAAACACCAGTCATTGTGCACAGAGACCTCTCAGCCAACAATGTCCTCTTGTCCACCAACATGACGGCCAAGATATCCGATCTGGGGGTTGCTCGAATATTGAACCTGACCCCTCTTCAAGTGAGTCGAATGACAGAGACCCCTGGCACCCCAGCGTACATGCCCCCCGAAGTGATGATTGCCGACCCCCACTATGACACCAGTCTGGATGTTTTCTCCTTTGGGATCATGATGATTCACACCTTCACAGCAGAGTGGCCACTACCAAAGATCGGCCAGACACGAATCGATCCTGCGAATCCTGACAGACTGATACCAGTGACGGAAGCTGAACGACGTGAACATTTTCTTCGAAAGATTTCCCCAGACCACCCTCTGATGGACCTCATCATGCGCTGTCTCAGCAACAACCCTCAGCGAAGGCCTAGAGCAGCGGAGATAGTGGGTCGGATGGTGGGTGTGGTACTTGAACACCCTCCCTCCTTTGAGAACAGAGTGGAGATGCTCCAGCGAGTGAGTGCTCTACTGACAGAGAAGAGGGAGCTTGAGGAGGAGGTTGTGAGGAAGGACTCGGCAATCCAGGAGAAAGCAGGAGAGAACGAAGCACTGGCGGAGGAGAAAAGACGACAAGATGAAGAAAATGAAAACACTGTCGAGCGTATGCAGTTGGTGCACTCTGTGGAAACTGATCAGTTTAAATTGGAAAATGAATATCTTAAAGCTCAACTCGAAGACAAAGAGACAATTGTTAACATGAAAGATGAATCGATTCTCTCCAAAGATGCTAGGATTACTGAGGTAGAAACTCAATGTAAACAACTCACTGAAGAGGTGGAGCAACAAATTGCCAACGTCAACTACACTCACAACGAGCTTGTATCTAAAGCTAAGAAAATAGCTCAACTGGAAACAGATGTCACCAATCTCACTGCACAAGTGGAACAGGAGCAAGCAGACAAAAACTCTATTATCGCTCACAAAGATTCCACTATTGCTGTCAAAGATTCAATGCTTACCTCCAAGGACACTTTCCTTCAGAAGAATAAAACCACCATTCAGAGTTTAAACCACCAACTCACTAAAACCAGAGACTACCTGACCAGCAAACCACAGGTGAGCTCATCAACACTGTACCACTAAGTGCACACATCTAAAATATGATACCCTCATGTCTCTTATTATATCGCTACCCCAATAGAAGTACCAAGTCTAAGCTTATAATGAATTGATGGCCATGCAAGAAAAACTGTGTTGTAATGCAGCGTGTAATCCAGGGTATGTGTTCAATTGATTCTACCTTTAGTTAGTACGTCACTTACTGTTCCCATTGTAGTGAGCCACACGCATATCTCCTATTGCCACCCTAATAGAAGCTAGTGCCAAGTCTAGAGCTTACTGTTATTGAAAGCCAAATAATTTTTTTTGTGTGATGCCTCGATAATTAGAATGACAGTTGTTGTGTATTATAGTGTGGCTTGTAATCTATGTGTACAATCTCAGCCTGGAAGCTATCCGTACATGTATGTCTATGTGTACAATTAATTCTATAGCTAATTAGCCGTGTACCAAATTGTGATTTATTCTGTTACAGTATACTAATCACCACTCCAATATAAGAGCCAAATTAGAATAGTTTGTGTCCCACAGTATCGATACTGGTTTTGTTGCTATGGTAACCTTGTAACCTTATCGTCTGGCATTAACATGTGTTATGGTTATTCCAAATTCCCTTATTTAATAGACCATTATTCATTACATGCAACACAAGTTATTGACTCTCTGTATTCTCCAGTCCCTACAAGTTCAGTTGTCCTACAGTCAGTGCTCTGAGGCTCCAGTGAAGATGTCTTATGGGCGAGCGGTAACCATCAATGGCAAGGTCTACTATGGTGGAGGAATCTGTGATGACGATGATGACGAGTACTGTGTCCACTGTTACGATCTGCCACAAGACGTCTGGTCAACTCTGCCCAGATTTCCTGTACACTATTTTGGTCTAGGAGAGGTCAAAGGTGAACTGGTAGCAGTTGGCGGTATGGATTCATCATTCTCTAGATCCAATGTGGTACATGTGTTTAACAAAGGAAGGAACTGGAAACGGACGATCCCACCCATGCCCACAGCGAGGGATTCACCAGCAGTCGTTAGTCTCCCAACACATCTGGTCATAGCAGGAGGTGATGTGGGCTCTGTTAGGATCACTGATAATATTGAGATCTACAACATCAGCACCTCCCAGTGGAGCGAGACAGACAGACTACCGTATGCTTGTTATGACCAAAGAGGAATTGTCTACAACAACACAGTGTACCTAATGGGGGGACATGACGGCAAGAATCTAAACAAGGTGTGTGCTGCTCAAGTCGACAAGCTCATCTCAGCAGACCGACAGGATGATGGGAGTGCCAACAAAGCCGACTCTGTCTGGAATACAATATCCAACACACCGTCTTAAGCGCCCTCCCCTGTAACGATATCCGACACCCTCTTTGCTGTTGGTGGAGTGGAAGCCACTCAAAGGGTCTACGCCTACTCGTCCTCGATGGACTCCTGGCTTTACGTTGGTGATCTACCATCTCCTATAGCAAGCGCTGCCACTGTGTCACTGTCTCCAACGCAGTGCCTTATGATTGGGGGATTTAACAATGGAAGACAATCAACTGTGTATAAAATTAGTATCACAACAAAACTTTCTTGATATTTGATATAATGTTGTGGTATTATTTTGTATTTCTTGAGAAACATTGTGTAACTGTATCTCCAAGGTTACGGGAAGCAGTTGCTATTGTCCTCCTTTCTGTGAAGTGTAGCTGCAACCAGCCCCTCCCCCTTATAGATTATTGCAATGTCAGCATAAACGACCCTCTTCCAGCTCATGGACAGTTCTCCATGAAGACACTAACTCCTGGTGTCTTGTGCTCTGTCAGCGTTGTTCTCCAGTGCTGCTGGTATCCTGGAGGGACTCTACTGTAGCAGAGAGAGCTGCTATGACGGTCAGTTCCTACACTCACTATTGACAGAGTGTGTGTGGTTGGAGTTGTGGATTATTAGATCTGGCTAGTCAGTTCAATGTCATTTTAGAGCTGACTAGAGATGCTGTGATTTATAGAAACAGGTGGATCAGTATAATTATCTGTATGAGCCGTTTCTACCTATCATCCAGGCCAATAGAATTGCACCTGACTAGCTGATAATTATTCTCGTTCCCTACATGAAGTTCTTCAAGTGGACAAAATGTCATAGCTGTAAGTACGTGGTGGAGCTATTGACTGTGCTCACACACTGTTGCTTGGTTACAGGCTGAGATGAGGAGAGCCTATCGACACCTGGCACTGGAGTACCATCCTGGCAAGAAGAAGGTCACAGAGGGAGAGTTGGTTAGTGAGTGAATTGCACAGTGTAGACACATTGTATGTACCTCCTCCCCTCATGAAATGAATACTATACTCTCCATTTCTTTGTGTGCCCCTAATACCTCACTCCCCCCTCCAGGCTGAGGGCTCTAGGGAGAGGTTCCAGCTCATCAGCACGACCTACGAGATACTGAAGGAGGAGGAGGAGAGAGCAAACTATGACTACATGCTTGAGAACCCTGGTAGGTACAGGGCTAGGGGGTAGTTATTACTCACTACCTACTAGTAACTAGAGACAGTTCCCCTGCAATTGGTGATAACTGTACCATGGCTACTCTAATGGCAGTTCTCTGTTTGCCTGTTAATTGGATAGTTATGCTAATGGAGTTGTTATATAGAGAGATGCATTCTTAGGAAGTAAATAGTTGCTATAATAGCATCATTCACATCGTACGCCCAGCACACACACTCACACAATAAGTTACTGCCCCCCCACAGAGCAAGTGTACCGTCACTACTATCACTATACTACCATCGTCGAGTGACCCCCCAGGTGGACATCCGAGTGGTTGTGGGTGTGCCCATCAGCGTCATCTCTCTGGTCCAGTACCTCGGCTGGTGGCACTCGTACAATACAGCCATCACTGCGGCTCAGAATGCCAAGGTGAGACTAGTTTGCAATGCTTGTGTACTGAATGTTATGAGTGGGCGGTGTATTCAAGTTACAGTGTTAGTGGGATTGTTACTGTGTCCACTCTAAAACTACAGCCTCATTTATAACAGAGCATTGTTAGTTGTGCATCCTCGTAATGTTGCAGTGGTTTTTCCATTCTGATACACTTTGAGTAGGAATATTGCTGACTATACGATTTCTAAGAATGTGATCGACACACACACCATGTCACACTGTAGTTTGTTAACTGATTATAACTCCCCCCCCCCACACACACACAACAACTGTGTATTAGTGCAACTATGAAAGTGTACCAGCTCTACAAGGATGAATGGGAGAGATCATTGACTCTCAGCAAACACTCAGTGTCTGTGCAGATGATTCCCCTAGCTGTCACTATAGTCATCATTCATTAATAATTTTTATCTCGATCCTGTGGCCCAGTCCTAATTATAATCATTTTGTTGACATAATTGACCATCTATCGATCGATGCAAATTGATGGCAAAATGTATATATTGATACATATATATAAGCTTCAGCAGATTTCAAAATCATTGCCCATTAATTGCTTGACAATTATAATCAAATTACGAACATTATAATTACAACACGTACAAAAATAATCTTATAGCAAGTGAGAATTTTAAATGATGAATGAGAAAGTGATAATAATTATTATATTGAGGAATTTAAAGTGATCATCATTGTCAATAAATTATGGTGAAAAAATAATGGTCAATTTCATTTCTAGAGCAGCTTTCGTCTCCTCGTCCTTTTTTGCCAGACACAACTTCTAGTTGATCCGATTGGGCAGATTCAGAACGAGAGGAGCAGCCAACACCTCCCTGCAGACGATATTGCAACCAATAAAAGCATTCAACATGTTATTAATTGGTTTTTAATTACCTTCCAAATTGGAGAGAGAAACGTCAGTACGTATTATTCCAGGAACTAGAACAGTTTGTGTGTTCACTCGATAGGTATGATGACAGATTTGTGGAAGAGACATTTGCTGAGTATGCAATAGAAAGGTTAGAGGTGTGCATTGTCGGTGTGACGAGACTCACGGATATGTTCTTACCTACTCACTTGAGAGTGCTGTTTACCTCATGAGCTCAAAGTAGTAGATAACCTATATTCAGTGATCTGGTTGTGTTTGTCTGCGTGAGTTGGTGAGAAAATGGTCTTGTGAACACATTTCCCCCATCATCAAACTCTGCAAGGAAGTATGGGACACCAGTGTATGCAAGCTGTGTGTGTGTGTGTGTGGGTGGGTGGTGGGAGTGGGGAGGGGTGTGTGTGTGTGGAGGGGGATGGGTGAGTGTGTGGGGAGGAATGTACGCAAGGTTTGTAGTGTGTGTGTGGGAGGTGTGTGTGTGTGTTGTGTGTGTGTGAGAGGAGGGACGTGTGTGTAGCAAAACCAGGCTAATAGATTCTGGCAAAGAGAAGTATCGATCACTATAAAAGGCTTAGAGAATGGTACGTAGAACATGGTACAGCTATGATGTGTGTGTGTTACCTCTGAGGGTGGTGGGCACAGTATCAAGCCACACCCCCATACTCCGCCCATAATCTATAAGGGCTTGTCTCAGAGCATCAGATGGAATCTCGGTCCCTGGAATAACCTACAGTGACCACCATTACCATCACACACTAACCATACACAACTATCAGTCAACACATCTACCATACACACACTAACATGCACAGTATTTCTACACTGATAACATAATTCATTTGCGAGTACTACTGGCCTCACTAATATGATGGCAAAGAACTATTATTGGTAATTGGAATGACATCTGCAAGATGGGCTTTCCAATTTAACAATTCAAAAAATCATAAAATCGTTGAAATTGAATGGTTACTGACCTGTAGTTGAAAATGTTGTGATTTGTAGTTTCTCTCAAAGATGACACACGACTGATCTTTGCTGTTGAAGTACTTCCTCAGAGCACTCTTGAACTTTCCAAGCTCCTCCAAAACCTCCTACAGTAATAGAGCACAGGTCATACAGTGTACATGCATGATATATGGTATAGTGATCTCTGCTTACACAGTGTGCAGACCAACAGTGGCTGTACTAAAGAGGTGGTCTGCTAACACAGGTCCAAACACATGCTATGGAGACTTTGATTGGGGCCCATTAACCTGGCTGTATTATAGAGGGTGGCCTGCTTACAGGCTGTCCACTACAGACTGCTAAATAGTACACACAGAGCATGGAAACATACTCTCCACAATACAAACAATGACTATACACACACAGCAGTGGTACACACAGCACATGAACTCACTGGTGGTGCGTCAGTGGAGGCTGCATAGTGACCGATGAGTGGGACCAGCACATGCTCTGGTACCATCCCACCCTTGGATAAAGCCAGGTACGTCTATATAGGGTATACAATACAAACTGTTAGTGGTCTGCTATTTGTGAGCTACATTGTATTTTGTATGTGCAGTATTAGCAAGTACAACACACTCACATGATCTCCGATGGAGACCACGAGATGTTTCTCCACCTCCTTGCCCCCCAGACAGAACCAGCACGGCCCCCTGGGCTGGGGAGGGGGTCGTCTCTTTGCAGGGGGTCCTCTGTCCTGTTGTCTCTTCTGTTTGCGATGAGCTGAATCAAGAGCCCTCCGCAAAGAAGAAGTTAGGCCCAGCCTCCTCTTGAGACTCCCTCTGCACTGTGTGTGGGAGTAGGTACACAATAAACTTTGACCTCAGCAAACATGGTGGATTTGAACTACAACACAAATGGTGATATCTAGAGATAGGACTCTCAGAGTGCTACATAACGCAAGTTTTTGTTTGGAAAATTGGACAATCTACAAGTATAACTTATTGCTCCTTCAACGATAGCTAGACATTATGGGATAATAGTTTTCCTTACCAAAGATTTGACTAGTTCAGTGTAGGGACAGTTGGTGGCAGTGGGTGGTTGCTGAGTCAGCTCTTTCTCGTCCATGGAGCTCATGGGTGTGACAGAGAATGCATACAGGTACTGCAGGTATGAAGATGATGTCATCATTAATAACATGTAATACTAATGGGACTAGAATGATTTCAACTCACTCTTTTCTTCTTGTCTGGATTTCCCACTTGAGCCAAAGCTAAGAATCGTGTCACATGATGTGGCTTGCCTTGGAGGATTTTGTGATTCCTGCATGAAATGAAGCACAATACAGTTAGCATCAAAAGTTGTGGAGGTATTACTGTGTAGGGATTTAAAGATGAGGACATGTAAGATGTACGTACGTATAATAATTATAATCTTGTGAACGGTCAAAACTTTAGTTTCGTTGGTCAAAAATCACATTCATTTTCTGATTTTCTAAATGCTTATAAAATAACACTCACTACACACGGACACGACACAACAGAACTCTATTCTAAATATTCTAAATATACAAGGATGGACGTACCTGTACGATATTTTCTCATAGAAGGTTTGGTGTAGAGCTGCAAAATGGTAGCGTGGCTTGAGACACATGGCTAGTTTACTCAGAGGCTTTGCCCTCACTGCACTCAGGTCCAGTCCGTCCTGCATGAGCATAAGGTATTATTAAGGTACTGGTCCATCCTACAATAACTGGGAGCTAGGTCTCACAGGAGCCACTGTGAACTTGTCCACTGCCCCGGGCCAATCAGAGGTGAGGAGAATGTCCACTCCACGGTAGCCCTCTCCACTGCACTGACCCTCCAGCCAGGACACATCAGAGTCAGTGAAATATGGTCGCTAGAGGGAGAAACAAAAACTAGTTCAACAACCTCCAGGTGATTGGGAAGAGAACTGACCAATAGATTATCTCCCTTGTCTTGATGCTGATAGGTCCTCCCCTGGTAGCTCCCACTGAGATAGGCCACCCTCAGACCACTGGACGCACTGTACACTCCACGCTGACCTGTAATGGAGTGTGACTCATGTGTGTACTGATAGAGTGGTTAACAACATGCATACACTGTACCTAGACATGTGACATTGGGGCAAAGCTCTCCTCCATCACGTGACAAGTCTCCATAGAACTGGCCATGTTCAGTCCAACACGGGCCAAGGATGAACGTCGGTAGAGGCACTGTGCATGGGGGTGTAATAAATGTCAGAGGATATCGTTTAATTACCTGTTTTCACCCCCTCCCGATACTTGCTCCACTTCTCCGGGCAGTCAGAGCTAAAGAAAGATCCAACACACAACAGCAGCTACATAAAGGGACAATAAATGCACTGGCACTGCAGTGAGTGTGAGCATCCATTGTATGTAGCTACCTCAAAGTGTTTGTTCTTGGAGAGAATGCTCTGGACTCTGCTAAACAGTTGCTTGAAGTGACCCTCCACATCTCACACACCAGACTGAGTGAGGGGGAGAAGGAGATCTACAAAACCGGTGTTGTAAAGTACCACACCCCCTTTGCTTTTGCTTTGCTTAGCTTGCACAAAGAAGGGGGCGTATCTCGTTCTTGACCTGTTGGCCGCTACAGTTCTCTAGCTCTTTAACTTCACCTCTATCAAGCTTTCTATACAGTACAGGTAAGATAAACTGAATAGGTTTTATATACATACCATAACTGCATGTGCTCCTGTAAGCCTGAGCCACAAGTTTGTAAGGCTCTGTTTTTCTATAGATTCTATTTTATATTGGCAATAATTATATCTAGATCTAGTCTACTTTTTTGCTACTTAATCTTAATTTGCTATGTCCAGCTGGATTGCCTATTTAATATTGCATGCTTTTTTACTCCCACAGTAACAAAGACAATGGCTGTAAATCCACAAGCTTTCGAGCAGTTCACTCTGAGACAAATTCGCATCACTGAGAATGAGTTTGGACATGGCTCCTACGCTGTTGTCATGGAGCTAGAGTATCGAGGACTGAAATGTGCCGGCAAGAAGCTTTACCGAGTTCTCTACGAGACTGGAATCGGGCATGCAGCACGAAGGTATCTGGAGGAGTGTCACCTGCTCAGTCAAACTAGGCACCCCAACATTGTCCAGTTTCTGGGAGTCTGTTTTGAGGAAGGCTCTCAGTTCCCCATCCTAGTCATGGAGTTCCTCCCCACCAACTTGACCAGCTGTCTCGAGCGCTACGGTATTCTCCCCGATGAGATCAACTTCTCCATCCTCCATGACGTCTCACTGGGCCTGGTCTACCTCCATGGCCAAACACCAGTTATTGTGCACAGAGACCTCTCAGCCAACAATGTCCTCTTGTCCACCAACATGACAGCCAAGATATCCGATCTGGGGGTTGCTCGAATATTGAGCCTCACCCCCCTTCAAGTGAGTCGAATGACGGAGACCCCTGGCACCCCAGCGTACATGCCCCCCGAAGTGATGGTTGCCAACCCCCACTACAACACCAGTGTGGATGTGTTCTCCTTTGGGATCATGATGATTCACACTTTCACAGCAGAGTGGCCACTACCAAGTATCGGCCCCACCAGAATCGATCCTGCTAATCCTGACAGACTGATACCAGTAACGGAAGCTGAACGACGTGAAGAGTTTCTTCGAAAGATTTCCCCAGACCACCCTCTGATGGACCTCATCATGCGCTGTCTCAGCAACAACCCTCAGCGAAGGCCTAGAGCAGCGGAGATAGTGGGTCGGATGGTGGGTGTGGTACTTGAACACCCTCCCTCCTTTGAGAACAGAGTGGAGATGCTCCAGCGAGTGAGTGCCCTACTGACAGAGAAGAGGGAGCTTGAGGAGGAGGTTGTGAGGAAGGACTCAGCTATCCAGGAGAAAGCAGGAGAGAACGAGGCACTGGCGGAGGAGAAAAGACGACAAGATGAAGAAAGTGAAAACACTGTCGAGCGTATGCAGTTGGTGCACTCTGTGGAAATGAATCAACTTGTAACTGAACATAGTGTAGAGATAGAGGATCTCAGAGTTGAATTGGAGCAACAAATTGCATACAAAGATTCCATGCTTGCCTCCAAGAATACTTCCCTTCAGAAGAATAAAACCACCATTCAGAGTTTAAACGATCAGCTCACCAAAACCAGAGACTACCTGACCAGCAAACCACAGGTGAGCTCATCAACACTGTACCACTAAGTGCACACATCTAAAATAATTATGATACCCTCATATCTCTTATTGTATCACTAATAGTAGTGCTGTAAGTCCGTTAATATTCCAATTGAACGCCAAGTTATGCTGTAAATTGTTTTTTGTGATGCCTCGGTAATTCGAATAATGCTGCTTTGTTATGTAATCACCACTCCAATATATAAGCGCCAAATTCTTGTGTCCCACAGGATACGATACTTATACATTATATAAGTTTGTGTTGCCATGGTAACCATGTAGCATTGTTAACATGTGGTTAGGGTTACATTCCAAATGTTCCAAATCACATGCAACACACAAGTTATTGACTCTCTGTATTCTCCAGTCCCTGCAGGTCCAGTTGTCCTACAGTCAGTGCTCTGAGGCTCCAGTTATGTATTGTGGACACGCGGTAACCATCAATGGCAAGGTCTACTATAGTGGAGGAGCCTGTGATGACGATGAGGATGACGAGTACCGTGTCCACTGTTACGATCCGCCACAAGACGTCTGGTCAACTATGCCCATACTTCCCGTACGCTATTTTGGTCTAGGAGAGGTCAAAGGTGAACTGGTAGCAGTTGGTGGTAGGGATTCTTCCGACTCTAGATCTAACGTGGTACATGTGTTTAACGAAGGAAGGAACTGGAAACGGACGATCCCACCCATGCCCACAGCAAAGAGTTCACCAGCAGTTGTTAGTCTCCAAACACATCTGGTCGTAGCAGGAGGTCTGTTGGTCTCTGGTGGCTACACTGATAATGTTGAGATCTACAATATCAGCACCTCCCAGTGGAGCGAGATAGACAGACTACCGTATGCTTGTGCTTTTCAAAGAGGAATTGTCTACAACAACACAGTGTACCTAATGGGGGGATTTGACCGCAAGAATCTCAACAAGGTATTAGCTGCTCAAGTCGACAAGCTCATCTCAGCAGACCGACAGGAGGATGGGAGTGCCAACAAAGCCGACTCTGTCTGGAATACAATATCCAACACACCGTCTTGCCGGCCCTCCCCTGTAACGATATCTGACACCCTCTGTGCTGTTGGTGGAGTGGATAGTGAATATAAAGCCACTCAAAGGATCTACGCCTACTCATCCTCGATGGACTCCTGGCTCTATGTTGGTGATCTACCATCTCCTATAGCATTAGCTGCCACTGTGTCACTGTCTCTAACAGAGTGCTTTGTGATTGGGGGGTGGAACAAAGAAGGACAATCAACTTTGTATAAAATTAGAATCACAGCAAATATTTCTTGAGTGTTTCGGTATATTTTTATACGGCTTAAATTTTCATGATAATAATTGTTTTCTTGAGTGAAACATATACTGAGATCAATACTTGCATGGTACATGATGGTTACAAGTATAATACATGCATAATTATGTATACGTATATATAGTAAGGTTTAATTAACCAGCCCCTCGATCAATTATATAAGACTATTGCAATGTATGTCAGCTTAAACGACGTACCCTCATAACAGTTCTCAATACACTACATGCATATAGTATAGAGTCGAGTATGTAGCTGTAGTATATCAGTCGCGAACTGCTTATGAATCTTACACACTGTATATAATACGTACAGCTTGACGCATTAACACAAAAATAATAATTGAGTGTCATACATAAAATTAAAATTATCCGATTCTAGCTACGACAAAAAAAAACTTGCTCTTTCACACAAGAATAAATAGAGTCCACTACGAATGTTTTTTTGAAAGTGTCAGTGATTTAGTTCTCAATGTCCTCCACCTTCATGCTCTCGTACTTCTTGACCTTTGTACTGTCAGAGGACTGTGAGGGCGTGGCTGAGGGGGGTGGGAGCAGGCTGTGGGCAACAGTGGCAGCAGAGGGAGTCCTGCTCTCCGGCATATGCCACTGTGTGTGTGTGTGGGGGGGGGGGGGGTTAGTTGAGTATGCTATACAGTAAGAGGATGGGATATATATAGACGTATATATAGTAGAGATACTGTATTAATACGAGCAGCTTTCAAAGATATTCGAAGCAGGAGAAATTGAGACTATTAACTTACCAGTATTGTTGTTGGTACTGCCGTTGGTATTGGTGGAGTAGATATTTTGGCTGGTGGTTGGCAAATGAACCACTTCGTCAAAATTGGTATCCAGTGTCTCCAACTTCTCATCCTTTAGTGCCTCCTCTGCGCTGGGATTGGCAAAGAACACGTCTGGAGTCTTGATAGATTTTGCTCTGACTTTGACATCCACACTCTCAGAGACTAGGACGTTTGTCTTCCTCTGACTAACTGGAGTAGAGGCCAGAGAGTTGAGCTCGTGGGATTCAAAGGATTGAGTGTCGACATCTCTTCCGTTTTCTGTCTGGGAGGAGATAGTAGTCAGTGACAGAGCCGGGGGAAGGTGGACGGTTGTTGGTTACGTATCGTTCCTCTGAATCATGTGAGGACACCTTGTTCTGTGTAGGTGTGGGGAGGAGGGGACAGTTGAGATTAGTTGGTTGCTCTACTCACCAATCAAATAATTATACTATAATAGACTTGAATAGTATACTGTTATCATGAAACTTCAAAGACATTCAATCACTCAAGATCATCAGTAGTAACTTAAGTACTGAATGCTCTAGTCTAAGCATACCAGCTGAAGAGAGTTGAGCTTGATTTTCTGATTTTCCCTCAGATCTTGACTTTGTGCAAGCTGTACGAGCCACACCTCCTTTTGCTGCAAAAAGGTCGTACCATGAACTTTTGGCTACTCGTACGTAGAACTTCACATGCACAAAGCAAGCAAGCTTTCTTTACATGCAGTAAAGAATAATTATAATACTTTAACTGCGTATATGGTCCTGTAAGACAGCTAATCTATTCCATGCATGCAAACAAGCTGAAGGATTCTTCTTATTGCTAAAATTTATATAAAGTATTACAGCACATGAGTGTTCAGCACTGAGGTTCCTTACTGTAATTAATTGTACACAAAATCCATATAAGGAAGGCGTAACGCTCTACGCTTTTACTGGTGTGTTGCAAAGATTCTGCAAACTCCAGTAATAGATCTACAGCTGGATTACCCGCTATTTAATATTGCATGCTTTTCTATTCCCACAGTAACGAAGACAATGGCTGTAAATCCACAAGCTTTCGAGCAGTTCACTCTGAGACAAATTCGCATCACTGAGAATGAGTTTGGACATGGTTCCTACGCTGTTGTCATGGAGCTAGAGTATCGAGGACTGAAATGTGCCGGCAAGAAGCTTTACCGAGTTCTCTACGAGACTGGAATCGGGCATGCAGCACGAATGTATCTGGAAGAGTGTCACCTGCTCAGTCAAACTAGGCACCCCAACATTGTCCAATTTCTGGGAGTCTGTTTTGAGGAAGGCTCTCAGTTCCCCATCCTAGTCATGGAGTTCCTCCCCACCAACTTGACCAACTGTCTCGAGCGCTACGGTATTCTCCCCGATGAGATCAACTTCTCCATCCTCCATGACGTCTCACTGGGCCTGGTCTACCTCCATGGCCAAACACCAGTCATTGTGCACAGAGACCTCTCAGCCAACAATGTCCTCTTGTCCACCAACATGACGGCCAAGATATCGGATCTGGGGGTGGCTCGAATATTGAACCTGACCCCCCTTCAAGTGAGTCAAATGACGGAGACCCCTGGCACCCCAGCGTATATGCCTCCCGAAGTAATGATTGCCGACCCCCACTACGACACCAGTGTGGATGTGTTCTCCTTTGGGATCATGATGATTCACACCTTCACAGCAGAGTGGCCACTACCAAAGATCGGCCAGACACGAATCGATCCTACCAATCCCAATGGTCTGATACCAGTGACTGAAGCTGAACGACGTAAACATTTTCTTCGAAAGATTCCCCCAGACCACCCTCTGATGGACCTCGTCATGCGCTGTCTCAGCAACAACCCTCAGCGAAGGCCTAGAGCAGCGGAGATAGTGGGTCGGATGGTGGGTGTGGTAGTTAAACACCCTCCCTCTTTTGAAAACAGAGTGGAGATGCTCCAGCGAGTGAGTGCCCTACTGACAGAGAAGAGGGAGCTTGAGGAGGAGGTTGTGAGGAAGGACTTGGCAATCCTGGAGAAAGCAGGAGAGAACGAGGTACTGGCGGAGGAGAAAAGACGACAAGAGGAAGAAAGTGAAAACACTGTCGAGCATATTCAGTTGGTGCACTCTGTGGAAGCTGATCAGTTTAAATTGGAGATTGAAAATCTTAAAGGTCAACTTGAAGATAAAGAGACAATTGTTAACACAAAAGATGAATTTATTCTTTCCAAAGATGCTAGGATTACCGAGGTAGAAACTCGATGTAAGCAACTCACTGAAGAGGTGGAGCAACAAATTGCCAACGTCAACTACACTCACAACGAGCTTGCATCTAAAGCTACGAAAATAGCTCAACTGGAAACAGATGTCACCAATCTCACTGCACAAGTGGAACAAGAGCAAGAAGAAAAAAACTCTATTATCACCCACAAAGATTTTACTATTGCTGTCAAAGATTCAACAATTGCTCACAAAGATTCGACTATTGCTCACAAAGATTCGATGCTTGCCTGCAAGGACACTTCCCTTCAGAAGAAAGAAGCCACCATTCAGAGTTTGAACGACCAGCTCACCAAAACTACAGACTACCTGACCAGCAAACCACAGGTGAGCTCATCAACACTGTACCACTAAGTGCATGCACATATCTGTACCATCGTATCTCTTATTGTATCCTAATGTGCCTAATCTATCAATTGAACTTAAAGTTATTCTGAAATGATTTTTTGTGATGCCTCGGTAATTTGTCAAAGTTTTGTGTATTGTAATTATAATGGACTATTATGTTATACACAGTTTACAACACACAAGTTATTGACTCTCTGTATTCTCCAGTCCCTACAGGTTCAGTTGTCCTACAGTCAGTGCTCTGAGGCTCCAGTGAAGATGAATGTTGGGCGAGCGGTAACCATCAATGGCAAGGTCTACTATGGTGGAGGAGCCTGTGGTGACAATGATGACGAGTACTGTGTCCACTGTTACGATCCGCCACAAGACGTCTGGTCAACTCTGCCCAGACTTCCTGTGCGCTATTTTGGTCTAGGAGAGGTCAAAGGTGAACTGGTAGTAGTTGCCGGTATGGATTTCTCTCTCTCTGTATCCAACGTTGTACATGTGTTCAACAAAGGAAGGAACTGGAAACGGACAATCTCATCCATGCCCATAGCAAGAAGTTGGCCAGCAGTCTTTAGTCTCCGAACACATCTGGTCGTAGCAGGAGGTCGGTTGGTCTCTGGAGGCTACACTGATAATGTTGAGATCTACAACATCAGAACCTCCCAGTGGAGCGAGACAGACAGACTACCGTATGCTTGTTATGACCAAAGAGGGATTGTCTACAACAACACAGTGTACCTAATGGGGGGACATGACGGCAAGAATCTAAACAAGGTGTATGCTGCTCAAGTCGACAAGCTCATCTCAACAGACCGACAGAATGATGGGAGTGCCAACAAAGCCGACTCTGTCTGGAATACAATATCCAACACACCGTCTGACCGGCCCTCCCCTGTAACGATATCCGACACCCTCTTTGCTGTTGGTGGACTGGATAGTAGATATAAAGCCACTCAAAGGATCTACGCCTACTCATCCTCGATGGACTCCTGGCTCTACGTTAGTGATCTACCATCTCCTATAGCACAAGCTGCCACTGTGTCACTGTCTCCAACACAGTGCCTTATGATTGGGGGATTTAAGAATGGTAGACAATCTACTGTGTATAAAATTAGAACTGCAACAACTATTTCTTAATTAAGTGTTTTGGTATAATTATATATATTTTCATGATAATCGTTTTCTTGAGTGAAACATGTTATATATACTGGCATGGTACTGATAGAGGTTACAGTAAGTAGAGGTATATAATAAATGTGTGCATGCAGCTGCCTCCCCCTATAGTCCTACATGTATATAGGCTATTGCAATAACACCCTCCAACTCATTCTAATACAACATTGGGACAGTCTTCAGTAAAATAATTGCCTATACTCATAATAATTATTATTATTGATCTGCGCTCTCTATAAAAGCAGTACTGGACATTAGGCCCCAAGCATAATTATTATTAGACAACAAACACACAAAATGTCAATCATACAAAAGTGAAAGTGAAAATGAAGAAATTAATCATCGTTATCAGTTGTGAAAGTTCGAAGTTCTTCCTCATTTCTAGAGCAGCTTTCGTCTCCTCATCCTTTTTTGCCAGACACGACTTCCAGTTGATCCGATTGGGCAGATTCAGAACGAGAGGATCAGCCAACACCTCCCTGCAGCTGATATTGCAACCAATAAAAGCATTCAACATGTCATTAATTGGTTTTTAATTACCTTCCAAATTGGAGAGAGAAACGTCCGTACGTATTGTTCCAGGAACTAGAACAGTTTGTGTGTTCACTCGATAGGTATAATGACAGATTTGTGGAAGAGACATTTGCTGAGTATGCAATAGAGAGGTTAGAGGTGTGCATTGTCGGTGTGACGAGACTCACGGATATGTTCTTACCTACTCACTTGAGAGTGCTGTTTACCTCATGAGCTCAAAGTAGTAGAAACATACTATAACCTATATTCAGTGATCTGGTTGTTTGTCTGCGTGAGTTGGTGAGAAAATGGTCTCGTGAACACATTTCCCCCATCATCAAACTCTGCCAGGAAGTATGGGACACCAGTGTACGCAAGCTGTGTGTGTGTGTGTGTGTGTGTGTGTGTGGGAGGGGGAGGGAATGTGGGTGTAGCAGATTCTGGCAAAGAGAAGTATCGATCACTAAAAGGCTTAGCCTCGATTCCAAGCAGCATTAAAATACGGCTATTGCATGGGTGATAGTGCGTGTGCATGCGCTTCAAAATTACCCAGAATATGGGTAGTCGTACTACGAATGTAAAATCTTAGTAATTAAATTATACCGTTTACTAAGACGTTTCTTTATCTCCATGACTGAGTTCTGTGAAGCTGTGGCTTATGTAATTGGTCTTGAACACTAATTTAAAGACAGAAGAGACTCTCATCTACTACGTCTAGGATGGTCCTATAGCTCTTCACAAGTAGCAGTTAAGAGGCACCATACACTTCCCATAGCCTGTACAGATCCAAGGTAAGACATCTTAACCATACAACCATCATAGAGGTACAGTAGATGAGAGCCTCTTCTGACTTTAGACTAGTGTGAAAGCCTTCTGAAACAACGCAATACTAAGATACAATGTGTGTGCAGGGAATGTACATAGATAGAAAATAGATGAGAGAAAAAAAGGAGATTCTGGTGAATAAATGCGCACTATCACCATGCAATAGGTACCAGGCCGTATTTTAATCGGCCTGGAATCGAGGCTATAAAAGGCTTAGAGAATGGTACGTAGAACATGGTACAGCTATGATGTGTGTGTGTTACCTCTGAGGGTGGTGTTTCCCTGGGCACAGTTTCAAGCAACACCCCATACTCCGCCCATAATCTATGAAGGCTTGTCAGAGCATCAGATGGAATCTTGGTCACTGGAATAACCTACAGTGACCACCATTACCATCACACACTAACCATACACAACTATCAGTCAACACATCTACCATACACACACTAACATGTACCGTATTTATACAATGTTTCCACATAATTATGTAAGTTTGCGAATGCTAATGGCTTCACAAAATAAGATTGCAAAGACCTATACTGGTACTTGAATGACATCACGATTTTTGCTAGATGGTCTCTTTTAAAACCGTTGAAATTGATTACACAGAATTCAAGTTATGGCAGCTGAAAGAGTCCCTGAACCAGATTAAAAAGAGAAAACACATTCCTCTGTTTACCCTCAAAACATTGTAGCCTAATCTCAACACACCAACCATACAGTATCAATCACATCACATGATAATACGGCCTTGACGGTACTGACCTGTAGTAAGTTAAAGATGTTGTGATTCGTAGTTTCTCTCGAAGATGACACATGACTGATCTTTGCTGTTGAAGTACTTCCTCAGAGCACTCTTAAACTTTCCAAGCTCCTCCAAAACCTCCTACAGTAATAGAGCACAGGTCATACAGTGTACATGCATGATATATGGTATAGTTATCTCTGCTTACAGAGTGGGCAGACCAACAGTGGCTGTACTAAAGAGGGTCTGCTAACACAGGTCCAAACACATGCCATAGAGACTTTGGGGCCCATTAACCTGGCTGTATTATAGAGGGTGGCCTGCTTACAGGCTGACCACTACAGACTGCTAAATAGTACACACAGAGCATGGAAACATACTCTCCACAATACAAACAATGACTATACACACACAGCAGTGGTACACACAGCACATGAACTCACTGGTGGTGCGTCAGTGGAGGCTGCATAGTGACCGATGGGTAGGACCAGCACATGCTCTGGTACCATCCCACCCTTGGATAAAGCCAGGTATGTCTATATAGGGTATACAATACAAACTGTTAGTGGTCTGCTATTTGTGAGCTACATTGTAGTTTGTATGTGCAGTATTAGCAAGTACAACACACTCTATCTCACATGATCTCCGATGGAGACCACGAGATGTTTCTCCGCCTCCTTGCCCCCCAGACAGAACCAGCACGGCCCCCTGGGCTGGGGAGGGGATCGTCTCTTTTCAGGGGGTCCTCTGTCTTGTCGTCTCTTCTGTTTGCGATGAGCTGAATGAAGAGCCCTCTGGTCAAAGAAGAAGTTAGGCCCAGCCTCCTCTTGAGACTCCCTCTGCACAGTGTGTGGGAGTAGGTACACAATAAACTTTGACCTCTGCAAACATAGTGGATTTGAACTACAACGCAATATGGTGATATCTAGAGATAGGACTCTCAGAGTGATACATAACGCAAGTTTTTGTTTGGACAATCTACATGTATATTGGCCCTTCAACGATAGCTAGACATTATGGGATCATAGTTTTCCTTACCAAAGATTTGACTAGTTCAGTGTAGGGACAGTTGGTGGCAGTGGGTGGTGCTGAGTCAGCTCTTTCTCGTCCATGGAGCTCATGGGTGTGACAGAGAATGCATACAGGTACTGCAGGTATGAAGATGATGTCATCATTAATAACATGTAATACTAATGGGACTAGAATGATTTCAACTCACTCTTTTCTTCTTGTCTGGATTTCCCACTTGAGCCAAAGCTAAGAACCGTGTCACATGATGTGGCTTGCCTTGGAGGATTTTGTGATTCCTGCATGAAATGAAGCACAATACAGTTAGCATCAAAAGTTGTGGAGGTATTACTGTGTAGGGATTTAAAGATGAGGACATGTAACATGTACGTATAATTATAATGAACGGTCAAAACTTTAGTTCCGTTGGTAAATCATAATTCTGATTTTCTGAGAAAGATACATGCACCTTTCAGAATGAATAAAAAATGTATACTTATTTTCAGCCTGATTTCCTGTTCTAAATTTGGGACTTGAACGAACTCAGAAAATCAACAGGAGCAGACTCTAGTACTCTAATAATATAGGGATGGACGTACTGTACCTGTACGGTATTCTCTCATAGAAGGTTTGGTGTAGAGCTGCAAAATGGTAGCATGGCTTGAGACACATGGCCAGTTTACTCAGAGGCTTTGCCCCCACTGCACTCAGGTCCAGTCCGTCCTGCATGAGCATAAGGTATTATTAAGGTACTGGTCCATCCTACAATAACTGGGAGCTAGGTCTCACAGGAGCCACTGTGAACTTGTTCACTGCCCCGGGCCAATCAGAGGTGAGGAGAATGTCCACTCCACGGTAGCCCTCTCCACTGCACTGACCCTCCAGCCAGGACACATCAGAGTCAGTGAAATATGGTCGCTAGAGGGAGAAACAAAAACTAGTTCAACAACTTCTCCAGGTGATTGGGAAGAGAACTGACCAATAGATTATCTCCATTGTCTTGATGCTGATAGGTCCTCCCCTGGTAGCTCCCACTGAGATAGGCCACCCTCAGACCACTGGACGTACTGTACACTCCACGCTGACCTGTAATGGAGTGTGACTCATGTGTGTACTGATAGAGTGGTTAACAACATGCATACACTGTACCTAGACATGTGACATTGGGGCAAAGCTCTCCTCCATCACGTGACAAGTCTCCATAGAACTGGCCATGCTCAGTCCAACACGGGCCAAGGATGAACGTCGGTAGAGGCACTGTGCATGGGGATGTAATAAATGTCAGAGGAAGGTGATTTGATATCGTTTAATTACCTGTTTCCACCCCCTCCCGATACTTGCTCCACTCCTCCTGGCAGTCAGAGCTAAAGAAAGATCCACTAATTATATTAGGTATTGCATTCCTGGGTAAATTTTGCATGCCATAAACGAATAAATAAGCATAAAGCATAAACAATTCCCATTGGATGAACCGATTATCCTTTGAAGTTCTGCTGAGCTGTTCAATTAGGACACACACAAAAAAAGGTTTAAAACAAGCTATACAGCATGTAGGACTATCTTGGTAGCCATAGAATATTTTCGAAGAGGAAGCAGCATGCCATTTTGTACACAGGCAATTCACAAGTGGACACAAGCTCTACAATAGTCTACATGCTTGCTAAGCAGCTTAGTTGACCAGAGTGCAGCTTTTAAAGGCCACACATACTTCCATCGAGGCAGCAGCAAGGCATAAAATCGATGGTTAGTTTGTGCACAGCCATTGACCCACGCCCGGCCGAGCGCCCATCTCAACATGCAACAAGACATAGCCACTTCATTGGGGGCGGCGATAACATCAAGCTAATTAATTTTGGTGGGTTGGGCTCAGATGCAAACTAAAGTGATGGAACTGTAGTCGAGCGCCGCCGCCCTCCTTGAAGGAGGTCGGGAATCAAGCCTATCCACAGTTTTGTTCTGGCCTGTTACGCAATAGTATCATGAATATCATTTATTCTATGTGGGATTTGGAGCTGGTGGAATTGTTGGATTTCCAACAACAGAACAAAACTGGATAGGCTTGATTCCTGACCTCCTTCCCGGCAACGGTAGAGGGCGGCGCCCGACTAATGGAACTGTTCCAGGTTCCAGTAGTCTGGCCCCAGACCACTCCCTTGCACATGATCTGACATGTGCCAGGGAGAGGGTCTGGCATTTAATTTAGAGTCACTTTTCTTGGTTCAGATGTCAAAATTTGACATCTCCAATCAGATTCGCAAGAATGCAATTAAACTGTCACATGATTCCACTTCACAGAGGAGGTTGATAGTACTTGACCTTTGTCATTTTTAAAACTATGCCAGTAGGCAATGGCTAACTTAAATTCCTGTATACATCAACTAAAAATGTTATTTCAAGTACAGAGAATCTTTCAAATCTCACTAAATCTGTATAGGAGTAGAGATAATAGCCAGCCAGTTTTAGCATCGTAACCACGCCCATTTCCGACACGCCCACTTTTGACTGTCTGAAAACCAAGAAAAGTGACTCTGTTTGCCAGACTCTCTCCCCGGGAGGAGTCTGGCCTCGAGACTAAGGTTCCAGATTGTGTGCGATTGACCTGGAAAGGGTTACAGGGATTTGAGGAGTTCTTGCAACTGTAATGTCGAGAGCGGAAGTACCTGTCACGTGAACAGTTACATAATTATGGCTCATTTCAAACCAATTTTTCTCCAATAAAGCCTTTAGGCCTGTTTATTTTGGGGGAAATCGACCTATACAGGAGGCTTAGTCTCGAATACCCGCCTCAACCTAAAAGCTTGAGGCGGGTATTCGAGACTACAGGGAGGCTTTGCTCTGCATATAATTATCTGCAAGCCTTTGCACCACAGCTAAAGCTATTTGAGCCCAATCGTGAGCTTACTACTATTAGTCTGTCACACAAACTGTGTATCCAGCTGGAGCTAGCCTAAGAGAGATTTTACTGAGACTAGTGATACACTTTCAACAGCTTACGGGCAGGCTGGGGCAAGTAGTAGCTCACAAAACTAATAGAATCTCAAGGATAGCTTCAGCTGACAACCTGCTGTGGTGCAAAGCCTTTACCAAAGGCTCTTAGCTTTCTGATGTAAGTCGATGTTTTCCCAGTTTAACAAAAATGAATAGGCTCTATTGGAGAAAAATTGGTTTGGAATGAGCCAAAATTCAATCTTGTTACCAAGGTTCACGTGACAGGTACTTCCGCTCTCGACATTACAGTTAAGAACACCTCAAATCCCTGTATGTGCCAAGACGGAATTCCGTCTTGGCCAATCAGATTGCAAAAGTCCAGTCAGGTGATGAACTTGGAGGCAGCAAAGAACTGCACTTTGCTCAACGCATTTGGATAATCATTACGATGCATTACGCATGGTAAACACTTCGTACGTACATAGAAGCTGCTGCGAAGCATAAGCAAGCCAAGCAGGGGTCCTTTGGCAAGATTCAAATAGAGAGAGATGCCTTCGCTTGAAGATTTGTACATTTATAATTATTAATTAACAATAAGCAAATACGTGTGGGCGTAAGATCACAAATTTAATTACATTCCATTGGTTTTGTGAGCAATCAACATTCCATTTTGAATTGACTTCATGACAAGAGTGCTCAGACAGTGTTCCAAAGGAACGGCGGCTGATTCATGAGACTAAGCTTGTGCACTAAGCTTAACCGTTATAAAAGCGAAAACTCGGCCTGGGATCGAGGCTAAGCTTGTGCATGCATGGCTTAGCGATTTCATTATGTGGTTTCACACATCCGTCCTCTAACCACTAACCACTTATCAATGCAAACAGTGCACAAGTATAGCTCATGTATCGTGGCGCTCTAAGTGGCTGATAAGTGTTTGTAGTAAGTTGTGAAACCACACAGTTGCAAGGCTTAGCTATTATGTGGTTTCACACATCCGTCCTCTAACCACTAACCACTTAACAATGCAAACATGCAGCCACTTGACTGCTGCACAAGTAGCTCAAGCAGTGTAATTTACCAGACGATGATATATCGGCTGGTCCACGAGAATACACTCTACTCTCTCTGTAAATTTACCTCTGATCAAGCTTTCTATATATACAGGTAAGATAAATTGCTTGAATACCATTTTAATTGGGCTTAGATATCCAGCTGGATTGCCTATTTAATATTACTATTCCCACAGTAACGAAGACAATGGCTGTAAATCCACAAGCTTTCGAGCAGTTCACTCTGAGACAAATTCGCATCACTGAGAATGAGTTGGGACATGGTTCTTACGCTGTTGTCATGGAGCTAGAGTATCGAGGACTGAAATGTGCCGGCAAGAAGCTTTACCGAGTTCTCTACGAGACTGGAATCGGGCATGCAGCACGAAGGTATCTGGAGGAGTGTCACCTGCTCAGTCAAACTAGGCACCCCAACATTGTCCAGTTTCTGGGAGTCTGTTTTGAGGAAGGCTCTCAGTTCCCCATCCTAGTCATGGAATTCCTCCCCACCAACTTGACCAGCTGTCTCGAGCGCTACGGTATTCTCCCCGATGAGATCAACTTCTCCATCCTCCATGATGTCTCACTGGGCCTGGTCTACCTCCATGGCCAAACACCAGTCATTGTGCACAGAGACCTCTCAGCCAACAATGTCCTCTTGTCCACCAATATGACGGCCAAGATATCCGATCTGGGAGTTGCTCGAATATTGAACCTCACCCCCCTTCAAGTGAGTCGAATGACGGAGACCCCTGGCACCCCAGCGTACATGCCCCCTGAAGTGATGGTTGCCAACCCCCACTACAACACCAGTGTGGATGTGTTCTCCTTTGGAATCATGATGATTCACACCTTCACAGCAGAGTGGCCACTACCAAGTATCGGCCAGACACGAATCGATCCTGTTAATCCTGACAGACTGATACCAGTGACAGAAGCTGAACGACGTGAAGAGTTTCTTCGGAAGATTCCACCAGACCACCCTCTGATGGACCTCATCATGCGTTGTCTCAGCAACAACCCTCAGCGAAGGCCTAGAGCAGCGGAGATAGTGGGTCGGACGGTTGGTGTGGTACTTGAACACCCTCCCTCCTTTGAGAACAGAGTGGAGATGCTCCAGCGAGTGAGTGCTCTACTGACAGAGAATAGGGAGCTTGAGGAGGAGTTTGTGAGGAAGGACTTGGCAATCCAGGAGAAAGCAGGAGAGAATGAGGCACTGGCGGAGGAAAAAAGACGACAAGAGGAAGAAAGTGAAAACACTGTCGAGCGTATGCAGTTGGTGCACTCTGTTGAAGCCGAACAACATCAAGCTATCATTGAAAATCTTAAAGGCCAGTTGATTTTCAATCAGGACATGATGGCTAAACTAGAAACTCAATATATACAACTCACTGAAGAGGTGGAGCAACAAATTGCTCACAAAGATTTGATGCTTGCCTCTAAGGATTCTTACCTTCAGAAGAAGGAAGCCACCATTCAGAGTTTAAACGACCAGCTCACCAAAACCAGAGACTACCTGACCAGCAAACCACAGGTGAGCTCATCAACACTGTACCACTAAGTGCACACATCTAAAATATCCTTTTTCTTATTTTATCGCCACCCTAATTAATAGAAGTGCCAAGTCTGTTCCAATTGATTTTTTTGCATTGTCTCGGTATGAAAATTGCCCTGTACATTATAGTGGCTTGTGTTCGGGGAAGGGCTATGTGTATTAACAATGGTGTACTCGTTATGTTCTTACGGTATACCATAGAATAAAGAATTGGAAGGAAGTGGTGCACGTGACCATTTAATACACAGAGGCCTCGAAAACTATCCGCTTTTCGTCATATTTTTGCCGGGTAATTCGCTCGTAATAAGAAAGCTGTGTTTCCCCGAGACATCATCTCCTTCAGCAATTACGCCTTATTCTGTGAGCCACGTGTGGTACTAGCTAATGACTAACAACACCCAGTAAAAGGAAACATACACAGTAGAGTTATAAGCTTCAAAGTGATATTTTAGGGTCTTTGATTGCTAAACGTGTATATATATAAGCATCTTGAGCATCTTGGTAAAATAGGTATAGATCTTTAAATAGAAGTGAGCTGCACAGAATAAGCACATCTATACTATAGTGTTTTATTCTCCACAGTGTGTAGAAATAGGCATCAGCTTGGCTACCTCGCAAACCACGCCACTTACAGATGCTTGGCTAAAGACAGCCTCTATTGAACCGCGGGGAAGAGCGGATGTTCATTCAAGGGTACTTTCGTTTCCAATCCCTCTATTTTTTATCTCTGGGTATAATTATTATACTAAGCACCTCTAATATAATCTATCTATATAAGCGTCAAATTAGTTCGTATTTGTATCCAAATATATATTTTTTACCGCTATAAAAAATAACTTTGTATCAGAACTCTGTCATCTGGCAATGCCGTATTCTCCAGTCCCTACAGGTTCAGTTATCCTACAGTCAGTGCTCTGAGGCTCCAGTAGAGATGTATGGTGGACTAGCGGTAACCATCAATGGCAAGGTCTACTATGGTGGAGGAAACTGTGATGACAATGATGGCATATACTGTGTCCACTGTTACGATCCGCCACAAGATGTCTGGTTAACTCTGCCTAGACTTCCTGTACACTATTTTGGTCTAGGGGAGGTCAAAGGTGAACTGGTAGCAGTTGGCGGTGTGGATTCATCCCGCTCTATATCCAATGTAGTACATGTGTTTGACAAAGGAAGAAACTGGAAACGGACGATCCCACCCATGCCCACAGCGAGGTATTCAGCAGCATTTGTTAGTCTCCCAACACATCTGGTCGTAGCAGGAGGTCTGTTAGACTCTGGTGACTACACTGATAATGTTGAGATCTACAACATCAGCACCTCCCAGTGGAGCGAGACAGACAGACTACCGTATGCTTGTTTTGGCCCAAGAGGAATTGTCTACAACAACACAGTGTACCTAATGGGGGGACGTGTTGGCAAGAATCTAAACAAGGTGTGTGCTGCTCAAGTCGACAAGCTCATCTCAGCAGACCGACAGGATGATGGGAGTGCCAACAAAGCTGACTCTGTCTGGAATACACTATCCAACACACCGTCTTACCAGCCCTCCCCTGTAACGATATCCGACACCCTCTTTGCTGTTATTGGAAAGGATAGTGAAAATAAAACCACTCAAAAGATCTACGCCTACTCATCCTCGATGGACTCCTGGCTCTACATTGGTGATCTACCATCTCCTATAGCATACGCTGCCACTGTGTCACTGTCTCCAACAGAGTGCCTTGTGATCGGGGGACTGAACAATGAATGTGAAAGACAATCAACTGTGCATAAAATTAAAAGTGCAACAACCATTTCTTGAGTGTTTTGGTTTGTATAGCTCAAATGTTTATGATAATTGTTGAAATAATCATAATCATGTTGCATAGATACTTGCATGGTACACGATAGAGGTTACCATGCATGCAGTGCATCATACAACGTAGTTGGGCGCCGCCGCCCTCTACCGTTGCCTGGAAGGAGGTCAGGATTGATCACACCCACTCAACTGTACCACGTGTGAATTTTACACACGTTGGATTGACTGAGAGGCGAGGCCAACACCCACTTTAATAAATTATATTCATCGCTATTGGTTAGCACCCACATAGAATGAATGATATTTCATGATACTATTGCGTAACAGGCCAGAACAAAACTGTTGATGAACTTGATTCCCGACCTCCTTCAAGGAGGGCGGTGACGCTCGACTACATACAACGTACCATGCAGCCCCTCCCCTTTAATTATCATTGGACAACAAACACAAAACGTCAATTATACAAAAGTGAAAGTGAAAATAAACTTGATCATCGTTGTCAGTTGTAAGTTGTGAAATCATGATTCAAAGTTCTTCCTCATTTCTAGAGCAACTTTCGTCTTCTCGTCCTTCGTCGCAAGACACAACTTCCAGTTGATCTGATTGGGCAGATTCAGAACGAGAGGATCAGCCAACACCTCCCTGCAGCCGATATTGCAACCAATAAAAGCATTCAACATGTCATTAATTGGTTTTTAATTACCTTCCAAATTGGAGAGAGAAACGCTCGTACGTATTGTTCCAGGAACTAAAACAGTTTGTGTGTTCACTCGATAGGTATGATGACAGATTTGTGGAAGAGACATTTGCTGAGTATGCAATAGAAAGGTTAGAGGTGTGCATTGTCGGTGTGACGAGACTCACGGATATGTTCTTACCTACTCACTTGAGAGTGCTGTTTACCTCATGAGCTCAAAGTAGTAGAAACATACTATAACCTATATTCAGTGATCTGGTTGTTTGTCTGCGTGAGTTGGTGAGAAAATGGTCTTGTGAACATATTTCCCCCATCATCAAATTCTGCCAGGATTTATGAAACACCAGTGTATGCAATCTGTGTGTGTGTGTGTGTGTGTGTGTGTGTGTATGTGTGTGGTGGGAGTGTGCGTGTGCGTGTGTGTGTGTGTGTGTGGGGTGGGGTGTGTGTGTGTGTGTGTGTGTGTGTGGGGGGGGAGCGGTGTGTGTAGCAAAACTAACTAGCAATGTGTTACCTCTGAGAGTGGTGTTTCCCTGGGCACAGTCTCAAGCCACACCCCCATACTCCGCCCATAATGTATGAAGGCTTGTCTCAGAGCATCAGAGGGAATCTTGGTCACTGGAATAACCTACAGTGACCACCATTACCATCACACACTAACCATACACAACTATCAGTCAACACATCTACCATACACACACTAGCATGTACCGTATTTATACAATGTTTCCACATAATTATGTAAGTTTGCGAATGCTAATGGCTTCACATATACGATTTCAAATACCTATATTGTATGACATTATGATCTTTGCTAGATGGTCTCTTTCTAAATCGTTTAAATTGATTTCACAGAATTCAAGTTATGGCAGCTGAGTGAAAGACTCCTGAATCATTAATAAATTGGAGAAATCGCATTACAACTTCCCATCAAAACCTTGTAGCCGAATCTCAACACACCAACCATACAGTATCAATCACGTAATACGGCCTTGACGGTACTGACCTGTAGTTGAAGATGTTGTGATTTGTAGTTTCTCTCGAAGATGACACACAACTGATCTTTGCTGTTGAAGTACTTCCTCAGAGCACTCTTAAACTTTCCAAGCTCCTCCAAAACCTCCTACAGTAATAGAGCACAGGTCATACAGTGTACATGCATGATATATGATCTCTGCTTACACAGTGGGCAGACCAACAGTGGCTGTACTAAAGAGGTGGTCTGCTAACACAGGTCCAAACACATGCTATGGAGACTTTGGGACCCATTAACCTGGCTGTATTATAGAGGGTGGCCTGCTTACAGGCTGACCACTACAGACTGCTAAATAGTACACACAGCGCATGGAAACATACTCTCCACAATACAAACAATGACTATACACACACAGCAGTGGTACACACAGCACATGAACTCACTGGTGGTGCGTCAGTGGAGGCTGCATAGTGACCGATGGGTAGGACCAGCACATGCTCTGGTACCATCCCACCCTTGGATAAAGCCAGGTAGGTCTATATAGGGTATACAATACAAACTGTTAGTGGTCTGCTATTTGTGAGCTACATTGTATTTTGTATGTGCAGTATTAGCAGGTACAACACACTCTATCTCACATGATCTCCGATGGAGACCACGAGATGTTTCTCCACCTCCTTGCCCCCCAGACAGAACCAGCACGGCCCCCTGGGCTGGGGAGGGGGTCGTCTCTTTTCAGGGGGTCCTCCGTCCTGTCGTCTCTTCTGTTTGCGATGAGCTGAATCAAGAGCCCTCTGGTCAAATAAGAAGTTAGGCCCAGCCTCCTCTTGAGACTCCCTCTGCACAGTGTGTGGGGTAGGTACACAATAAACTTTGACCTCTGCAAACACGGTGGATTTGAACTACAACACAAATGGTGATATCTAGAGATAGGACTCTCAGAGTGCTACATAACGCAAGCTTTTGTTTGGAAAATTGGTATATTGAGCCTTCAAGGATAGCTAGACATTATATGGGATAATAGTTTTTCTTACCAAAGATTTGACTAGTTCAGTGTAGGGACAGTTGGTGGCAGTGGGTGGTTGCTGAGTCAGCTCTTTCTCGTCCATGGAGCTCATGGGTGTGACAGAGAATGCATACAGCTACTGCAGGTATGAAGATGATGTCATCATTAATAACATGTAATACTAATGGGACTAGAATGATTTCAACTCACTCTTTTCTTTTTGTCTGGATTTCCCACTTGAGCAAAAGCTAAGAATCGTGTCACATGATGTGGCTTGCCTTGGAGGATTTTGTGATTCCTGCATGAAATGAAACACAATACAGTTAGCATCAAAAGTTGTGGAGGTATTACTGTGTAGGGATTTAAAGATGAGGACATGTAACATGTACGTATAATTACAAGCATTAAATGAAGTATCTTCGAACAGTCAAAACTTTAGTTCTGTTGGTCCAATCACATTCATTTTCAGACATACATGTAGAGAGATGCCTTTCAGATGATGTGTTAATTATTTTCAGCCAGTTTTTGACAATGGCCTGAACGGACTCAAAAAATCAAGAAATTGTACCAACAGAACTCTATTTAAAGAGCTGACACTAATAATACAGGTGAACGTACCATAGTTCAACAACTTCTCCAGGTGATTGGGAAGAGAACTGACCAATAGATTATCTCCCTTGTCTTGATGCTGATAGCTGGTCTCCTGGAGGGACTCTACTGTGGCAGAGAGAGCTGCTATGACGGTCAGTCCCTACACTCACTATTGACAGAGTGCGTGTGGTTGGAGTTGTGGATTATTAGATCTGGCTAGCTAGTTCAATGCAAGTAAATCATTTTAGAGCTGACTAGAGATGCTGTGATTTGTAGAAACAGGTGTATCAGTATAATTATCTGTATGAGCTGTTTTTACCTATCATCCAGGCCAACACCTGACTAGCTGATAATTATTCTCGTTCCCTACATGCAGTTCTTCAAGTGGACAAATAGTCACAGCTGTAAGTACGTGGTGGAGCTATTGACTGTGCTCACACACTGTTGCCTGGTTACAGGCTGAGATGAGGAGAGCCTATCGACACCTGGCACTGGAGTACCATCCTGGCAAGAACAAGGTAACAGAGGGAGAGTTGGTTAGTCTCAGTAGATATACAACTAGTCCCAAAACCATCGTAAAATGCTTTATAATTTTATCTAATGTAATGGTGCCATAGTAAAGTGAATTGCACAGTATAGTCACATTGCATGTACCCCCTCCCCTCATGAAATGAATCTCCATTTCTTTGTGTGCCCCTAATACCTCACTCCCCCCTCCAGGCTGAGGGCTCTAGGGAGAGGTTCCAGCTCATCAGCACGACCTACGAGATACTGAAGGATGAGGAGGAGAGAGCAAACTATGACTACATGCTTGAGAACCCTGGTAGGTACAGGGCTAGGGGGTAGTTATTACTCACTACCTACTAGTAACTAAAGACAGTTCCCCTGCAATTGGTGATAACTTTACCATGGCTACTCTAATGGCAGTTCTCTGTTTGCCTGTTAATTGGATAGTTATGCTAATGGAGTTGTTATATAGAGAGATGCATTCTTAGGAAGTAAATAGTTGCTATAATAGCATCATTCACATCGTATGCCCACCACACACACTCACACAATAAGTTACTGCCCCCCCACAGAGCAAGTGTACCATCACTACTATCACTACGATCTTCGTCTAGTGACCCCCCAGGTGGACATCCGAGTGGTTGTGGGTGTGGCCATCAGCGTTATCTCTCTGGTCCAGTACCTCGGCTGGTGGCACTCGTACGATACAGCCATCACTGCAGCTCTCTCAGAATGCCAAGGTGAGACTAGTTTGCAAGGCATCTCAAAACAAGTTAGGAACCTAAAAGATGCATTTAGTAGCTGTTGGTGTGCTACCATACGGTGTGTATAAATCAGCAATTAGTTTCCAGTCCACATTGTCCATTTCTATTTTTAGGAAAAAATCGTTGGCTATCTATGATTATAAGTGGTGCTTTTTCAGAATCAGGCCTCTTTTTAAGCCCATACAGAAGACGTCAGATTGATTGATTATCAACAGCAAGTAAACACATACCCATAGTGTGTGAATGAGGTGCTCACAGTGGCTGTATTTAAGTAGCATACTCTGTAGACATGTAGTTATTTATGTCCCCAGATATCGTGAGGAGCTGGCAGTGGAGAAGGGGTTGTTGAAGGAGGGTCAGAGACGGACTCAAGGGAGGAAGTAAAGAACGACGAAGAGACTGTGCTACAGAGAATTGTGGAGTAGAACCTCAACATTCTGTGAGTCGATGATGTAACCAGCTAGTCTTATAATTATTGTGCCATTATTTTGTTAGGAACTTTTGTTTACCTTTTGTTTACAATTGAAGTTGAGGGGGTAGGTTGGTCTACTCACAAGTGTTTATATTTCAAGCATTAATTTCTGTTCTGGTAGTGGTTGATACAGTAAACCTATGTTGCAGAGTACAAGGAGGAGAGGAAAGAAAGACGGCGCTGCTAGACAATGCCAAGTACAAGAAGTACAAGTGAGAGTGAGGCCAGTGAAGGAGGTTAGACGATACCAAGTACAGTGAGTAAGTGATTAATAAAGTCACCATGATTACAATACCCCACCCTCACAGGAGATACGTGAGAGCTGGTCAGAAAAGAGTCACCACAAACTGTTAGGGACAATAACATTTTGTATGAAAGCATATTTATCATTTTTTGCTTCGGTTTTATTGAAAGGAATTTTGCAGTAATAATTAAGGTTTTATTGAAAGGAATTTTGCAGTAATGCAAAATTCCTTTCAATAAAACCGAATAAATTTTTTTTTTACAAACACAAAATTTTGTGTTTGTAAAAAAAAATTTATTTTGCATGCAATTAATTAAGGCGCATGCGCACAGAGCCTGCACAGAGCTGCAAAGCATTTCAAGCACATTCCTTAGTGGTAGATTTAATTATTTCATATTTCAATTTATTGGAGCAGCCAATCAGAGAGTACCTGACGCATGTTGAGAAAACCACAAATTCCTTGGCTTAGGGTGTACTATATAAGGAGGGCTCTTTGCACCGTATAGCGTGTAATTTTCGTGGGGCAAAATATTCGTGGTTGGAGGTCTGACCACGAATATTTTACCCACGAATGAAGCGACCTTGCCTACCTTTACCTGCAGTGCAAGCAGCAACCACGAAATGTCTCAATATTGCTGAACCACGAATATTTTGTCCCCTGAAAATTACCCTCTATACGGTATACGTGTGTATCAATGTTATCCCGACCAACCAACTTCCGCTCCAATCAACTCGATCCTCCACTCTCTCCACTCCACTCAAGTCTCCTTCAACTATGGCCCATTCAAGAGACGACCTTCACCAAATCAAAACCCAAAGCAGTGCCATGCCATCACCTCGTGGATTTTATGCTGAAAGAAGACGGAATACAACTGAAATACAACTACAGCCACGACAAGCTTATGAGGGGTCTCCTTGAGAAGGATAAAGGCTTTAAAGATGTGATTTCGACGCTGGAAAGTTGCTGTAAAGACCTGAAACTGAAGCATCAACAAAGAATTGAGGGCCGAGTGAAGACACTGGACATATCTCACTAACAACTCTATGTTGAATATCAAGACTCTTGTTCCAGGCTCATGGTAGACGACATCAAGTGGGGCAAGATTGCAGTGCTGCTGTTCTTCACGAGCGTACTAGCCAAACGATTGTATGAAGAGAACAAGACTCCCTTGATAGACAGTATCATTGGATGGCAGACGACATTTCTTCATGACTTCACTCAGTGGATTCTCGAGCATGGCGGTTGGGTAAGAAATTGTTGTATATGTATTTTCTATTACTTTGTATAAATTCGATGTACTATAATTACTTGTGTGTTTCTTTAATAATATTTTATTTCTCCACATCCAGGGTGCCATCAAGGGAGCAGTGAGTATTGATGCCTCTGAGAAAGCCAAAGAGAGAACTGAAAACCAAAGACGTGAGAACCGCCGCCCTACTGGCTGGCTCACATGTACAGTGGCTGCAATCAGCTTAGGAGTTGCCCTAGTATATAGGAGCTCTCACATTCAAATAGAACACTTTTGCTGGAATCACTTAATTCGGACCGACCCCACTCAATCTCTCCTTCATAATCACTTAGTAGTTTTATTTTTACAATTTTCTTTTTATAGCAAATGTTTTCAAAAAAGTTTGTTATAATTATTATCATATCCATTAATAATAATAATTAAGGGTTGCATTATTATATATAATACTATAGAGTTGAGTATACGTTGAAAAACATGTATAATTATACAGCTATAGCTGGAGCTGTATATAATTAATAGTATAATATATAGTATCAGTTGAACTGCTTATGAATCACACAGTACGCATATATAATTATACATGCAGCTTGAGACATTAATTTACACAAAAATATTATTGATATAGATTATCGGATTCTAAAGATAATCGCTATAATAATTATATGACAAAACAACATTGCTCTTTCATACAAGAATAAATAGGAGTACACTACTAATGTTTTTTTTTGCAAGCGTCAGTGATTTAGTTCTCAATGTCCTCCACCTTCATGCTCTCGTACTTCTTGACCTTCGTACTCTCAGAGGACTGTGAGGGCGTGGCTGAGGGAGGTGGGAGCAGGCTGTGGGCAACAGTGGCAGCAGAGGGAGTCCTGCTCTCATATGCCACTGTGTGTGTGTGGGGGGGGGGGGTTAGTTGAGTATGCCATACAGTAAGAGGGTGGGATATATATACACACGTATAGTAGCTGATGATACTAGATACTGTATTAATACGAACAGCTTTTAAAGATATTCAAAGATATTTGAAGCAAAGGATATGGTTTAAAATACAATGAGACTATTAATTAACTTACCAGTATTGTTGCTGGTACTGCCGTTGGTATTGGTGGAGTAGATATTTTGGTTCATTTCGTCAAAATTGATATCCAGTGTCTCCAACTTCTCATCCTTTAGTGCCTCCTCTGCGCTGGGAGTCTTGATAGATTTTACTCTCACTTTAACATCCACACTCTCAGAGACTAGGACGTTTGTCTTCCTCTGACTAACTGGAGTAGAGGCCAGAGAGTTGAGCTCGTGGGACTCGAAGGATTGGGTGTCGACATCTCTTCTGTTTCTGTCTGGGAGGAGATAGTAGTCAGTGACAGAGCCAGAGGAAGGTGGGCGGTTGATGGTTACGTATCGTTCCTCTGAATCATGTGAGGACACCTTGTTCTGTGTACGTGTGGGGAGGAGGGGACAGTTGAGATTAGTTGGTTGCTCTACTCACTAACACATAGAATACTGTTCCATGCAATCACTTCGAGTCAATATATGCAATATGTCAGTACAACATACTACCATGAATTATAACTCTAGTCTTTAAAGCATACCAGAGAAAGAAAGATTGATTTTCAACCTGGTATCAGATCTTTGACTTTGTGATGCAAACTGTACGGAAAGCGACTAAATACTACAGGAATATGTCCAATGTCCACCTTTGAACCTTGCATATAAAATACACCTTTTAATGGTAAAAAACCGTTAATATTCAAACTGTCAGAGATGAGAGCTAGCTAGGGCCTGGGGCTAGGGGGAACAGACTGCAGTCGTTGCTGTAGCCTCCTTGTGGTGAACCATGTATCCTCTACTATCTATGGTACAAGTAAGATAAAATTAGGTAGTCTATAAAATTATAATTATATCATCTCAGTACATGCAGTACATGCAGTATACACAATAGCTAGCTGGTACATGGTATGGTATAGATACATGTCTGATGTAGATCTAGTATTAGTAACGCTTGTTTGTAAAGACAGACCCTTCGCACCACCTTCACTCTTGTTTCTTCTTTTCCGCTATATGTCCATTTACTCCATACGTTTCATACTATCTCACTTGTAATTGTTGTTTCACCATTTCCCAGGCCGTACTGTACAAGTGAAAGCAATCCTTGAGATCTGCAACGTCTTGGTCTACAAAGAGTCTGTCGTTCACTTCTCATTTCTGGATTCTTAACCCATGTTCCTGTGCATCATTACTGTGTGGCTTGTGCTACACTGAGTACATATTTTTGTCTTCAAATTTTGAGTGGAGTTTCTACTGGGACTATTGTAGCATTGTCCTTGGGACCGAGGCTACAGACTGCTCTGCCTCATAAGTGAAGAGGCGAACACAAATGCCAGAATGTTCTTTCACAATAATAATTGTTTTTTGTGCAATAAAACAATGTTTGCTGTATTAATTTCAATAGTGTTACAACATGTTGGGATGCATGAGCACATTAATTTTAATACCCTGTATGGATCTGCACTAGATCTAGTATTAATTGAATGTCATAATCCTCTGGAGCCGCCCCCACATCATAGATAATTATAAGGTCAAAGTTCATGGACTTAAGCTCTTGTAACTGTACAAGCCACACCTCCTTTTGCTGCAATAAAGGAAGGGCGTATCTAGTACCATGAACTTTTAGGGCTGCTTGTTTTTGTCATGCTTCACCAATCAAGCTTTCTCTTGACTTTACAGTTTACAGTCTAGTACAGGTAAGTCAGTAATTAATATAATACTGTATTAATATAAAACTGCATATTTATGGTCCTGTATACGTAAGGCAGCTCTATGAATGCAATAATTATATTACAAAGCTGAAAGACTGATTCTTTTCATTGCTATTTATAAGCATTGACTTTACTTTTTCTGTTATAATAGAGCTGGATATATTGCATTCACACAGTAACGAAGACAATGGCTGTAAATCCACAAACTTTCGAGCAGTTCACTCTGAGACAAATTCGCATCACTGAGAATGAGTTGGGACATGGTTCCTACGCTGTTGTCATGGAGCTAGAGTATCGAGGACTGAAATGTGCCGGCAAGAAGCTTCACAGAGCTCTGTACGAAGCTGGAATCGGGCATGCAGCACGAAGGTATCTGGAGGAGTGTCACCTGCTCAGTCAAACTAGGCACCCCAACATTGTCCAGTTTCTGGGAGTCTGTTTTGAGGAAGGCTCTCAGTTCCCCATCCTAGTCATGGAGTTCCTCCCCACCAACTTGACCAGCTGTCTCGAGCGCTACGGTATTCTCCCCGATGAGATCAACTTCTCCATCCTCCATGACGTCTCACTGGGCCTTGCCTACCTCCATGGCCAAACACCAGTCATTGTGCACAGAGACCTCTCAGCCAACAATGTCCTATTGTCCACCAACATGATGGCCAAGATATCCGATCTGGGGGTTGCTCGAATATTGAACCTGACCCCCCTTCAAGTGAGTCGAATGACAGAGACCCCTGGCACCCCAGCGTACATGCCCCCCGAAGTGATGATTGCCGACCCCCACTATGACACCAGTGTGGATGTGTTCTCCTTTGGGGTCATGATGATTCACACCTTTACAGCAGAGTGGCCACTACCTAAGATCGGTCCCAACAGAATCGATCCTGCTAATCCCAATGGTCTGATACCAGTAACGGAAGCTGAACGACGTGAACATTTTCTTCGAAAGATTTCCCCAGACCACCCTCTGATGGACCTCATCATGCGCTGTCTCAGCAACAACCCTCAGCAAAGGCCTAGAGCAGCGGAGATAGTGGGTCGGATGGTGGGTGTGGTACTTGAACATCCTCCCTCCTTTGAGAACAGAGTGGAGATGCTCCAGCGAGTGAGTGCCCTACTGACAGAGAAGAGGGAGCTTGAGGAGGAGGTTGTGAGGAAGGACTCGGCAATCCAGGAGAAAGTAGGAGAGAACGAGGCACTGGCGGAGGAGAAAAGACGACAAGAAGAAGAAAGTGAAAACACTGTCGAGCGTATGCAGTTGGTGCACTCTGTGGAAACTGATCAGTTTAAATTGGAGATTGAAAATCTTAAAGGTCAACTCGAAGATAAAGAGACAATTGTTAACACAAAAGATGCATTTATCTTCTCCAAAGATGCTAGGATTACTGAGGTAGAAACTCGATGTAAGCAACTCACTGAAGAGGTGGAGCAACAAATTGCCAACGTCAACTACACTCACAACGAGCTTGTATCTAAAGCTACGAAAATAGCTCAACTGGAAACAGATGTCACCAATCTCACTGCACAAGTGGAACAAGAGCAAGCTTGTTTAGCTGACAAAAACTCTATTATCACCCACAATAACTTGACTATCGCTCATAAGGCTTCGATCATTGCCTCCAAGGACACTTCCCTTCTAAAGAATAAAACCACCATTCAGAGTTTAAACGACCAACTCACCAAAACTAGAGACTACCTGACCAGCAAACCACAGGTGAGCTCCTCAACACTGTACCACTAACTGATATGATACTGAGTATACCATCGCCACCCTAATAGAAGTAATAGCCTCAAAAATTTCGCGCTTGCGATATTATAATTATTTCCACCCTAATTATGCCTCGAGGCGTAGCCGCACGAGGGATACGGTAAAGCTGACTGTGTGTGTGTGTGTGTGTCTGTCTGTGTGTCTGTTCCAGCTGTAACTGCTCAACGGTTGCAATGCGACCTAACAGCTTCTATAGGCTTCTAGCCACGTTCTCTTGGATTTTGATTCGTGGATTAGCAAACTAAAGCTTCTTTCTTGAGTTATGGCTAGTTTGACTCACATTGAAGGCTGTTGCAGTCTCTTCAAAATCTTTCATAACATCATCTATCCGCACAAACTTCCTATTCAACATATGAGTTAGCCTTGCACTAAAGCGCTAGCTTTTTGTTAGCTACAATACTTAGAAAATATCTGTTAAAACAGCTAGCTAGCAGTAGCCATTGATCTCTTTGGACACACCCTTTAATTATTCCTATGGATGTAATGCGCATGCGCGCTCATTCCCCATGTGTGAGAAATAATAATAATCCAAGATCCAGATCCTCCTGGCAGAATCATCTTTGTCTTGAAGGCCTGGTAAGCCACAAAACACTACCATATAACAATATAGATAGCAATATGCATGTACACAGGTCTTTTCTTCTTGCATATTATATACACTGAACTACAGATCCTGGAAGAACCAATTTTCTTCTTTCTTGACGTCCTAGTAAGCCACATAATACAACAATAGATAAGTTTTTTCTTCTCAGTGACTTTATATAGATAAGTTAACTTTAATATAAAATTCATTATAGAAACTAATATAACACTCTAATACTTTTCAGCGAAAGCAAAAACATGGCGAGAGGCATTAGCACAGCGCCAGCTTAAACTAATTCAAGGAAGTACCAAGTTCATTCTAAAGCTATTACTGTTCCAATTGAACACTAAGTACATTCTAAAAATTGTTTTTGCGATGCCTCGGTAATTCGAAGCAAAGTTGTTGTGTATTATAATGTGGGTTGTAATCAATGCACGTACACATCTGTGAATATAATTATTTTGTCACAGTAATCACCACTCCAATAATAAGTGTCAAATAGTGTCCCATAGGATTATTTTGTTGATATGGTGTTGCTACGGTAATCTTATCATCTGATGTTAACAAAGCGTACCAGGACATGCATATCATACACTCCTGAACGTATGTACCATAGAACGCTACATACAAACTGCTTACATTCCTAAATGTTCCGAGTGATCGTACATGATTAGAATGAATATTTTCCTGTAAATAATAATTTAAGGCTAAAATAGATTTGTCGTCTTAATATCAAAATGTCTGCAACACAAGTTATTGACTCTCTGTATTCTCCAGTCCCTACAGGTTCAGTTGTCCTACAGTCAGTGCTCTGAGGCTCCAGTAAAGATGTCTCGTGGGCGAGCGGTTACCATTAATGGCAAGGTCTACTATGGTGGAGGAGTCTGTGGCGATGACTACTGTATCCATTGTTACGATCCGCCACAAGACATTTGGTCAACTCTGCCCAGACTTCCTGTACAAGGTTTTGGTCTAGGGGAGGTCAACGGTGATCTGGTAGCAGTTGGCGGTATGGATTCATCTGGCTATCCATCCAACGTGGTACATGTGTTTGACAAAGAAAGGAACTGGAAACAGACGATCCCACCCATGCCCACAGCGAGGTGTTCACCAGCAGTCATTAGTCTCCCAATACATCTGATCGTAGCAGGAGGTATGGTCCCTGGTGGCTACACTGATAATGTTGAGATCTACAACATCAGCACCTCCCAGTGGAGCGAGACAGACAGACTACCGTATGCTTGTTCTGCCCAAAGAGGAATTGTCTACAACAACACAGTGTACCTAATGGGGGGATTTGACGGCTATAATCGAAACAAGGTGTGTGCTGCTCAAGTCGACAAGCTCATCTCAGCAGACCGACAGGATGATGGGAGTGCCAACAAAGCCGACTCTGTCTGGAATACAATATCCAACACACCGACTTACCAGCCCTCCCCTGTAACGATATCCGACACCCTCTTTGCTGTTGGTGGACTGGATAATGAATATGATTTCATTCAAAGGATCTACGCCTACTCATCCTCGATGGACTCCTGGCTCTACGTTGGTGATCTACCATCTCCAATAGCATTCGCTGCCACTGTGTCACTGTCTCCAACAGAATGCTTTGTGATTGGGGGACTGAACAATGGAAGACAATCTACCGTGCAAAAAATTAGTATCGCAACAACTATTTCTTTATAAATTTGTTTCTGGAGTGAAACATGTTTGCGTGGAACCAGCCACTCCCCCTTATAGACTATTGCAATGCTGACAATTAAAGTAATAATTATTGTTGATCCCCATGCATACAGGCCAGTACGTTCAATTTCATCATATAATTAAATTTGAATAATTTGAATACACTCACAAAACAAAGGGATTAATTATTGTGAAAATGAGAATTGTTAACAACAGTGAAATCAAAGTCTTCCTCATATCTAGAGCAACTTTCGTCTCATCGTCCTTTGTTGCCAGACACGACTTCCTAATTGGGCAGATTCAGAACAAGAGGAGCAGCCAACACCTCCCTGCAGCCGATATTGCAACTAATAAAAGCATTCAACATGTCATTAATTTTTAATTACCTTCCAAATTGGAGAGAGAAACGTCCGTACGTATTGTTCCAGGAACTAGAACAGTTTGTGTGTTCACTCGATAGGTATGATGACAGATTTGTGGAAGAGACATTTGCTGAGTATGCAATAGAAAGGTTAGAGGGTGTGCATTGTCGGTGTGACGAGACTCACGGATATGTTCTTACCTACTCACTTGAGAGTGCTGTTTACCTCATGAGCTCACAGTAGTAGAAACATACTATAACCTATATTCAGTGATCTGGTTGTTTGTCTGCGTGAGTTGGTGAGAAAATGGTCTTGTGAAGACATTTCCCCCATCATCAAACTCTGCCAGGAAGTATGGGACACCAGTGTACTCAAGCTGTGTGTGTGTGTGTGTGTGGTGTGTGTGTGTGTGGGTGGGGGAGGTGTGGATGGGTGGGTGTGTGTGGGTGGGTGGTGGGAGGGGGAACGTGTGTGTAGCAAAACTAATAGATTCTGGAAAAGAGAAGTATTGACTAAAAGCTTAGAGAATGGTACGTAGAACATGGTACAGCTATAATGTGTGTGTTACCTCTGAGGGTGGTGTTTCCCTGGGCACAGTCTCAAGCCCCACCCCATACTCTGCCCATAATCTATGAAGGCTTGTCTCAGAGCATCAGATGGAATCTTGGTCACTGGAATAACCTACAGTGACCACCATTACCATCACACACTAACCATACACAACTATCAGTCAACACATACCATACACACACTAACATGTACCGTATTTCTACAATGTTTTACGAGCTTAAACATACTAGTTCTAATGGCCTCACTCAATAAGATTACAAAGACCTATACTGGTACTTGGAATGACACCACAATTTTTGTTAGACGGCCTCTTTCTAAGCTTTCAGGAAATCATAAAATCGTTAAAATTGAATTCAGCTGAAAGAGTCCCCGAACCATTGAACATTCCTCCGTCTGCAACATGCCCTCAAAACATTGTAGCCTAATCTCAACACACCAACCATACAGTATCAATCACATCACATGATAATACGGCCTTGACGGTACTGACCTGTAGTTGAAGATGCTGTGATTTGTAGTTTCTCTCGAAGATGACACACGACTGATCTTTGCTGTTGAAATACTTCCTCAGAGCACTCTTAAACTTTCCAAGCTCCTCCAAAACCTCCTACAGTAATAGAGCACAGGTCATACAGTGTACATGCAAGATATATGGTATAGTGATCTCTGCTTACACAGTGGGCAGACCAACAGTGGCTGTACTAAAGAGGTGGCCTGCTAACACAGGTCCAAACACATGCTATGGAGACTTTGGGGCCCATTAACCTGGCTGTATTATAGAGGGTGGCCTGCTTACAGGCTGACCACTACAGACTGCTAAATAGTACACACAGAGCATGGAAACATACTCTCCACAATACAAACAATGACTATACACACACAGCAGTGGTACACACAGCACATGAACTCACTGGTGGTGCGTCAGTGGAGGCTGCAAAGTGACCGATGGGTAGAACCAGCACATGCTCTGGTACCATCCCACCCTTGGATAAAGCCAGGTACGTCTATATAGGGTTTACAATACAAACTGTTAGTGGTCTGCTATTTGTGAGCTACATTGTATTTTGTATGTGCAGTATTAGCAAGTACAACACACTCTATCTCACATGATCTCCGATGGAGACCACGAGATGTTTCTCCACCTCCTTGCCCCCCAGACAGAACCAGCACGGCCCCCTGGGCTGGGGAGGGGGTCGTCGCTTTGCAGGGGGTCCTCCGTCCTGTTGTCTCTTCTGTTTGCGATGAGCGGAATCAAGAGCCCTCTGAAGGTTTGGTGTAGAGCTGCAAAATGGTAGCGTGGCTTAATTGAGACACATGGCCAGTTTATTTAGAGGCTTTGCCCCCACTGCACTCAGGTACAGTCCGTCCTGCATGAGCATAAGGTATTATTAAGGTACTGGTCCATCCTACAATAACTGGGAGCTAGGTCTCACAGGAGCCACTGTGAACTTGTCCACTGCCCCGGGCCAATCAGAGGTGAGGAGAATGTCCACTCCACGGTAGCCCTCTCCACTGCACTGACCCTCCAGCCAGGACACATCAGAGTCAGTGAAATATGGTCGCTGGAGGGAGAAACAAAAACTAGTTCAACAACTTGTCCAGGTGATTGGGAAGAGAACTGACCAATACATTATCTCCCTTGTCTTAATGCTGATAGGTCCTCCCCTGGTAGCTCCCACTGAGATAGGCCACCCTCAGACCACTGGACGCACTGTACACTCCATGCACGCTGACCTGTAATGGAGTGTGACTCATGTGTGTACTGATAGAGTGGTTAATAACATGCATGCACTGTACCTAGACATGTGACATTGGGGCAAAGCTCTTCTCCATCACGTGACAAGTCTCCATAGAACTGGCCATGCTCAGTCCAACACGGGCCAAGGATGAACGTCGGTAGAGGCACTGTGCATGGGGGTGTAATAAATGTCAGAGGAAGGTGATTTAATATCGTTTAATTACCTGTTTCCACCCCCTCCTGATACTTGCTCCACTCCTAGATCCTCCTGGCAGTCAGAGCTAAAGAAAGATCCAACACACAACAGCAGCTACATAAAGGGACAATAAATGCACTGGCACACTGCAGTGAGTGTGTGCATCCATTGTATGTACATGTAGCTACCTCAAAGTCTTTGTTCTTGGAGAGGATGCTCTTTACTTGACCCAAAGTACAACTACACTTAGCCTCGATCCCAGCCCCTCTCACTGTCTTTCTCAATTGAGAGCGTTCTGGAATCGAGGCTAAACTAAACTAAGTGGCTGATAGCAGGAGTACATGAATAGGAGTAAGCAACTACTATGTACACCATATAAATTCGTTATTATCTCACTACGTCACAAACACTTGTAGTAGTGTAAACTGTGGTTACTTTGTGTACACATGACCATGTATGGCTGCATGCTAGGCTCACTTAGAAATTGTCAACAAGAGTGCAAGTGCATGTGCAGGCTAGGCTGAAACTATATACAAGACTTAGAGAATAACATAGATAAGATCTACTCAGCTAATATCATCTAGAGAATGCTTAACCTTAGAAAAAGACGGAATTGGCTGTTCACCATGAATTGGTAACTAATCTTTGCTGAATAACATGTTTGATGCAATGCGAAGCAGTTAGCATTGTGTGTGGTGCCGGATTACCGTGTATAGAGAGAACTAAACTAGAGGTGTGACAAGCTGCTAAAGTTGCTCCATCTCTTACTTGCAATGTCATGGAATATTGCAAGTTGTGTATCTGAGGAAAACAACATCAACCTTGAGAGACACAGCAGTAACAAGGGATGCCCATGCACTAAAAGTAGGAGTTTCTTCATAGTCTGAGTCGATTACTTGTGAGTCTTTTGAGAGCTTTATTTCTACCCCAGATGCAATGTAACGTAGGAAATCGTACCACTGAATGAAAATTTAAGTATGCATCTTTTCCTTTACACTTGATGTAAAATTGTTTGTATTGATTGCACAGGCAGTCTGCAAGCTTCACCAAGCCATCATCCTGTTCCTTAGAGATTATATTAAAAACCTGTTTTCTCCAGGGTACATCTCTAGTTGTGGTAGCTTCTCTACTTCTTCAGTTAATTTTCTCACCAATGCTAGATTATTTTATTCAGTAGCAAGCTTTTGGCAACTTCTATCACAGTTGCTTTGCTGTGTTCATGTTTCTTTGCTTTTCTTCATTTTGCAAGAGCTAGCCACCTGGACCTATTCTACCAAGTGTGCTTGCACAATGCATGTAATTAACCACACTGTTTTGATTGTGGTTGTAGGCCACTTGAGATGTGGGCGTTTTACACATGTAGTATGACGTGGCATGACACAGTGAGATAACAACACGTTTGTATGGGCTGTATAGTAGTTGCTTACTCCTATTCATGTACTCCTGCTGATAGTGATAGGTGTGTCTAAGTGTTTGTAGTAAGTTGTGAAACCGCACAGTTGCACAGCTTGTGCATGGCTTAGCGATTTGATTATGTGGTTTCACACATCCGTCCTCTAACCACTAACCACTTATCAATGCAAACATGCAGCACTTGACTGCTGCACAAGTAGCTCAAGCAGTGTAATTAAATTTGCCAGACAATGATATATCGGCTGGTCCACGAGAATACACTCTGCTCTCTCTGTAACTTCACCTCTCTGTAACTCCACCTCAGATCAAGCTTTCTATATATACAGGTAAGATAAATTGCTTGAATACCATTTTAATTGGGCTTCGATATCCAGTTGGATTGCCTATTTAATATTGCATGCTTTTCTATTCCCACAGTAAAGAAGACAATGGCTGTAAATCCACAAGCTTTCGAGCAGTTCACTCTGAGACAAATTCGCATCACTGAGAATGAGTTGGGACATGGTTCCTACGCTGTTGTCATGGAGCTAGAGTATCGAGGACTGAAATGTGCCGGCAAGAAGCTTTACCGAGTTCTCTACGAGACTGGAATCGGGCATGCAGCACGAAGGTATCTGGAGGAGTGTCACCTGCTCAGTCAAACTAGGCACCCCAACATTGTCCAGTTTCTGGGAGTCTGTTTTGAGGAAGGCTCTCAGTTCCCCATCCTAGTCATGGAGTTCCTCCCCACCAACTTGACCAGCTGTCTCGAGCGCTACGGTATTCTCCCTGATGAGATCAACTTCTCCATCCTCCATGACGTCTCACTGGGCCTGGTCTACCTCCATGGCCAAACACCAATCATTGTGCACAGAGACCTCTCAACCAACAATGTCCTCTTGTCCACCAACATGACGGCCAAGATATCCGATCTGGGGGTTGCTCGAATATTAAACCTGACCCCCCTTCAAGTGAGTCGAATGACGGAGACCCCTGGCACCCCAGCATACATGCCCCCCGAAGTGATGTTTGCCAACCCCCACTACAACACCAGTGTGGATGTGTTCTCCTTTGGGATCATGATGATTCACACCTTCACAGCAGAGTGGCCACTACCAAGTATCGGCCAGACACAAATCGATCCTGCTAATCCTGACAGACTGATACCAGTGACGGAAGCTGAACAACGTGAAGAGTTTCTTCGGAAGATTCCCCCAGACCACCCTCTGATGGACCTCATCATGCGCTGTCTCAGCAACAACCCTCAGCGAAGGCCTAGAGCAGCGGAGATAGTGGGTCGGATGGTGGGTGTGGTACTTGAACACCCTCCCTCCTTTGAGAACAGAATGGAGATGCTCCAGCGAGTGAGTGCCCTACTGACAGAGAAGAGAGAGCTTGAGGAGGAGGTTGTGAGGAAGGACTCGGCAATCCAGGAGAAAGCAGGAGAGAATGAGGCACTGGCGGAGGAGAAAAAACGACAAGAGGAAGAAAGTGAAAACACTGTCGAGCGTATGCATTTAGTGCACTCTGTGGACTGATCAGTTTAAATTGGAGAATGAAGATCTTAAAGGTCAACTCGAAGATAAAGAGACAATTGTTAACATGAAAGATACTACCATCGCTAGGTTAGAAACTCGATGTAAGCAACTCTCTGAAGAGGTGGAGCAACAAATTGCCAACGTCAACTACACTCACAACGAGCTTGTATCTAAAGCTACGAAAATAGCTCAACTGGAAACAGATGTCACCAATCTCGCTGCACAAGTGGAACAGGAGCTAGCTTGTTTAGCTGACAAAAACTCTATTATCGCTGACAAAGATTCAATGCTTGCCTTCAATGACATCTCCCTTCAGAAGAAAAAAACCACCATTCAGAGTTTAAACGACCAACTGACCAAAACCAGAGACTACCTGACCAGCAAACCACAGGTGAGCTCATCAACACTGTACCATTAAGTGCACACATCTATAATAATTATGATACCCTCATAATAATTATTATGATTATCACCACCCTAATAGAACCAAAGCTTACTGTTCCAATACAGCATGCACCAAGTATTTTCTTTTTGCGATGCCTCAGTAATTAAAATTCAAGTGTGTATAGTGTGGCTTGTAATAATTGGTCATGTACAATTACTCTTAGTGTAGCCATCGTATGCTAATCACCACTCCAAATATATGCGCCAAATAATAAGGCTATTTTAGTGGTTCAAAGTTACCATAGCAACAAAAATATATACCTTATAGTGGGTAATTTTCATTGGTTCTATCAGGAGTTCCTGGTTCTATATACCATAAAATGCGAAATTTTTGAGGCACTTATATTTCGTGGATTAGCCTCTAAAAGCATTTTGTTGCACAATGTTATCGGAATGACTGCTTACCGGAAGCCACGCCTTTAAATCTTTGCACGTTATAGCAGGTAATTCTAATTAAAAAACAATTTTCGTGGACTTAATTTTCGTGTAGGATTGGTAACCCACAAAATCCGCGAAAATTAAGCCCCTCGAAAATTTCACGCTATACGGTACCTATTTAAAATGTTCATATTCATACAGCTCAGGATAGCGACGTTGAACATAATTATTGCGCCAGAAAATTTTTTGGTTTTAATTTTCATATGAGCTCTACTGATAATTATGGAAAGTACAAACATTTTCACCATACGAAAATAACCCTCTATATACTATATTTATGTCGAGCCCACAGGATGCTTATAATATATTAATTGTTGCTATGGTAACCTTGAACTAGTAGCCCTCTTGTCTGAGGGAACCTTACATTGATTCCCTGTTATTAGATAGCCAAATATGCCCCTAATCACATGCAACACAAGTTATTGACTCTCTGTATTCTCCAGTCCCTACAGGTTCAGTTGTCCTACAGTCAGTGCTCTGAGGCTCCAGTGAAGATGGCTGGTGGGCAAGCGGTGACCATCAATGGCAAGGTCTACTATGGTGGAGGAGCCTGTGATGACGATGATGACGAGTACACTGTTAAAAATGGGTAGTTACAATAGCACCCAAAGTGCTATGCCAACACTCACCTAATGGTGCTATCACAACACTAAGAGTGCAGTCGTAACTGCTACGTGTTACTAGAACAATAAAGGGTGCTATTATACACTTAAAAGTGCTTGTGGAACATTTTAAACAGTGTTGTGCATGCACTTACCTAGTTGTTAAAAATCATATTACTCTAACTATACACCAGATGGTGTTACTCAAATAAGAATTGTGTGATTGTAGCACTATACATGGTGCAATGTAAGCACCTCTACAAATCAACCTGCATGCAAATCAAGGCCAGTCTATAATGATTCGTGTAGTTGCATGTGTAAATAAATAGTTGCTTATATAGTAACAAACCCGTTCCATTAAAATAGTTGAATCTGGTATAATTATTATACCTTTGTATTCAAGCATGCAAGAAGATTAAAATTATAGTCACCTTATTTATTATACTTATTCAGTATAAATTCTAATCACATGCGTAATTATGTATACAGGGGTGAAGCAGCACACTTGTACTGATGACGGAACAATCGGCCCTGTGAGGAACTTTCCAAGAAAAAATTAGTGCACTTTTCAAGTGTACCGGCAATATTTTAGCTATTCAGTATTTATAACTTATGTGATGAACCAGTACTATAGTTATCATTATTAGTTACTGTAAAACTATGTGTTTGAAGTTGCAACATCTATTGAGGACTAGACTATGTGCATGTCACGCTAACGGACAAATTAATGCCCAACAGTAATTATTAACAATTCAATTGTCTGAAAAATCATACATCCTGTATTTAGCAAAGTAGCTGGCTTATAGTGTGTTCTTTCTACTCGTACAGTTGCCCTGCAAATTTAACTCTTACTTTGCTCCCACCCCTCCCCTCTTCCATGCAAGGGCATACACTGATGATATGATCATAATTAATTGATGAGCTCAGACTCAAATGCGTGGTGGGTAGCCAAGACTACATAAACAAAACAAAATCGTGGGTGGTAGACGTGCAGCACTCATCTCACGTGAACCTTGTGATAGACAGCTGCCTGCATGAGAGTCTCTGCACACAGCTGCGTGCACCTTAACTGTACGAAGGCGCCAGGCCTACTCTAGCTCTGTACTGTGCTCTGGTACTACATGGACTAAGTTGCTAGATGTACTACACTGCAAGATGGCACACTGCTTTGACTCGGAACTATAGAGTAAGTTGCTGCAAAACCATTGTTGTGCTAAAAAGCTTGACATAGACAGACTGCAAGTCTACTACTCACTACTATAATTGTAACTATATAATAATTCTTGTTGGGCTTTGTGGGCAGCTGTCCGTCAGTCTGATATGTTGGGCTTTGTGGGCAGCTGTCCGTCCGTCTGATATGCTGGGCTTTGTGGGCAGCTGTCCGTCCGTCTGATATGCTGGGCTTTGTGGGCAGCTGTCCGTCAGTCTGATATGTTGGGCTTTGTGGGCAGCTGTCCGTCCGTCTGATATGCTGGGCTTTGTGGGCAGCTGTCCGTCAGTCTGATATGTTGGGCTTTGTGGGCAGCTGTCCGTCAGTCTGATATGTTGGGCTTTGTGGGCACTTGTCTGTCAGTCTGATATGTTGGGCTTTGTGGGCACGTGTCCGTCAGTTAGATGTATGTTGAGCGTTAGGAACACTTTCCTGTCAGACTGGTTTTTCGCACGTATCTACATTTGCATACAAATCATCATAATTATAATTTTTGTCTTCCGATTATTGTTAAATTAATTTCCAATGACAACAGGATAATGGTTGTTTCTTACAAAATTATCGCATCGTAAGAGCTATAGGTACTCTTTTCATGCAGGGTTCATGGAGTCGAGCTATTTAAACGAGGTTAAAGAATATGCGTCGCAAATTGAGATTCAATATCTGTCCAAAGATAAACCACTGCTCTTTAAAAGGAATAGTCCAAAAACAAAGCGTAACAAAGGTGCTATCAGGATCGAGTGATATGATCGACCAGCAGTTACAGATGTGCGTATATACTATCCACCACTGACCGATTATGTCTATGTAAGTTCACTATTAATCATTATTGTGTTCAAGCATATAGCTGTAAATGTTTGCAGTAGTAATAGCATTTTTTGAAATTACAGGAAAAGATACCTATAGATTTACTTTTGAGGTAAATTGGAAAGAATTCGAACAAAGGAGAACAATGTTAAGCTACAGGAGCTGGTCGAAGACTATGCAGTCACTGGTGCAGTCACAATCTAATGGTAAATAGAAACCCATATCTTCAAACATACATTTTTTTTTATTCCGTTCTGAAGATAATACTGTAAGAAGAAGGATGCAGTACAAATGATATTTGTCAAGCTGCTGCTCCACGTATGTAATGCATAAACAGTTACAAATACTTGATACTTGAGAACAGATTCTTCTTTTGCCCTTGAATTCATCCTGTGTGGGGGGGTATATGCTTATTATAACGAGAATAACCCTGTCATCATACATATATATAATTATACACAGTAATGCATGCACACTGGATATTTGGAAGAGGTGACAACAGTTGTTAAAGTGTTAGGCTTTCGGCTTATTTGAATAATTGTCTCCTACTCACTTATATCACTGCCTACTGTTTTTGTGAGCCCCATCCTTATCCCATCATATATACATGCAGGTGGATGACATGCAACGTTCGTTCAAGGTAGAAAAAGTGCTATTGAATCTGGATCAATGAACTACTTTGTCATCGTAGAGAAAGAAGTGTATGAAGTAGATTCATTCTATGAAACTCTTGTACTATGTTTTTGACATTTTAGTACCCACGTGCATGTCTGCATGGCACCCTTTTATTTTTTATTTTTAAGGTCCCGAACTGCCTAAGTGTATTGTGGTCGTAGTTATTAAACACTTTATGAGGTTAGGTATACATATCTTCATACTTTTATTGTATGCTATCGTGATGCATATCATTATGCACATGCTATAATTATGTTACGTCATTTAAGTCAAGTGCATGAGCTTATCGAGAAGTGCAATAAGCATGCATGCAATATTTTATGCTTTGCATGAAGAGTAGCAATGACAACTGTACCTGTAGTAACAGCAGCACCCATCCCCAGTGCTTTAATAACACCATTGTAGGTGTAGTTGTAAAAGTTACACACAGTTTGGAGTTGCAGTAACTCCAAGAAAGTGCAAGTACAGCACATTTTCATGCTGTTACAGCTCCAAAATGAGTGTTTTAATAACACTAAAATTTGGTGCTGTAATAACTCCATATATGAGTGCCATATTTGGTACAATGGTTTTACCCCACTTTTGGGTGTTACAATAGCACCACATTTTTAACAGTGTACTGTATCCACTGTTACGATCCGCCACAAGACGTCTGGTCAACTCTGCCCAGACTTCCTGTACAATGGTTTAGTCTAGGAGAGGTCAAAGGTGAACTGGTAGTAGTTGGCGGTGCAGATTCAATGTGGTACATGTCTTGAACAAAGGAAGGAACTGGAAACAGACGATCCCACCCATGCCCACAGCGAGGCACTCACCAGCAGTCGTTAGTCCCCCAACACATCTGGTCGTAGCAGGAGGTGGGTTGGGCTCTGGTCACTACACTGATAATGTTGCGATCTACAACATCAGCACCTCCCAGTGGAGCGAGACAGACAGACTACCGTATGCTTGTTATAACCAAAGAGGAATTGTCTACAACAACACAGTGTACCTAATTGGGGGATATGGCGGCAATAGTCTAAAGAAGGTGTTTGCTGCTCAAGTCGACAAGCTCATCTCAGCAGACCGACAGGATGATGGGAGTGCCAACAAAGCCGACTCTCTTTGGAATACAATATCCAACACACCGTCTGACCGGCCCTCCCCTGTAACGATATTCGACACCCTCTTTGCTATTGGTGGAATGGATAGTGGATATAAAGCCAATCAAAGGATCTACGTCTACTCATCCTCGATGGACTCCTGGCTCTACGTTGGTGATCTACCATCTCCTATGGCAGGCACTGCCCCTGTGTCACTGTCTCCAACAGAGTGCCTTATGATTGGGGGATGGAACAATAACGAAGAAAATCAATCTACTGTGTATAAAATTAGAACTGCAACAACTATTTCTTGAGTGTTTTGATAACCCAAAACCCAAATTTTCATATCATTATTTTCTTGAGTGAAACATGTTATACTTAATTGGTGATAACTTTACCATGGCTACTCTAATGGCAGTTCTCTGTTTGCCTGTTAATTGGATAGTTATGCTAATGGAGTTGTTATATAGAGAGATGCATTCTTAGGAAGTAAATAGTTGCTATAATAGCATCATTCACATCGTATATACGCCCACCACACACACTCACACAATAAGTTACTGCCCCCCCACAGAGCAAGTGTACCGTCACTACTATCACACTGATAGAGGTTACAGTAAGTAGAGGTTTAATTTGTGTGTGTGTAGCATGCAACCAGCCCCTCGATTAGCCTCGAGACCAGCCGTCAGAAATCCCCCTTATTTACTATTGCAATGTCAGCATAATCACCCTCCAACTCATGGACAGTTGCATTCTACTAGCTACAATTAACATTGGGACAGTCTTGATATTCATCTGCACTCTCTATAACTATATAAAAGCAGTACTGGACATTAGGCCCCAAGCATAATTATTATATTGGACAACAAACACACAAAATGTCAATCATACAAAAGTGAAAGTGAAAGTGAAGAAATTAATCATTGTTATCAGTTGTGAAATCAAATGGTTCAAAGTTCTTCCTCATTTCTAGAGCAGCTTTCGTCTCCTCATCCTTTTTTGCCAGACACAACTTCCAGTTGATCCGATTGGGCAGATTCAGAACGAGAGGAGCAGCCAACACCTCCCTGCAGCCGATATTGCAACCAATAAAAGCATTCAACATGTCATTAATTGGTTTTTAATTACCTTCCAAAATGGAGAGAGAAACGTCCGTACGTATTGTTCCAGGAACTAGAACGGTTTGTGTATTCACTCGATAGGTAGGATGACAGATTTGTGGAACAGATATTTGCTGAGTATGCAGTAGAAAGGTTAGAGGTGTGCATTGTCGGTGTGACGAGACTCACGGATATGTTCTTACCTACTCACTTGAGACTGCTGTTTACCTCATGAGCTCAAAGTAGTAGAAACATACTATAACCTATATTCAGTCCAGTACCTCGGCTGGTGTCACTCGTACAATACAGCCATCACTGCAGCTCTCTCAGAATGCCAAGGTCAGACTAGTTTGCAAGGCATCTCAAAACAGAGGCCATTATTGAAGTTAGGAACCTAAAAGATGCATTTAGTAGCTGTTGGTGTGCTACCATACGGTGTGTATAAATCAGCAATTAGTTTCCGGTCCACATTGTCCATTTCTATTTTTAGGAAAAAGGTGTTGGCTATCTATAATTATAAGTGGTGCTTTTTCAGAATCAGGCCTCTTTTTAAGCCCATACAGATACAGAAGACTTCTGATTGATTGATTGATACACATGTTATATCAATGGCAAGTAACCACATACCCACAGTGTGTGAATGAGGTGTTCACAGTGGCTGTATTTAAGTAGCATATAAAATCCTCTGTAGACATGTAGTTATTTATGTCCCCAGATATCGTGGTAAGGCTGAGGAGCTGGCAGTGGAGAAGGGGTTGTTGAAGGAGGGTCAGAGACGGACTCAAGGGAGGAAATAAAGAAAGATGAAGAGACTGTGCTACGGAGAATTGTGGAGGAGAACCTCAACATTCTGTGAGTTGATAACGTAACTAGCTAGTCTTATAATTATTGTGCCATTATTTTGTTAGGAACTTTTGTTTATCTTTTGTTAATTTACAATTGAAGTTGAGGGGGGTAGATTGGTCTACTCACAAGTGTTTATATTTCAAGCATTAATTTCTGTTCTGGTAGTGGTTGATACAGTAAACCTATGCTGCGGAGTACAAGGAGGAGAGGAAAGAAAGACGGCGCTGCTAGACAATGCCAAGTACAAGAAGTACAAGTGAGTGAGTAAATGTGTGAGAGTGAGGCCAGTGAAGGAGGCTAGACGATACCAAGTACAGTGAGTAAGTGATTAATAAAGTCACCATGATTACAATACCCCACCCTCACAGGAGATACATGAGAGCACTGGTCAGAAAAGAGTCACCACAAACTGTTAGGGACAATAACATTTTGTAGGAAAGCATATTTATCATTTTTGCTTCGGTTTTTAAATTATTGAAAAGAATCTTTCAGTAATAATTTTGTGTTTGTAAAAAAAACAATTTTATTTTTCATGCAATTAAAGCGCATGCGCACAGAGCTGTTGCAAAAGCAATTTCAAGCACAATCCTTATAGTGGTAGATTTAATTATAAAATTATTCATACTTCAATTTATTGGAGCAGCCAATCAGAGAGCACCGGACGCATGTTGAGAAACCACAAATTCTTTGGTTATGGGTGTACTATATAAGGAGGGCTCTTTGTATTAGTGTGTATCGATGTTATCCCGACCAACCAACTTCCGCTCCAATCAACTCGATCCTCCACTCTCTCCAGTCTCCACTCCAGTCTCCTTCAACTATGGCCCATTCAAGAGACTACCTTCACCAAATCAAGTTTACCCAAAGCAGTGGAGGGAAGGCCACAGGAATGATTCCAACTGCTGAGTCAGCCCTTTTGAGTATATGGCCGCCCTCACATAATAGTCCTGAGAACCACTAATCATGCAGGAGTGCATGAATATTCATGCACTCCTGATCATGTCTATAGGAGGGCTGCAGAACATGGGGGGAACACCTGTTTTGCAAATTCTGTGATACAGAGTGTATTCTATATCCCTGGTTTATGGAAAATAATTAGTGATACAGTGCTTTTATGCACCTTTGCAATAAGCTGGTATCACATAGTAAACCACAAATAGTATAACATGTAAACCACAGGCTGCTACAGGAGGAATTTGTGATGTTGTGTGTTGATGAGCTGCTTAAAAGATGTGTTCAATAGAAAATTCAAGATCTAAGGCTTACAGTAAGGACATAAGGTGGAGGATGATACACCAGAGGTGCATGTGACCTTACAAAAAACAATAGCTGAAAATCTCAATCATCTGCATGGTGAACCCCTCTACTGTATGCAAGACTGTGAGGCTTTTTTAGGAAACTAGTACAGTTGAAAACATGCATTCAAGGGTACCACAAAACTACTACTAAAAGACTAAGTGCCAGAGATAAAATTGTTCTTCTTGAAGCTGTTTTAGAAACGCCTTAAGATCTAAGACTTACAGTAAGGATTATAAGGTCACACCTCTGGTGTATCATCCTCCACCTTATGTCCTTACTGTAAGCCTTAGATCTTAAATTTTCTATGGAACACATCCTTTAAGCAGCTCATCAACAAGACAACATCACTATTTCTCAAATTCCAAATTTCCTTACTTTAATATTATGATAAGGTGAGGTACAGTCTGTAGCCTGTAGCCTGTGGTTTGCATGTTACTATTTGTGATACCAGCTTGTTGCAAAGGTGCATAAAAGCACTGTAGTGAGACATTGCAAACATCTGACTCACACTAAAATAAATGTACATGTACACGTTTACTCAATCAGAGCATTGTCATGAAATTGGCCAGTTTTGTATGGTGTATGCTTTGAATAGTCTCTAAATGAATGTCAGCAAAACTCTGTCGTGTGTCCATCAGCTGTATATGCTTTTCTATTCACACAGTAACGAAGACAATGGCTGTAAATCCACAAGCTTTCGAGCAGTTCACTCTGAGACAAATTCGCATCACTGAGAATGAGTTTGGACGAGGTTCCAACGCTGTTGTCATGGAGCTAGAGTATCGAGGACTGAAATGTGCCGGCAAGAAGCTTCACAGAGCTCTGTACGAAGCTGGAATCGGGTATGCAGCACGAAGGTATCTGGAGGAGTGTCACCTGCTCAGTCAAACTAGGCACCCCAACATTGTCCAGTTTCTAGGAGTCTGTTTTGAGGAAGGTTCTCAGTTCCCCATCCTAGTCATGGAGTTCCTCCCCACCAACTTGACCAGCTGTCTCGAGCGCTACGGTATTCTCCCCGATGAGATCAACTTCTCCATCCTTCGTGACGTCTCACTGGGCCTGGTCTACCTCCATGGCCAAACACCAGTCATTGTGCACAGAGACCTCTCAGCCAACAATGTCCTCTTGTCCACCAACATGACGGCCAAGATATCCGATCTGGGGGTTGCTCGAATATTGAACCTGACCCCTCTTCAAGTGAGTCGAATGACAGAGACCCCTGGCACCCCAGCGTACATGCCCCCCGAAGTGATGGTTGCCAACCCCCACTACAACACCAGTGTGGATGTGTTCTCCTTTGGGATCATGATGAGTCACACCTTCACAGCAGAGTGGCCACTACCAAGTATCGGCCAGACACGAATCGATCCTGCTAATCCTGACAGACTGATACCAGTGACGGAAGCTGAACGATGTGAAGAGTTTTTTCAAAAACTATCCCCAGACCACCCTCTGATGGACCTCATCATGCGCTGTCTCAGCAACAACCCTCAGCGAAGGCCTAGAGCAGCGGAGATAGTGGGTCGGATGGTGGGTGTGGTACTTGAACACCCTCCCTCCTTTGAGAACAGAGTGGAGATGCTCCAGCGAGTGAGTGCCCTACTGACAGAGAAGAGGGAGCTTGAGGAGAAGGTTGTGAGGAAGGACTCGGCAATCCAGGAGAAAGCAGGAGAGATCGAGGCACTGGCGGAGGAGAAAAGACGACAAGAGGAAGAAAGTGAAAACACTGTCGAGCGTATCCAGTTGGTGCACTCGGTGGAAACTGATCAGTTTAAATTGGAGAATGAAGATCTTAAAGGTCAACTCGAAGATAAAGAGACAATTGTTAACATGAAAGATGCTAGGATTACTGAGGTAGAAACTCGATGTAAGCAACTCACTGAAGAGGTGGAGCAACAAATTGCCAACGTCAACTACACTCACAACGAGCTTGTATCTAAAGCTACGAAAATAGCTCAACTGGAAACACATCTAGAACAGGAACAAGCTTGTTTAGCTGACAAAAACTCTAGTATCGCTCAAAAAGATTCCACTATTGCTGTCAAAGATTCAACAATTGCTCACAAAGATTCGACTATTGCTCACAAAGATTTGATGCTTGCCTCCAAGGACACTTCCCTTCAAAAGAAAGAAGCCACCATTCAGAGTTTGAACGACCAGCTCACAAAAACTAGAGACTACCTGACCAGCAAACCACAGGTGAGCTCATCAACACTGTACCAGTAAGTGCACACATCTGTACCGTCGTATCTCTTATTGTTTAGTCAACCTAATGTGCCTAGTCCATTTAATGTTCCAATTGAACTCAAAGTTATAATTCTGTTTTTGCTATGCTCGGTAATTCGTCAAAGTAGCTGTGTGTATTATAGTGTGGCTTGTAATTATAATGGCTAGCTATAGCATGTGAATATATTCTGCTATAATCACCACTCCTATATAAGAGCCAAATTAAATAATATAAGCGGAAAATTATGTTCCACAGGATCGATACTGGTATAATAATTTTGTTGCCATGGTAACCTTATACAGGGTTTTGCAGAATTCTTGCAACAGGCAGAGCAATGACTTCCATATATGGAGTTGTAATTGTGTAAACAGCTGTAGACCACAGATGCATGGTTTTATTTTAAGAGCACCAAAACTAGCTAGCTATAGCTAGTTGTACACTCATTTCTATAGCTCTGAATTCTGATCTGTGACTAAACACTAGTACTAAGAACTAAGACTGACTGTGATTGAGAAGAGTGCTGACATGGATCAGTTTAACTGGTTTGGTGGCATGAATTCAGGACGTTCTGAATGGAGTTATTGTCCAACTCAGTTCAATTCCTACAGTTTTGCTCGTGAGGGTGACACCTACCCTAACCCGTCTACAAGGCAAGATTCAGTGTCCAGCTGTATCACCTATCATGTAAAAATCATTAATCCAAGGAAGAAAAGTGACTTTATTGTGCGTTTGTGGCATGGTGTAACTGAAACATTTATGTCACCATCAACACTGCGAGCAAGGCTACAAGAATCATTTCCATATGATGTGCCTGGCACCACAACTTTTCAGTTGGGTTATCTTGAAGGCAACACAAAGCGGTGGGTAGTCGAAGAGAAGGATCTGGACGTTATGTATGGTACTTTAGGGCAAAATTCTAAAATAACTTTGTGGTGTGATGCTAAGATTGAAGTGGATGATGAGCCAGCTAAAAAAAAGAGGAAACGTGATGAAACTAATCCGGGACCTAGCTGCTCTGACTCTTGCAAGGTGGATTCTGTTGATCTTATTTTCAAAGAATTGAAAAAGAAACACCCTGACATGCATTGTCCTAAACTAAGATTGTGGGCTAAGATGATAGATAAAGGACGCCATGATGATTACGACAACCCCCCACAAATTCCACTTATTACTGGATCAACTGTTCCTGCAAAGAAGAAATCTGGTAATGTGGCAGATGCACTGGCTAGTGCAGCCACAGCAATTGCTAATGCATTTCAGGCACCGAGTACACCACAAAAGAGAGGTAGTAATACAACTGATGTGTCTGCAGGTGCCAAATTCTCACCCATGAGGAGTGCAAAGCTTAGGAGGAGCTGTTTAGATGACTTAAAATTGTTGAAAGACCTATTACAAGAGAATGTGTTAAGTGAGGCTGAGTTCTCTGAGCAAAAAGAGAATATCCTACGCACTCTTAAAGAAATTCATGATTAACGTCCAGCAATAATTATTATTATCTATTATAGTACGGTACAATTACTAGTACAATGTATGGTACAATTACAGCGAGACTATCGTGTTCGATATTGTATAATATTCTGTTCAAGTTAACTGTATCCAGCATGTTCAACCCAGTGCATGCAATCTGTCTGAGTAATTGCTGAAAATGAGTGAAGTACAACTGATTCACAGTCCATTGTATTGAGTAAAGATTCATTTGCTCGCAATGTTGATTTAAGCTTAGAAAACGCTTCCTCGATAGGATTGAGATCTGGGCAATAAGGCGGTAGGTAATAAAGAAGGGCACCAGTTGATTCAATTAGTGGAGCTACACCATGAACATGATGGATGGACGCATTATCCATGACGACCACACTGTGGGGATTGACTCCATCAAATGGCTGAAGATGTGGAAGTAGAAGTGTTTTGAACAAAGTAAATAAATCTATCACCATCCACAGACGATGTTACAGAATGACAATCAAGGACACCACTGGTCGATATAGCTGCTATTGCATTTACTCGCTGGCCTCGTACTAACAGCTTCTTTGAGACAGGAGGCTTGCCCCTTATGCTGTAACCGAATCTCCTCAGGCAATTTCTTCTGTCAGCTCCCGTCTCGTCAACAAAAATCAACATTTCAGGGTGACCGTTGAAAATCTGCATATCTTGAAGGTATACTCCTCTCAGAAATTCACTTCTTTGCTTGGCAACAAGAACCATCTTCTGTCGGGTTATATTTGATGAATGTAAAAACCTCCAAATGGTACTAACATCAACATGTGTACCAGTCTCGTTAACAAGAACCTCAGTGATTTCTCGTAAGTAAATATCTGGCCTCTCTGAAATTGTTTCGATGATGATAAGCTTATCAATATCAGTCAATACAGCTGTGCCACTGTTTGGAGGGTGTTTACGTTTATCAACTGTTCCTGTGTCATTGAAAAGAGCAACAGTTCTGCACACAGTTGAAGCGTTGACATTCAAATTTTCACCAACTTCACGACAAGATTTGCGCTGCATTTCCACCTGGTACACCATCCGCCACCTTAAATCTTGTGAATAAGCTGATGCTCTCTTAGGCTCACAGGACATCTTTCAATTCAATTCAAGCTATTCAAATAATTATATGTGCATGCACATGTACTACAAGTCAGCAGTGACTTCCATATATGGAAGTCATTGCTGTGTCTGTTTAGCCCTGTTGCAATTCAAATAATTATTGTGCATTGCATATGTACCAAGTCAGCAATGACTTCCATATTCCTTCTCTGTATCCAACGTGGTACATGTGTTTAACAAAGGAAGGAACTGGAAACAGACAATCCCACCCATGCCCACAGCAAGGTATTTACCAGCAGTCGTTAGTCTCCCAACACATCTGATCGTAGCAGGTGTGTTGGACTCTAGTGGCTTCATTGATAATGTTGAGATCTACAACATCAGCACCTCCCAGTGGAGCGAGACAGACAGACTACCGTATGCTTGTTCTACCCAAAGAGGAATTGTCTACAACAACACAGTGTACCTAATGGGGGGAAGTGACGGCAATATTCTAAACAAGGTGTGTGCTGCTCAAGTCGACAAGCTCATCTCAGCAGACCGACAGGATGATGGGAGTGCCAACAAAGCCGACTCTGTCTGGAATACATTATCCAACACACCATCTTACCAACCCTCCCCTGTAACGATATCCGACACCCTCTTTGCTGTTGGTGGAGTCGATAGTGAAAGAGAAGCCACTCAAAAGATCTACGCCTACTTGTCCTCGATGAACTCCTGGCTCTACGTTGGTGATCTACCATCTCCTATAGCAGGCGCTGCCACTGTGTCACTGTCTCCAACAGAGTGCCTTATGATTGGGGGACTGAACAATGAAAGAGAAAAACAATCTACCGTCTATAAAATTAGTATCACAGCAACTATTTCTTGATTATTGTTGTGGATAATAATGTTTCAAAGTTAATGTTGAGTGAACATGAAAATTTAATAGTGCAACCAGCCCCTCCCCCTTATAGACTATTGCAATGTCAGCATAAACGACCCTCTTCCAGCTCATGGACAGGTCTCCTGATGAAGACACTAACTGTTCTCCTGGTGTCCTGTGCTCTGTCAGCGTTATTCTCCTGTGGCAGAGAGAGCTGCTATGACGGTCAGTCCCTACACTCACTATTGACAGAGTGTGTATGGTTGGAGTTGTGGATTATTAGATCTGGCTAGCTAGTTCAATGCATGTAATCATTTTAGAGCTGACTAGAGATGCTGTGATTTGTAGAAACAGGTGTATCAGTACTGTATGAGCCGTTTCTACCTATCATCCAGGCCAGCACCTGACTAGCTAATAATTATTCTCGTTCCCTACATGCAGTTCTTCAAGTGGACAAGTCACAGCTGTAAGTACGTGGTGGAGCTATTGACTGTGCTCACACACTGTTGCTTGGTTACAGGCTGAGATGAGGAGAGCCTATCGACACCTGGCACTGGAGTATACCATCCTGACAAGAACAAGGTAACAGAGGGAGAGTTGGTTAGTCTCAGTAGATATACAACTAGTACTAAACCATCACAAAATGCTTTGTAACTTTATCTAATGTAATGGTGCCATAGTAAGTGAATTGCACAGTGTAGACACATTGTATGTACCCCCTCCCCTCATGAAATGAATACTATACTCTCCATTTCTTTGTGTGCCCCTAATACCTCACTCCCCCCTCCAGGCTGAGGGCTCTAGGGAGAGGTTCCAGCTCATCAGCACGACCTACGAGATACTGAAGGATGAGGAGGAGAGAGCAAACTATGACTACATGCTTGAGAACCCTGGTAGGTACAGGGCTAGGGGGTAGTATTACTCACTACCTACTAGTAACTAGAGACACTTCCCCTGCAATTGGTGATAACTTTACCATGGCTACTCTAATGGCAGTTCTCTGTTTGCCTGTTAGTTATGCTAATGGAGTTGTTATATAGAGAGATGCATTCTTAGGAAGTAAATAGTTGCTATAATAGCATCATTCACATCATACGCCCACCACACACACTCACACAATAAGTTACTGCCCCCCACAGAGCAAGTGTACCGTCACTACTATCACTACTACCGTCGTTGAGTGACCCCCCAGGTGGACATCCGAGTAGTTGTGGGTGTGGCCATCAGCGTCATCTCTTTGGTCCAGTACCTCGGCTGGTGGCACTCATACAATACAGCCATCACTGCAGCTCAGAATGCCAAGGTCAGACTAGTTTGCAATGTGTGTGTACTGATTGTTATGAGTGGGCGGTGTATTCAGTGTTAGTAGGATTGTTACTGTGTCCACCCTAAAACTACAGCCTCATTTATAACAGAGCATTGTTAATGTGCATCCTCGTAATATCATAGATAGTAGAGGAAGGGGATTGGAAACACAGGCAATTAGCACTATTTCACACGGACCGTCCTCAATTATAGCCGCGACCATGGATGCAGCTTAAAGTGCTGAGCTTGCAATAAACTTTTTGTGCACTAATGCACTAATGGAAGTTTATGCTAAACTAAAAGCTTAAGCAAGCTTATGATCATGCATAGACAACAATGAACAATCAATAAAAGGTATAAGCATGATCTAAACATAATTATACATGAATTATCAATGTTTTTCCAGTGATTTCTCAGTCCAAGTTCTTGCCACACATCGACACTGCGGTGACAAAATCAGAGCATGAATAGTGATTTTCAAAATCTAATGGATTGGAAGCAATAATATGGACATTGATCTTTAATATTGCCAAGTCTCGAATATAAACTCAGCTTAGTTATGGAGATGCTACCCCGCAAAGATGGCTAGTGGAAATCAACAAATCGGTCAATAACTCGAGAAGTATGATATCCCTACTTCCAATATATAGCTGAAGCAATAAACTACCATCATGTACTACTACTGTGATCATTCATTTACAATAGATGCAATTCATAAGTCAGTTCTTACCCCACAAATAAAAAGAAGAAGCTAAGTGTTGTAAAATCTTCAAATTTTGTGTGCTACCAAAGAGTGAACACGACTTCTAGCTAGTAATAATGTTTCATTTTGTACCTAGCCATGCCTCAAGACAAATTTTAGGGCTATTCATACATTTACTTACCTAGTATCCTCTCATTTGCTTCTTTTCAAAAGCTTCTCTTGACCTCAAAACCAGTAAAATCACACCTCAAGGTGTCATAGGTTGCCACGCGCACGGTCCCAGAGGCCTTACATTGCAAGCATAAGCTCACGTGATCCCGTTTCCAATCCCTTCCTCTACTATCTATGGTAATATCCAGGTACATTGTTTCATTCTGGTACACCTTGAGTAGGAATATTGATGACTGTACCGTTTCTATGACACTGTAGTTTGTTAACTCCCTCAGCCCCCCCCCCCCAAACACACACACATGCACACACATGCACACACACACACAGGTAGAAGATGCTCATGCAACTATGAAAGTGTACCAGCTCTACAAGGAGAAATGGGAGAAATCATCAAACTCTCAGCAAACTCTCAGTGTCTGTGCAGATGATTCCTCTATTATAATAACAGTCTCTGACAATTATAACAAATGATTATTATAATTCCAACATTACAATAATTCCAATTACAACACGTACAAACACAAAACGTTATAGCAAGTGAGAATTTGAAATGATGAATGAGAAAGGGGAATTGCATGGAATTGAAAGTGATCATCATTGTCAGCGGTGAAATCAAAAATTAATGGTTAAATTTCTTTCTAGAGCAGCTTTCGTCTCCTCGTCTTTTGTTGCCAGACACGACTTCTAGTTGATCTGATTGGGCAGATTCAGAATGAGAGGAGCAGCCAACACCTCCCTGCAGCCGATATTGCAACCAATAAAAGCATTGAAAATGTTGCTAATTGGTTTTTAATTACCTTTCAAATGTGAGAGAGAAACGTCCGTACGTATTGTTCCAGGAACTAGAACAGTTTGTGTGTTCACTCGATAGGTATGATGACAGATTTGTGGAAGAGACATTTGCTGAGTATGCAATAGAAAGGTTAGAGGTGTGCATTGTTGGTGTGACGAGACTCACGGATATGTTCTTACCTACTCACTTGAGAGTGCTGTTTACCTCATGAGCTCAAAGTAGTAGAAACATACTATAACTTATATTCAGTGATCTGGTTGTTTGTCTGTGTAAGTTGGTGAGAAAATGGTCTTGTGAACACATTTCCCCCATCATCAAACTCTGCCAGGAAGTATGGGACACCAGTGTACGCAAGCTGTGTGTGTGTATGTATGTGTGTGGGAGGGGGGAGGTGTGTGTGTGTAGCAGATTCTGGCAAAGAGAAGTATCGATCACTAAAAGGCTTAGCCTCGATTCCAAGCAGCATTAAAGTACGGCCTGGTACCTATTGCATGGGTAATTGTGCGTGCGCATGCGCTTCAAAATTACAATAATTATGGGTAGTCGTACTACGAACGTAAAATCTTAGTAATTAAATTATACCGTTTACTAAGAATAATAACGTTTCTTTATCTCCATGACTGAGTTCTGTGAAGCTGTGGCTTATGTATTGGTCTAGAAGCCTTGAACACTAATTTAAAGACAGAAGAGGCTCTCATCTACTACGTCTAGGATGGTCCTATAGCCAGATTGTCTTCACAAGTAGCAGTTAAGAGGCACCATACACTTCCCATAGCCTGTACAGATACAAGGTAAGACATCCTGACTATCCTGACCATACAACCGTCATAAAGGTAGATGAGAGCCTCTTCTGACTTTAGACTAGTGTGAAAGCCTTCTGAAACAACGCAATACTAAGCTGATGTACATAGATAGAAAATAGATGAGAGAAAAAAAGGAGGATTCCCCAGATTTTGGTGAATAAACTAACGCATGCGCACTATCACCATGCAATAGGTACCAGGCCGTATTTTAATCGGCCTGGAATCGAGGCTATAAAAGGCTTAGAGAATGGTACGTAGAACATGGTACAGCTATGATGTGTGTGTATTACCTCTGAGGGTGGTGTTTCCCTGGGCACAGTCTCAAGCCACACCCCCATACTCCGCCCATAATCTATGAGGGCTTGTCTCAGAGCATCAGATGGAATCTTGGTCACTGGAATAACCTACAATGACCACCATTACCATCACACACTAACCATACACAACTATCAGTCAACACATCTACCATACACACACTAACATGTACCGTATTTATACAATGTTTCCACATAATTATGTAAGTTTGCGAATGCTAATGGCTTCACAAATACGATTTCAAAGACCTATATTGTATGACATCACGATCTTTGCTAGATGGCCTCTTCTAAAATCCTAAAACCGTTGAAATTAAAGTCAAGTTATGGCAGCTGAAAGAGTCCAAGAACCATTGAATGATTATAAAGAGAAATCACATTCCTCTGTTTGTCCTCAAAACCTTGTAGCCTAATCTCAACACACCAACCATACAGTATCAATCACATCACATGATAATACGGCCTTGACGGTACTGACCTGTAGTTTAAGATGCTGTGATTTGTAGTTTCTCTCGAAGATGACACACGACTGATCTTTGCTGTTGAAGTACTTCCTCAGGGCACTCTTAAACTTTCCAAGCTCCTCCAAAACCTCCTACAGTAATAGAGCACAGGTAATACAGTGTACATGCATGATATATGGTATAGTGATCTCTGCTTACACAGTGGGCAGACCAACAGTAGCTGTACTAAAGAGGTGGTCTGCTAACACAGGTCCAAACACATGCTATGGAGACTTTGGGGCCCATTGACCTGGCTGTATTATAGAGGGTGGCCTGCTTACAGGCTGACCACTACAAACTGCTAAATAGTACACACAGAGCATGGAAACATACTCTCCACAATACAAACAATGACTATACACACACAGCAGTGGTACACACAGCACATGAACTCACTGGTGGTGCGTCAGTGGAGGCTGCATAGTGACCGATGGGTAGGACCAGCACATGCTCTGGTACCATCCCACCCTTGGATAAAGCCAGGTACGTCTATATAGGGTATACAATACAAACTATTAGTGGTCTGCTATCGAAATCCATATCCACAATGGCTTTCAATATTATTTGTGAGCTACATTGTATTTTGTATGTGCAGCATTAGCAAGTACAACACACTCTATCTCACATTATCTCCGATGGAGACCACGAGATGTTTCTCCACCTCCTTGCCACCCAGACAGAACCAGCACGGCCCCCTGGGCTGGGAAGGGGGTCGTCTCTTTTCTGGGGGTCCTCCGTCCTGTTGTCTCTTCTGTTTGCGATGAGCTGAATCAAGAGCTCTCTGATCAAAGAAGAAGTTAGGCCCAGCCTCCTCTTGAGACTTCCTCTACACAGTGTGTGGGAGTAGGTACACAATAAACTTTGACCTCTGCAAACATAGTGGATTAAAACTACAACACAAATGGTGATATCTAGAGATAGGACTCTCAGAGTGCTACGTAACGCAAGTTTTGTTTGGAAAATTGGTATATTGGCCCTTCAAGGATAGCTAGACATTATGGGATAATAGTTTTCCTTACCAAAGATTTTGACTAGTTCAGTGTAGGGACAGTTGGTGGCAGTGGGTGGTTGCTGAGTCAGCTCTTTCTCGTCCATGGAGCTCATGGGTGTGACAGAGAATGCATATAGGTACTGCAGGTATGAAGATGATGTCATCATTATAATAACATGTAAGGCCACAACAAGAGGTAGTTCTGTTTCTGGTCAGGTTGCTTCCCTGAATAGGTGAGGCCAGGAGGGACAACAGCAACTGAGCCACACATATTTGCAGTGTCATCACTTTTTTATTTTTCACAGTTTGTCTTTAAAAACGGTTTACAACACAATAATAACATCTAAATAACATACAGGAAGAGGTATTTTAGGCTTTGGCAACCAGAACATTGAACTAAGAATTGTCTCTATATCAAACACCTATATAATTATGTCATTGCACTAGCTTGAGCCATTGTACGTGCTCGCTCTGTATCAAAGCAAAAAAGCAAAATGAGACCACATAATTATTGTGTTAGCATAATAACATCTTTCATTGCAAAATACAAGATAGTATATACATTAATACAAGATACAAGCACTACGACCAGAAACAGAACTACCTCTTGTTGTGGCCTAATACTAATGGGACTAGAATGATTTCAACTCACTCTTTTCTTCTTGTTTGGATTTCCCACTTGAGCCAAAGCTAAGAATCGTGTCACATGATGTGGCTTGCCTTGGAGGATTTTGTGATTCCTGCATGAAATGAAGCACAATACAGTTAGCATCAAAAGTTGTGGAGGTATTACTGTGTAGGGTTCTAAAGATGAGGACATGTAACATGTACGTATAATTATTATAATGATATAAGTGAATGAAATCTTGTGAACGGTCAAAACTTTAGTTCCGTTAATCAAAAATCACATTCATTTTCTGATTCTTAGAACGATGCCTTTCAGATGATAATTATGTTAAATTAAAAGCGTATACTCATTTTCAGCCTGGTTTGACAATGGCCTGTTTCAAATAGGATTTAAGCATACCACCTGAACGGAAAATTAATAAATTGGACCAACAGAACTCTATATTTAAGGAGCAGACTCTAGTACTCTAATAATACAGGGATGGACGTACTGTACCTGTACGGTATTCTCTCATAGAAGGTTTGGTGTAGAGCTGCAAAATGGTAGCGTGGCTTGAGACACATGGCCAGTTTACTCAGAGGCTTTGCCCCCACTGCACTCAGGTCCAGTCTGTCTTGCATGAGCATAAGGTATTATTAAGGTACTGGTCCATCCTACAATAACTGGGAGCTAGGTCTCACAGGAGCCACTGTGAACTTATCCACTGCTCTGGGCCAATCAGAGGTGAGGAAAATGTCCACTCCACGGTAGCCCTCTCCACGCTGACCTGTAATGGAGTGTGACTCATGTGTGTACTGATAGAGTGGTTAACAACATGCATACACTGTACCTAGACATGTGACATTGGGGCAAAGCTCTCCTCCATCACGTGACAAGTCTCCATAGAACTGGCCATGCTCAGTCCAACACGGGCCAAGGATGAACGTCGGTATAGAGGCACTGTGCATGGGGGTGTATTAAATGTCAGAGGAAGGTGATTTAATATCGTTTAATTACCTGTTTCCACCCCCTCCCGATACTTGCTCCACTCCTCCTGGCAGTCAGAGCTAAAGAAAGATCCAACACACAACAGCAGCTACATAAAGGGACAATAAATGCACTGGCACTGCAGTGAGTAGTCTCGCGGACCCAGACCCTGAATAAGGCTGGTCCACGAGACTATGCAGTGAGTGTGTACATCCATAGATAGTAAAGGGAAGGGATTGGAAACACAGGGATTTCGCGCGGCCCATGCGTGTCGCACCGGAAATAGACAGGAAGTACAGCTTGGTGCTTTTATATTGGAAATTCTTTGCAAGAATGGCTACTGGGTATACGAGTAGTAGTAGTACTACTATGAGTGTCTCTCCGTGTAAGTTTTACAAAGTCACCTAGCTAGCTACTATAATTCCTTAGACTATAAAGCTCAAGTGTATGGTAGTAGCCTCAACCCCAGGGGCGGATCCAGGAAAAATGAAAGGGGGGGGCTAGTAGAGAGGGGCGAAGCCCCGTACGAGGGTGGCGGAGCCACCCAGGGGGTGGGTGTGGGAGGGGGAGTATCCTCCTCCCGCCTCGCCGGAGGCAAAATTTTTTGCTTTTTTACAATTTGCTCACACTTTTACCTTTGAACTGTCATATTAATAAGTGAATACTGAATATGAAAAAGTTAATCAAAAAACTCGTTCTAATCAACAAAAGGATGTATACTGTAGATGTTACATCTGCACTCTTGGTACTACATGAAAGAATCACAATGCCTACCCAGACTGCACTGAGAGTGAGAGGAGGTAAGGCTGGTTTGCAACTAGCTGAAAAAGTCTGAGATCTGCTCCATGTTGCAGCTAGCTCAACAGCATGCACAATTAATAGCCTCCTTCACAAGGCCTAGGAAGAGAGGCCTGGGATATGATCGAGGCTACAAACATTGCACAAGGAGCTGACTCAGCAACAGCAATAGTTGACCTATGCACTTTTATATTAGTTCTAGCTACTAGCTAGCATGTATGTACGTCCAGCTAGCTAGCCTACATCCTTTATACTCTTAGTAGCTAGGCTTGGCTGTTGTCTAGCATCTCTTAAGTCAGTGAGTCTACATGCAGATGCATAAGTAACAAGGTTGGTGGCAAAATTGTTGTAACCTCAGACTAGCAATACATAGGTAGTTTTTCAAAAGGGGGGGGCTTCAGCCCCTCAAAATCACCCCTGGATCCGCCCCTGAACCCGTACCCCATCATGCCCATTTCCTTGTACTTTTTGCAGCTGTTTCTCTTGTTCTGTCTGCGTTGTTAATGATGACATGTTCACCAAAGTCTCCAGTCAGAATGCAAGGGCTGTCCTCTTAGCTGGGACAATGATGACAGGGTGGCTGAAGAAAATACTTTCATTACTGAATCCTCTGCAATTACCCTTGGCAGGACCTCTCGCAAAGGAATTGATCACTCTTAATGCCTGCATGTTTTTTTCAAATTCGGCAACGGTGGGATTGTCGTGTGTCCCTCCCCTTTGTCTTTGACATCCAAAGAAATTTTCTAGGGGGTCTTGGCAGATCCTTTGAGTAAGAAATGACTTCACCCCAGGAATTGTAAATACAAATCTCACCAACTCGATAAGAGAGAAAACTGAACAGAAAAATGGTCATGAATAGCTATGCGCCTATAATAATACACGAACTTGTCATTCGAAGTCCTAGCAATGTTTCTTGGCTCAGCTGCATCTTGTTCTGCTCCCTCTTGCTGAAAGCCCCTCTCTCTTTGACAGAAATCTCCCAGTTGTCCAGATATACCAAGAAGACATCCTTCAGCCACTATATGATATCAAATTTACTGATAAAACCGTGCGTAATTGTTAGGCCTAATACCGTTAGCCTCTCATCCTCCGCACTTAAGTAGGGTAGCTGAAATGGTTTGCGTGACCTGGCACCAGCTGAATAATTCTTCACATTTGTGCAATCAAAGAATTTATCCATGAGTAGCAAGAAACAGGCTGTTCCTTCGACTGCCTCTCCACCCCTTAAAGTAAGTGCCTTTGAAACGGACTCACTCAACACCTGCATACTTACAAACATTACTAAATACACATAAAATTTACCTGTGCAGCTAAATCCACTCGCATTTTGGAAAAAGAGGTCAAATGAAGGTGCTCGTACTTAAGCTTGGGTAGGACTCTTAGACCCAGACCAGCCCTCTGGTCCTCTTCATAAAGAGTCACAACGTGCTGCCTCGTGATGTCTTTCCCCTCATTCTAATAATAAACACATGTATGCCATTGAATACATGCCAGTATAGCTATATCTGCAAGTATACTTACCCACAGTTCTCTTTTTGTAGAGAATAGACAATTTCTAGCGGTTTTTCCATCCTTGGGTTTGGCCAAACAGCCCATGGAAAAGGATCCATATTGACTACGCTGGTCCATTCTTGAACAAAATGTTTCTAGTGGTTGTAGACGCCCATTCCAAGTGGCCAGAAGTGATTCAGATGTCTTCCACTACGTCTCAAAACACGATCGAGGCACTGCAAGCACTATTTGCTCGGTATGGACTACCAGAACAGATTGTTTCCGACAATGGTGCACAATTCACATCCCAAGAATTTAGCGATTTTGTTCAAGCCAATGGCATAAGACACATACGAAGTGCTCCATACCATCCCTCCACGAACGGCCAAGCTGAACGATTTGTACAAACGTTCAAAAGAGCCATGAAAGCTGGAGAGAGAGAAGGACTGAGTTTGAAAACAAGATTGGCTCAGTTTTTACTGTCATACCGCTCAACTCCACATGCTACCACTAACGTCTCACCGAGTGAACTGTTCCTTCAAAGAAAAGTACGTACACGATTCGATCTCCTCAAACCAAACACAGAGGGAAACGTATCTGACAAGCAGATGAAACAGAAACAGCAACATGACAAACATGCTAAACCAAGGACGTTCTCTGTTGGTCAACAAGTAATGCTCAAAGATTTCCGAACAAACGGTACATGGCTTCCAGGAAGCATTGTACAACAGACAGGACCAGTATCTTACAAAGTGGAAATTGGTGATGGCAGGATACTACGTCGACATATCGACCACATACGTGATAGAACTCATTCTCTTTCCACCACCGAGTCGTCACAAGACGATATAACAAATCCAAACGATTTCGACGATACGGCAGCTCACAAGGATTTGCAAGATTTTGAAGTTTCCCCTGATCAGTCAACTGATCCGTCTCCGACCCCACCTGATGAGTCACCCTCGACTGGTGCATTAACAGCTCGACAATATCCGCAAAGAAATCGCAACAGGCCTGATCGATATGGTGGGTACACTAACATTTAACAGGGGAGGAAATGTGGTATCCTTACGACATGGAACTAACATTAAGATAAAGACTTGTGATTCCGTAAATACTGTACTGTAAACCTGTGATTCCGTAAATACTGTGTTGTGTTAGTTCTAGTGGTTTCATGTTCTTATTTAGTCATTTCTGTACTATTGTTCTAGAAGGTTCTTTCTAGTATTGTTTTTGTATAAATAGCCTGTGTATTTTGTATGTATCAGAGTTCTGATTTAATGAATTATTGAAGTTATCTCATCTCACCAACAACATTCATTCCACGAGCTTTCATCAATTTGAGAATATTGCAAACAATACGACAAACTGTTTGCTCATTGATAGAGTGGTAGGGAAGCAGTTGAAGTGGTAAAGCATAAGGTTTCTTTCTCTTCTTTCACTGCTAATCATTAGCACAAACACATGTGTTGCAAACCTGTCGTTTTTGTCGGTATAAATTTCTAGAGAAATTGCATAAATTTTCTTTCATGCTGGAAAGGGACTGACTGGTATGACAACTGCTAGATCCATTCTCGATTTCTTCTATAAGGGCACGAACATTGACAATAAGCTGCTGATTCTGCTTTCTAAGCTGCTGTATATCGTCGACTTTCCAACCACCTTCAAACAGTTGCTTTGTAGTTGTTCCCTTTTCCTTCAACTTTCTATAGGTGGCGTCCGCATACTCTAAAGCTGCACGCAATTAAAACGACACAACATGATATTTGCCTGCTAATGGAGGAAATACTTTATATACCTGTCAGAATGAATATCTTTTCTTCAAGTAATATCTGGCAGCATTTCCCCAAGTCTTCCACGCAGTTACTGCCAATCCTTATTGCCTTGTAGAAATCAAGCAGGTCTCTGTAAGCCTTAAACTCTTGCTGTAAGTCACCAGTGTCAAGATCAACATCCCCACTCCACTCATGACGCATCGATTCTTTCAATCCAGAAACAAGATCACACCCATCCCCTTTCAACCATCAGCTTGTGTTCGGATTGCTCTTGTGAGCAGCATCAAGTATCTTCAGCTATAATGGTACCCAACAGTTGATACAATAATTTGGGCATGTCACTTATTATATACCTGAACCTCTGATCCCAAAGAAATTCCACTGCTAACAATGTCTCTTTCAAGAGTTCTTTCAGAGAGCCCAGGGACGTTGACTCTTGCCTGAAGCAACAATGAAAAACAGCTAGTATACATGTTATAGCACCTTAATTCAATGAATAATACCTGGACTGACTGAGAAGTTGACATAATTTTCCACATTGGACCACAGAAGATTTTTACCCATTTCGTTTCGAAGAGAGTAAACATGGACACTAGCCACTTTCTGTAGTCATCAGGGCAACGAACCTTAAAAACACCAGGAGTACATGGCACTGTAATTATATTGAACATACTGTTGCATATCAGACAAACAGAAGAAATTAGAGCAATACTCAATGAGTCCCATTGGCATTCTTGAGACAGGTAGCCGTGATTCCTGACTGTTAGGTCTCTTCGTGCCTATTGCTTTCGCCAAGTTGTACATCACATTGGTTCTACCACCATGATCCAATTGCACCATAGCCTCAAGAGAGAGAATTAGATAATCGGAAGGATGAACTCTTTCATAATAAAGAAGTGCATATTCCTGGAACAGCTTAGTCACCACACCGATCTGTTCTTCTCGACAGAGCTCTGATATTGTCTGATCAGTGCCTGATAAAACACAATTGTTCATCATTGGGCAAGAAGAGTTTGTTTTATTGGTCAAATTGTATTCAGCCTTGGCATTGTCAGGAGAGGAAAAACGGTTTTGCAGCTCCCTCTGAACAGTGTTTCGACAGGCATCAGCTACAGTAGATGAGATAGAAAATTCACCATTATTTTTATGATACGAACATCTAGTAGCAGTTTACCTGTGCGTACTGCTTCCATGTTTACAAAGAGAAATTCAGAGGTATCTTTCCAAAACTGATGTTTTCTTCCAAATGCTGGCCACCTGTCTTTGAAGCCAGCACAACACACATAACTAGTTAGCTGCTCGAGCTCATCCAAACTCCATGCGATTGCGGCCTATATACATGCATCAAGACACATAATCAGTGAGCTATTGTTTTTACCCTTGATTGAGAATTTGTGAAGCTCAAACTCTTTCTTGCAGTACTTCTCAGTTGAGAATCAGGACTCTGTTGATTTAGAGACCTAACTGAAAGAGGGGACCGGACAAGTTGCTGTGTTGGAGGTCTGTGCCTTTTGGAAGGCTGTCTTGGAGTACTAGGGGAAGACTGGGAAGACACCCTTGGTTCAGTTTGTCCTTGTTCTCGAGATCTTTTCATTTCGCCTGCTGTCTAATCTGTACTTTGATTGCGCAATGCATGCACTGCACTGCTTTTGCTGAATCAGCATAATGATCTTTTTTTTTACTAAAGAGCGTTGCTTCAGAAAGCTCAGGCGCACTCTTGTCGGACCTCCTCTGCTATCTATGGTACATCCACTGTAACTATGTAGCTACCTCAAAGTCTTTGTTCTTGGAGAGGATGCTCTGGACTCTGCTAAACAGTTGCTTGAAGTGACCCTCCACATCTCCACACACCAGACTGAGTGAGAGGGAGTACACTTGCACTAGAGCTAGCTAACTTCTTTAATTCCGAGCGAAGCGAGGCTATAATCGGGTCACGTTGAGATTTTGGCGAAGAAAATGGACAATGTACTAAGGACTCAATGGAACTAGTGGCTCTGGTTGCTGCAGACCGTAACGGTTTGACTTCAAAGTTGGAGGACGCGTTAGCCACTGTACTGAGGACACCTCAGCTCCATTCTACAGCTCAGAAGGCCTTTTTTCAAGCGTTCTGCTCATAAGCTAGACAATGTTTCTTAAATTGACGATTCGTGACATTTCGATCATTACCTAGATCTATTCTTTTCTGTAATCTGAACATGGAACTAGTGGCTCTGGTTGCTGTTTGGCAAGAAGCAATAGAAATAGGTGAGAGCTATTACATAACTAACCTAACTGTCAGAGTATTTTGTGGCGAGTATTCTGTTTCCATGCCAGCAAATGGTTCGTCCGTAACTAAACTTGACAACATTGACGATGTTGACGAATGTCTAACCGAATCTAATGAACTTTCACTCATGGGTGCTACCGTCATTGCTGTCAAGAAGTTCGAAAAGTTCAATGCTTGCACTTACTGTAAAGGTAAAGTTAAAGTCGTTGAAGATGACATCGTCGAATGCTCAAAATGTGGTGCAACACTCCTACTGTCTCGTTGCCCTTTTAATCATATGGCTAAACTGGACTTGGAAGGGCCAGATACCACGTTTGTTACGGTTGTTGTTTACAACGATTTAATCAAAGCCATTGTCGAACAAGATCAGCAAACTACTACTTCCCTCCTGAAAGCTAAACCGTTCGATATTACATACAATCAATACCATGTAGCTACAAGTGTCTCTCGGCGACGTTGACACCAGGATCAAGCTACAACTATTAACATTTAACAATTCCTTTTTCCCATGTGCTGTTTCAACAATTATTACTCAAAAGCCTTACCTATGAATTAGCCTCGATCCCAAGACAATTAAAAAGGCCTTGGATTCGAGGCTAATAGTGCGTAGCGAGGTTGCACTCCAGTGAATCCTAGCCTCTAGCCTCGACTCCAGCCCCTTGAATAGTGGGCCTTTCTCAGCGGCTTGGAATCGAGGCTACCCTAGCCTCCTTCACCGGCCTTTGACTGCTATCAGAGATACAAAAGAAAGGGGATTGGAAACGAAATTTTTACGAAATTTTTGCGTGAAGCATTCCGCGTTATAGGGCGTGGCTAAAACTACAAAGGATTATATTTATAGTCAGCATGCTCATTACCAGTCTTGACTGCTCTACAATGTGCTGTACATAGAAACAGTGAAATTGATCATTTTTAATGTTGATTTTTCTAAAAAGTAAAGAGAATTTAGCTCTAAAAAGTCGACTAAGCCATGCAGCCACTATTACTAGACAAATAAATGCTATGCAAGAAGAAATAGCCTTTACTATGAAGTCGTAGGAGGGACAGGCCCGTGGCGTGTCTAAAAGTATACTAAAGCAGTTTGAAGGACTATACTGCAAACGTTTATGAACAGTACAGCTTATTTATAGCATGAAGCCATTCTATGTAGCACTTAGATACATAATAACCAAGTCAAGCAATGTCCTTTGCTGTTTTGACTTCACAGGAGGGACAGAGAAAAGTTGACATAGAGTAATTCAAGCTAAACTCAAAAAAATTGGAAACAGAGTAAAGACAACGGACTTAGAGCTTGTCAGTGGTATAAGCTTACTTCTCTCAAGTATCTCCCAGGCCCTGAGTGATCTCTAGTGGATAGGAGAGCTAGAAACCAGGGATACAAAACTTTTCCATGTAATTATTTGCGAGCGCAATAATTACACGGAGTGCTTCACCGGATGTCAGTCCTTTTACATAGGGCGTGGGCGATCGTTTCCAATCCCCTTTCTTTTGTATCTCTGCTGCTATCGACTGCTTGCGCATGCGCCAAATTATTGGATTTTTCCCCGTAAATATTCCTATAATACTGGATACATCAGAGAAAATATCCTAAAAGTCATACACAGAGCTATATAGCTAGCTAGCTAGAGACAGAGCTGTGTAGGTTTGTTGTACTGCTATTTTCTTCTGATAGAATCAGTAGCAGTAGTATAGTAGACTTTCACCAAAGTTAGTGTTAAATGGGCGTGGCCTGTCCATATAGGCTCTTATCAGCCGTCACTCCTTTCAGACAATCGTCATCCACACTGTTGCATGCTGTGAGTCTTTTGTTAACATTAACATAGCAGGCTAAGGGTAGCTATCAGAGAATGCTATCCAATGGGCTAGAAACCTTCAATCGAACTTTCTATCTACTTCCTTCAATCCACTTCCTTTCGTTGTGATGTCATAGTTTTACTGAGCATAAACGATGTTATCCAAAGCCCCCAGATACCGGGGGATATTAGCGCATGCGCAAGCAGTCGATACCAGGCCCACTTCCCTCAGAGGAGGACGCCAGGGTCAATAGGGTCACGTTTAATTAATGAAGGATTAAACATTCTTGTTCTGGGTACTTGACCTTTGCTGCATATAGCAGCTTAGCGCTTCTGTTCATTATTTGCCTGCTTGGCTATACCCAGTGCAGCAAGCCAGTACATCTAAATTTATACCCTAGCCACAGAAGGCTAATTTCCATATCTTGTGGTTTCGAAGAATGCAATAAAAGGTCAAAGGTTGCAATTAAATCCTGGATCTCCTCTCTCAAGCTGATTCCTCTGGGGCGCGATAGCTCAACCAATTTCTGTTGTGATTATAAAGAGGATATTGGTGGTGTATAAACTCAGGGGCGCGAGGGTAAACTCAGTTTTACATGTAAAACATAGGGCCACGTGGTGTTTTAATTAGTGACCTTTTGACACTGGCATTCCTCCTCTGCACTTCCCTAGTGGGGAAGTGCGGCCTGGGATCGACATTTTCGACTTGGTGGTGCATGTATTCTAAATAAAGCACCAGCCACACCCCCCTTTTGCGTTCTCTAGCTAGCTAGCTAGCTAGCTCTCTGTAACTTCACCTCGAGCCTCTCCGGCACCTCTCCTATCAAGCTTTCTATACAATACAGGTAAGATCAACTGAATAGCTTTTAACTGCATATGCGAGCCTCACTGTCTGTCATGCTTTTCTATTCCCACAGTAACGAGCAATGGCTGTAAATCCACAAGCTTTCGAGCAGTTCACTCTGAGACAAGTTCGCATCACTGAGAATGAGTTTGGACGAGGTTCCAACGCTGTTGTCATAGAGCTAGAGTATCGAGGACTGAAATGTGCCGGCAAGAAGCTTCACGGAGTTCTCTACGAAGCTGGAATCAGGTATGCAGCACAAAGGTATCTGGAGGAGTGTCACCTGCTCAGTCAAACTAGGCACCCCAACATTGTCCAGTTTCTGGGAGTCTGTTTTGAGGAAGGCTCTCAGTTCCCCATCCTAGTCATGGAGTTCCTCCCCACCAACTTGACCAGCTGTCTCGAGCGCTACGGTATTCTCCCCGATGAGATCAACTTCTCTATCCTCCATGACGTCTCACTGGGCCTGGTCTACCTCCATGACCAAACACCAGTCATTGCGCACAGAGACCTCTCAACCAACAATGTCCTCTTGTCCACCAACATGACGGCCAAGATATCCGATCTGGGGGTTGCTCGGATATTGAACCTCACCCCCCTTCAAGCGAGTCGAATGACGGAGACCCCTGGCACCCCAGCATACATGCCCCCTGAAGTGATGGTTGCCGACCCCCACTACGACACCAGTGTGGATGTGTTCTCCTTTGGGATCATGATGATTCACACCTTCACAGCAGAGTGGCCACTACCAAGTATCGGCCAGACACGAATCGATCCTGCTAATCCCAATGGTCTGATACCAGTGACGGAAGCGGAACGACGCGAAGAGTTTCTTCAAAAGATTCCCCCAGACCACCCTCTGATGGACCTCATCACGTGCTGTCTCAGCAACAACCCTCAGCGAAGGCCTAGAGCAGCGGAGATAGTGGGTCGGATGGTGGGTGTGGTACTTGAACACCCTCCCTCCTTTGAGAACAGAGTGGAGATGCTCCAGCGAGTGAGTGCCCTACTGACAGAGAAGAGGGAGCTTGAGGAGGAGGTTGTGAGGAAGGACTCAGCAATCCAAGAGAAAGCAGGAGAGAACGAGGCACTGGCGGAGGAGAAAAGACGAGAAAGTGAAAACATTGTTCAGCGTATGCAGTTGGTGCACTCTGTGGAAACTGATCAGTTTAAATTGGAAAACGACGATCTTAAAGGTCAACTCGAAGCTAAAGAGATAATTGTTAACACGAAAGATGAATTTATTATTTCAAGAAATGCTAGGATAGTGGAATTAGAAACTCGATGTAAGCAACTCACTGAAGAGGTGGAGCAACAAATTGCCAACGTCAACTACACTCAAAACAAGCTTGTATCTAAAGCTACGAAAATAGCTCAACTGGAAACAAATCTGGAACAGGAGCAAGCTTGTTTAGCTGACAAAAACTCTATTATTGCTCACAAAAATTTGACTATTGCTGACAAGCAAAACGAACTGGTATCAAATGCTCTGAAAATTACTCAACTGGAAACAGATGTCACCAATCTCACTGCACAAGTGGAACAAGAGCAAGCTTGTTTAGCTGACATTATTGCTCACAGAGAATTGACACTTGCCTTCAAGGACACTTCCCTTCAGAAGAATAAAACCACCATTCAGAGTTTAAACAACCGACTCACCAAAACTAGAGACTACCTGACCAGCAAACCACAGGTGAGCTCATCAACTAAGTGCAGTGGCAATGGGAGGGGGGCTCCAGGGGCTGGAGCCCCCCCCCCCATATTATAAGACTTATCAAAGCTGTACTATGTAGGTAGCCTTACTCAAAAAACTACAGCTCCCCCCCCCCCCCATTGAGAAATTGTTTCCTACGCGACTGCATCTAAACATGACTGTCATATCTCTTATTGTATCACCACTCTAATAGAAGTAACTAACTGTTTAATGTTCCAATCGATCGCCAAGTACATATAGAATGGAAGTCATATTAATATTCCACCAAGGTGTTTTGAAAATCATTTTTGCGATGCCTCGGCAATAAGAATCAATTGGCTACCGTATAATTTGTGAATATATTATGTTGCAGTATATGATAATCACCATTATATAAATAACCCGAATAATTTGTGTCCCACAGGATCAATTACTGATAATATTATTTGCTGCTATGGTAATACATTCCAAATGTCCTTAATTATGCCTCGAGGCGTAGCCGTACGAGGGATACGGTAAAGCTGACTGTGTGTGTGTGTGTGTCTGTGTGTGTGTGTGTGTGTGTATTCCAGCAGTAACTGCTCAACGGTTGCAATGCGACGAAAACTAACAGCTTCTATAGGCTTCTAGCCACGTTCTCTTGGATTTTGATTCGTGGATTAGCAAACTAAAGCTTCTTTCTCGAGTTATGGCTAGTTTGACTCACATTGAAGGCTGTTGCAGTCTCTTCAGAATCTTTCATAGCATCATCTGTCCGCACAAACTTTCTATTCAACATATGAGTTAGCCTTGCACTAAAGCGCTAGCTTTTTGTTAGCTACAATACTCAGAAATTCCAGGCCGCTTGAACAAGGCGGCCTGGTATACCTTGTATGCGCATGCGTGTACATTACCCCAAAAAGGGGGTAATCCGTGTATTTGTGGATACTGTCAGTAAAATAAACCGTATACTATTTGTATTCTGATTTTACAGTCCGTTACATAGAAGTATTGTGCAAAGATGACTGAGTTCTTACGCCCTTTATTGTATCAAGCCAAGTCTCTACTTAACGACACCCTACACTGTAAGGCTACAGATGTTATAGGAAAGGCATGATGTGTTCCTGTGGGTCCCCTGATGAGGCTGTGGTAATATAGACCAGGCAAGTGTTCTGCTACTAAATCTTGCCTTTATGTTCGACAAGAAGTCATTGCTGAAGATAAAGAAGCTAATGATTACTCCTGAAAGCTTTTAATAAGCTTTAACTCGACACTCAGGAAGTTATTCACTCAAGATCTACTGATGTATTAAAGAGTCCACCACTCTTCCTAGCTGGCAGCTCTAGCTGTCTGGGAGGCTTTCTTGAACTGTCTCTTTGATAAACAGAGCTAGAAGAAGCAACACTGCTGCAGCATAATTATTCTACTTTGATTAAGGCCAAGCAAAGTCAATTTGTAGTTTCTCTGGCTATTATTTTTAAAATAGCAAGCGGATTGAGGTATTTGATAAATATTAATGATAATGATACTCATAGAATTTTAATTGAAAACACACCCCTAACTTCCTCAATAAGCGGAAGTGCATAATTTTTATTTCATTAATTTTAGTCATAATTATATTCATGACCAAAAAACCATACAAATTTATCCTTTTCTTTTCTTTTAGTGCCTTTAATTTGAGGTCACGTGATATTTAACTTTTTTGTAAAGCTGCCAATTTCCAAGCGCGAGGGCCTGAGAAACTACAAATTGACTTTGCATGGCCTAATAGTGTCTCTGAAAGCTGCCATTGTGGTCACATTGTCATACGTATTATTCCCTTTTGTAACTTTGTCCGTTTTTTTACAATTTGTATGATGAAATTGTTGTCAGTTATTTCGCGCATGCGCATACAAGGATACCAGGCCGCCTTGTTCAAGCGGCCTGGAATCAAGGCTAAGCTAGCAGTAGCCTCAATCCCAGGCCGCACTTCCCACTAGGGAAGTGGGCCTGGTATCGACTGCTTGCGCATGCGCTAATATCCCCCCGGTATCTGGGGGCTTTGGATAACATCGTTTATGCTCAGTAAGACATCACAACGAAAGGAAGTGGATTGAAGGAAGTAGATAGAAAGTTCGATTGAAGGTTTCTAGCCCATCGGATAGCATTCTCTGATAGCTACCCTTAGCCTGCTATGTTAACAAAAGACTCACAGCCTGCAACAGTGTGGATGACGATCGTCTGAAAGGAGTGACGGCTGATAAGAGAGCCTATAATGGACAGGCCACGCCCATTTAACACTAACTTTGGTGAAAGTCTACTATACTACTGCTACTGATTCTATCAGAAGAAAATAGCAGTACAACAAACCTACACAGCTCTGTCTCTAGCTAGCTAGCTATATAGCTCTGTGTATGACTTTTAGGATATTTTCTCTGATGTATCCAGTATTATAGGAATATTTACGGGGAAAATCCAATAATTTGGCGCATGCGCAAGCAGTCGATAGCAGGCCTTCTTTCAAAGGCCGGTGAAGGAGGCTAAGCTACAGGGATTTGAGGAGTTCTTGCAACTGGAATGTCGAGAGCGGAAGTACCTGTCACGTGAACCTTGGTAACAAGATTGAATTTTGGCTCATTCCAAACCAATTTTTCTCCAATAGAGCCTATTCATTTTTGTTAAACTGGGAAAACATTGACTTACATCAGAAAGCTAAGATCAAGAGCCTTTGGTAAAGGCTTTGCACCACAGCAGGTTGTCAGCTGAAGCTATCCTTGAGATTCTAAATCGTTTTGTGAGCTACTACTTGCCCCAGCCTGCCCGTAAGCTGTTGAAAGTGTATCACTAGTCTCAGTAAAATCTCTCTTAGGCTAGCTCCAGCTGGATACACAGTTTGTGTGACAGACTAATAGTAATAGCTCACGATTGGGCTCAAGGATAGCTTTAGCTGTGGTGCAAAGGCTTGCAGATAATTATATGCAGAGCAAAGCCTCCTGTATAGGTCGATTCCCCCAAAATAAACAGGCCTAAAGGCTTTATTGGAGAAAAATTGGTTTGAAATGAGAAATGAGCCATAATTACGTAACTGTTCACGTGACAGGTACTTCCGCTCTCGACATTACAGTTGCAAGAACTCCTCTTATACCACACTTACGTCACCACAAATTGATCTCATTGGTCAACAGCTGTAGGATATATAGAATATTAGCATGCAGCCCCAGGCATGCACAGTTTTTCAAGTTGTTTTTTAGTTTTTTCATTTGTTCAAGAAAGTAAGCAAAGAGAAAAGAGCCATGCTTGACGGTACTAAGACTCAAAGCGACGGCAGAAACACAGAAGGTGCTCTCCAACAAGATGGCTAAGCTTCCATGGGTCCATGGGCGCGGTTTAGATACATTTTATCCAAGAAGAGCTTGCAACTCCAGTAAGGGACGTCGAATGATCAACGCTTGGACCAAGGAAGCTCTTGAGCATCTGTAGGAGTCAACATGTTGCTCAACTAGCTTATTGACGGCTGCAAAATCCGGCATAGTCTTGTTCTTTTTTGCAGTCTGCATCGTGATTGAATTGTTGCTAGGGGGAGGTCCTTTTATAGTGCTGCGGTCACGTGGTATAAGTCAGATATGCCACACCTACTCGGAGGATATGCACCCTATATATCCTCCGCTACCGTGGTTACATACCCCTCGGCTCCGCCTCGGAGTAACCACGGTAGCGGAGGATATATGGGTGCATATCCTCCTCTTAGGTGTGGTATATCCTATACAAATCCCTGTAGCAGTAGCCATTTGTGAAATTGATCTCTTTGGACACACCCTTTAATTATTCCTGTGGATGTAATGCGCATGCGCGCTCATTCCCCCATGTGTGAGAAATATATCCAAGATCCAGATCCAGATCCTCCTGGCAGAATCATCTTTGTCTTGAGGGCCTGGTAAGCCACAAAACACTACCATATAACAATATAGATAACAATATGCATGTACACAGGTCTTTTCTTCTTATACACTGAACTCCTGGAAGAATCAATTTTCTTCTTTCTTGAGGTCCTGGTAAGCCACATAATACAATAAATAACAACAATAGATGCATGTAAATAAGTCTTTTCTTCTCAGTGACTTTATATAGATAAACTAACTTTTAATATAAAATTTATTATAGAAACTAATATAACACTCTAATACTTTTGAGCGAAAGCAAAAACATGGCGAGAGGCATTAGCACAGCGCCAGCTTGAACACTAGTTACTATAGCTATGCAATCATAAAATGAATGTCTTCCAACGAAGCATTATTTTTGCAAATCCACAAATTAAAATCCAAGAAAACATGACTAGAAGCCTATATAATAGAAACTCTTACTTGCACTTGATTCATCCTTGAGCAGTCTACACACACAGACACACAAACACACTACCGTATATACCTCGCTTGCGCATGCGCACCGAGGCATAATCACATGCAACACACAAGTTATTGACTCTCTGTATTCTCCAGTCCCTACAGGTTCAGTTGTCCTGCAGTCAATGCTCTGAGGCTCCAGTCAAGATGTTTGGTGGACTAGCGGTAACCATCAATGGCAAGGTCTATTATGGTGGAGGAGTCTGTGATGACGATGATGACGAGTACTGTGTCCACTGTTACGATCCGCTACAAGACGTCTGGTCAACTCTGCCCAGACTTCCTGTACGCTATTTTGATCTAGGAGAGGTAAAAGGTCAACTGGTAGTAGTTGGTGGTAAGGATTCATCCGGCTCTAGATCCAATGTGGTACATGTGTTTAACAAAGGAAGGAACTGGAAACAGACGATCCCACCCATGCCCACAGCGAGGATTTCACCAGCAGTCGTTAGTCTCCCAACACATCTTGTCGTAGCAGGAGGTGTGGTCTCTGGTGACTACACTGATAATGTTGTTGAGATCTACAACATCAGCACCTCCCAGTGGAGCGAGACAGACAGACTACCGTATGCTTGTTGTGACCAAAGAGGAATTGTCTACAACAACACAGTGTACCTAATGGGGGGGGGATCTGACGGTAAGCATCTAAACAAGGTGTTAGCTGCTCAAGTCGACAAGCTCATCTCAGCAGAGCGACAGGATGATGGGAGTGCCAACAAAGCCGACTCAGTCTGGAATCCAATATCCAACACACCGTCTTATTATCCCTCCCCTGTAACGATATCCGACACCCTCTTTACTATTGGTGGAAAAGATAGTGGTGAAGCCACTCAAAGGATCTACGCCTACTCAACCTCGATGGACTCCTGGCTCTACGTTGATGATCTACCATCTCCTGTAGCATACGCTGCCACTGTGTCACTGTCTCCAACACAGTGCCTTATGATTGGGGGACGGAACAATGAAGGACAAAAACAATCTACCGTCTATAAAATTAGTAACGCAGGCGCAGCAACTATTTTTTGAGTGTTTATTTGGCTTAAGATTTATGTTCAAGGATAAAAATTGTCTTAAAAGATTGATGAAATGTTTACATTGCATGAACAGAAGCACGTTATTAATTGTGACAATCGGCTTCATGCAGTAGTCTCATGAATCCTCCGCCACGTACAGAGAGTCCGGCTGATTCATGAGACTAGGGCTTTAGCAGATTGCAAAATCATTATACCCATTTTGATCTACATTACCCATTGAATTACATATATATACTTGCATGCTGACAGATTATCAGTCTGATCACTAGCCTCGATCCCAGGCCGAGTTTTCGCTTTTATAACGGTTAGGCGAACAACTGGTTGTTCGCCTAACCGTTATAAAAGCGAAAACTCGGCCTGGGATCGAGGCTATCTGATCACACAATCATTTTTTCACATAAATATTGCTCGTATCATAATTATTATCATAATGACAATACAATAATTAAATCGGAAATAATTATCTACAGAAGTGAAGGTGAAAGCGAGACTGGATAAAATTAATCAATGTTGTCAATGGGAAGTCAAATTTCTTCCTCATTTCTAGAGCAGCTTTTTTCGCCTCGTCCTTTGTTGCCAGACACGACTTCCAGTTGATCCGATTGGGCAAATTCAGAACGAGAGGAGCAGCCAACACCTCCCTGCAGCCGATATTGCAACCAATAAAAGCATTCAACATGTCATTAATTGGTTTTTAATTACCTTCCAAATTGGAGAGAGAAACGTCCGTACGTATTGTTCCAGGAACTAGAACAGTTTGTGTGTTCACTCAATAGGTATGATGACAGATTTGTGGAAGAGACATTTGCTGAGTATGCAATAGAAAGGTTAGAGGTGTGCATTGTCGGTGTGACGAGACTCACGGATATGTTCTTACCTACTCACTTGAGAGTGCTGTTTACCTCATGAGCTCAAAGTAGTAGAAACATACTATAACCTATATTCAGTGATCTGGTTGTTTGTCTGCGTAAGTTGGTGAGAAAATGGTCTTGTGAACACATTTTTCCCATCATTAAACTCTGCCAGGAAGTATGGGACACCAGTGTACGCAAGCTGTGTGTGTGTATGCATGTGTGTGGGAGGGGGGGGGAGTGTGTGTAGCAGATTCTAGCAAAGAGAAGTATCGATCACTAAAAGGCTTAGCCTCGATTCCAAGCAGCATTAAAATACGGCCTGGTACCTATTGCATGGGTGATAGTGCGTGCGCATGCGCTTCAAAATTACAATAATTATGGGTAGTTACTACGAACGTAAAATCTTAGTAATTAAATTATACCGTTTACTAAGAATAATAACGTTTCTTTATCTCCATGACCGAGTTCTGTGAAGCTGTGGCTTATGTATTGGTCTAGAAGCCTTGAACACTAATTTAAAGACAGAAGAGGCTCTCATCTACTACGTCTAGGATGGTCCTATAGCCAGATTGTCTTCACAAGTAGCAGTTAAGAGGCACCATACACTTCCCATAGCCTGTACAGATCCAAGGTAAGACATCCTGACTATCCTGACCATACAACCGTCATAAAGGTAGATGAGAGCCTCTTCTGACTTTAGACTAGTGTGAAAGCCTTCTGAAACAACGCAATACTAAGCTGATGTACATAGATAGAAAATAGATGAGAGAAAAAAAGGAGGATTCCCCAGATTCTGGTGAATAAACTAACGCACTATCACCATGCAATAGGTACCAGGCCGTATTTTAATCGGCCTGGAATCGAGGCTATAAAAGGCTTAGAGAATGGTACGTAGAACATGGCACAGCTATGATGTGTGTGTATTACCTCTGAGGGTGGTGTTTCCCTGGGCACAGTCTCAAGCCACACCCCCATACTCCGCCCATAATCTATGAGGGCTTGTCTCAGAGCATCAGATAGAATCTTGGTCACTGGAATAACCTACAATGACCACCATTACCATCACACACTAACCATACACAACTATCAGTCAACACATCTACCATACACACACTAACATGTACCGTATTTATACAATGTTTCCACATAATTATGTAAGTTTGCGAATGCTAATGGCTTCACAAATACGATTTCAAAGACCTATATTGTATGACATCACGATCTTTGCTAAATGGCCTCTTCTAAAATCCTAAAACCGTTGAAATTAAAGTCAAGTTATGGCAGCTGAAAGAGTCCAAGAACCATTGAATGATTATAAAGAGAAATCACATTCCTCTGTTTGTCCTCAAAACCTTGTAGCCTAATCTCAACACACCAACCATACAGTATCAATCACATCACATGATAATACGGCCTTGACGGTACTGACCTGTAGTTGAAGATGCTGTGATTTGTAGTTTCTCTCAAAGATGACACACGACTGATCTTTGCTGTTGAAGTACTTCCTCAGAGCACTCTTAAACTTTCCAAGCTCCTCCAAAACCTCCTACAGTAATAGAGCACAGGTCATACAGTGTACATGCATGATATATGGTATAGTGATCTCTGCTTACACAGTGGGCAGACCAACAGTGGCTGTACTAAAGAGGTGGTCTGCTAACACAGGTCCAAACACATGCTATGGAGACTTTGGGGCCCATTAACCTGGCTGTATTATAGAGGGTGGCCTGCTTACAGGCTGACCACTACAGACTGCTAAATAGTACACACAGAGCATGGAAACATACTCTCCACAATACAAACAATGACTATACACACACAGCAGTGGTACACACAGCACATGAACTCACTGGTGGTGCGTCAGTGGAGGCTGCATATAGTGACCGATGGGTAGGACCAGCACATGCTCCGGTACCATCCCACCCTTGGATAAAGCCAGGTACGTCTATATAGGGTATACAATACAAACTATTAGCTATAGTGGTCTGCTATTTGTGAGCTACATTGTATTTTGTATGTGCAGTATTAGCAAGTACAACACACTCTATCTCACATGATCTCCGATGGAGACCACGAGATGTTTCTCCACCTCCTTGTCCCCCAGACAGAACCAGCACAGCCCCATGGGCTGGGGAGGGGGTCATCTCTTTGCAGGGGGTCCTCCGTCCTCTTGTCTCTTTTGTTTGCGATGAGCTGAATCAAGAGCTCTCTGATCAAAGAAGAAGTTAGGCCCATGCAGCCTCCTCTTGAGACTCCCTCTGCACAGTGTGTGGGAGTAGGTACACAATAAACTTTGACCTCTGCAAACATGGTGGATTTAAACTATAACACAAATGGTGATATCTAGAGATACATGTAGGACTCTCAGAGTGCTACATAACGCAAGTCTTTGTTTGGACATCTACATATATTTGTCCCTTCAACGATAGCTAGACATTATGGATAATAGTTTTCCTTACCAAAGATTTGACTAGTTCAGTGTAGGGACAGTTGGTGGCAGTGGGTGGTTGCTGAGTCAGCTCTTTCTCGTCCATGGAGCTCATGGGTGTGACAGAGAATGCATACAGGTACTGCAGGTATGAAGATGATGTCATCATTAATAACATGTAATACTAATGGGACTAGAATGATTTCAACTCACTCTTTTCTTCTTGTCTGGATTTCCCACTTGAGCCAAAGCTAAGAACCGTGTCACATGATGTGGCTTGCCTTGGAGGATTTTGTGATTCCTGCATGAAATGAAGCACAATACAGTTAGCATCAAAAGTTGTGGAGGTGTTACTGTGTAGGGATTTAAAGATGAGGACATGTAAGATGTACGTATAATTATAATGAACGGTCATAACTTTAGTTTCGTTGCTCAAATCATAATTCTGATTTTCTGAGAAAGATACATGCACCTTTCAGAATGAATAAAAAATGTATACTTATTTTCAGCCTGATTTCCTGTTCTAAATTTGGGACTTGAACGAACTCAGAAAATCAACAGGAGCAGACTCTAGTACTCTAATAATATAGGGATGGACGTACTGTACCTGTACGGTATTCTCTCATAGAAGGTTTGGTGTAGAGCTGCAAAATGGTAGCATGGCTTGAGACACATGGCCAGTTTACTCAGAGGCTTTGCCCCCACTGCACTCAGGTCCAGTCCGTCCTGCATGAGCATAAGGTATTATTAAGGTACTGGTCCATCCTACAATAACTGGGAGCTAGGTCTCACAGGAGCCACTGTGAACTTGTCCACTGCCCCGGGCCAATCAGAGGTGAGGAGAATGTCCACTCCACGGTAGCCCTCTCCACTGCACTGACCCTCCAGCCAGGACACATCAGAGTCAGTGAAATATGGTCGCTAGAGGGAGAAACAAAAACTAGTTCAACAACTTTTCCAGGTGATTGGGAAGAGAACTGACCAATAGATTATCTCCATTGTCTTGATGCTGATAGGTCCTCCCCTGGTAGCTCCCACTGAGATAGGCCACCCTCAGACCACTGGACGCACTGTACACTCCACGCTGACCTGTAATGGAGTGTGACTCATGTGTGTACTGATAGAGTGGTTAACAACATGCATACACTGTACCTAGACATGTGACATTGGGGCAAAGCTCTCCTCCATCACGTGACAAGTCTCCATAGAACTGGCCATGCTCAGTCCAACACGGGCCAAGGATGAACGTCGGTAGAGGCACTGTGCATGGGGATGTAATAAATGTCAGAGGAAGGTGATTTGATATCGTTTAATTACCTGTTTCCACCCCCTCCCGATACTTGCTCCACTCCTCCTGGCAGTCAGAGCTAAAGAAAGATCCAACACACAACAGCAGCTACATAAAGGGACAATAAATGCACTGGCACTGCAGTGAGTGTGTGCATCCATTGTATGTAGCTACCTCAAAGTCTTTGTTCTTGTCATCGTTTTATCCTTTACTGGTCAAATTGTTGTAAATTTTACAACAACCTGGGAGGGAGCGTGTTATCAACTTGTGAATGTTGCATGATATTGGCAGATTGGATGAACCGATTATCCTTTGAAGTTCTGCTGAGCTGTTCAATTAGGACACACAAAAAAAAAGGTTTAAAACAAGCTATACAGCATGTAGGACTGAGTAGTATCCATTGATAGACCCTCTGGACTATCTTGGTAGCCATAGAATATTTTCGAAGAGGAAGCAGCATGCCATTTTGTACACAGGCAATTCACAAGTGGACACAAGCTCTACAATAGTCTACATGCTTGCTAAGCAGCTTAGTTGACCAGAGTGCAGCTTTTAAAGGCCACACATACTTCCATCGAGGCAGCAGCAAGGCATAAAATCGATGGTTAGTTTGTGCACAGCCATTGACCCACGCCCGGCCGAGCGCCCATCTCAACATGCGCAACAAGACATAGCCACTTCATTGGGGGCGGCGATAACATCAAGCTAATTAATTTTGGTGGGTTGGGCTCAGATCATAGATATTGTACACTCCGTGGATGTGAAACACTTTTCCGCCCACTACCAAAAGTCCTGAAACACTCATTGCAACGGATGACACGGACGAAGTATCCGGAATTCCTTATAGTATACGGAATCTACTGCATGGATACAATAATAACAGTAACTACGTGTGAGTCAGTGATTGGATAACTGAAGCTCCCAGTCCAAGTTCTTCCAGTGCTAACTGATTCTCTGCGCAGGGAGAGCCAAGAGAGATGTTCATGAATGAAAGTGGAAATGCAGAAATCATATTGGAACCTGACAACTCTAGATCTAGCTACATGTACACTGCTGACTTAATTTTTGTGATGACATTGTATATAGCACAGCATGTATGCACACAGAATATTATATAGGCAGGCATCCATGCATGGAGATAGACCTTTAATAGACAACTAAATGGACAACTAAAACTGATTTAAAGTTGAAGGAGGATTCTTCTTTGTAATGCATTACCTAAATTAAAAAAGTATGTTAGAATGCACATAATAATTTACTCCGGCCGCTGTACGATCATGTATGCATTATCATCATACAGTACATTTGTATGAATAAACATGTTCACCACAAAAAGACACGCTTTCCTGAAATAACAAAACATTTACTGAGGGTCAAAATAGATTCTCCCGGTATAAGGACATCTATATTATTGAATGACCACATCATTTAAGTGATGGAGCTTTTTGTTGGCAAGATCGCCTAACCACAAGATAGGTACTGTTGAACACCTAATCTTGACCTATCATTCAGTTTGCTGCTAGCCGTATACATTTCCTTAAGTGCTGAACACATTCTCCCGGTACTTCACTTCATAGACTAACAGGAAAGCAAAGCGAAATGTTCCAACTATAAACCCAACCAAAGATCGCCTAACCACAAACTTGTCACCTAGTAAGTTACAGAAAAAAATGAGCTCCAAAAGGCTATCCACTAATAATGCAGGCTCAATATACATGCTCTATGATAGACTTACCTCCCACCTACGAGTACAGCAGACCTTCTCCTCAACTGAAGCCACAAGTGCGCAGCTGTGCAAGAAAAACAACACTAAAAGTGGCCATTTCTGCAGCTGGGTGCCGTTGCAGTGAGTGAACACGAATACTCCGTAATCTACCCGTATACTACCTACGTTTCACATCCACGGAGTGTACAGTATCTATGCTCAGATGCAAACTAAAGTGATGGAACTGTAGTCGAGCGCCGCCGCCCTCCTTGAAGGAGGTCGGGAATCAAGCCTATCCACAGTTTTGTTCTGGCCTGTTACGCAATAGTATCATGAATATCATTTATTCTATGTGGGATTTGGAGCTGGTGGAATTGTTGGATTTCCAACAACAGAACAAAACTGTGGATAGGCTTGATTCCTGACCTCCTTCCGGGCAACGGTAGAGGGCGGCGGCGCCCGACTAATGGAACTGTTCCAGGTTCCAGTAGTCTGGCCCCAGACCACTCCCTTGCACGTGATCTGACATGTGCTAGGGAGAGGGTCTGGCATTTAATTTAGAGTCACTTTTCTTGGTTCAGATGTCAAAATTTGACATCTCCAATCAGATTCGCAAGAATGCAATTAAACTGTCACATGATTCCACTTCACAGAGGAGGTTGATAGTACTTGACCTTTGTCATTTTTAAAACTATGCCAGTAGGCAATGGCTAACTTAAATTCCTGTATACATCAACTAAAAATGTTATTTCAAGTACAGAGAATCTTTCAAATCTCACTAAATCTGTATAGGAGTAGAGATAATAGCCAGCCAGTTTTAGCATCGTAACCACGCCCATTTCCGACACGCCCACTTTTGACTGTCTGAAAACCAAGAAAAGTGACTCTGTTTGCCAGACTCTCTCCCCCGGGAGGAGTCTGGCCTCGAGACTTAGGTTCCAGATTGTGTGCGATTGACCTGGAAAGGGTTACAGGGATTTGAGGAGTTCTTGCAACTGTAATGTCGAGAGCGGAAGTACCTGTCACGTGAACAGTTACGTAATTATGGCTCATTTCAAACCAATTTTTCTCCAATAAAGCCTTTAGGCCTGTTTATTTTGGGGGAAATCGACCTAGAGGCTTAGTCTCGAATACCCGCCTCAACCTAAAAGCTTGAGGCGGGTATTCGAGACTACAGGGAGGCTTTGCTCTGCATATAATTATCTGCAAGCCTTTGCACCACAGCTAAAGCTATTTGAGCCCAATCGTGAGCTTACTACTATTAGTCTGTCACACAAACTGTGTATCCAGCTGGAGCTAGCCTAAGAGAGATTTTACTGAGACTAGTGATACACTTTCAACAGCTTACGGGCAGGCTGGGGCAAGTAGTAGCTCACAAAACTAATAGAATCTCAAGGATAGCTTCAGCTGACAACCTGCTGTGGTGCAAAGCCTTTACCAAAGGCTCTTAGCTTTCTGATGTAAGTCGATGTTTTCCCAGTTTAACAAAAATGAATAGGCTCTATTGGAGAAAAATTGGTTTGGAATGAGCCAAAATTCAATCTTGTTACCAAGGTTCACGTGACAGGTACTTCCGCTCTCGACATTACAGTTAAGAACACCTCAAATCCCTGTATGTGCCAAGACGGAATTCAGTCTTGGCCAATCAGATTGCAAAAGTCCAGTCAGGTGATGAACTTGGAGGCAGCAAAGAACTGCACTTTGCTAAACGCATTTGGATAATCATTACGATGCATTACGCATGGTAAACACTTCGTATGTACATAGAAGCTGCTGCGAAGCATAAGCAAGCCAAGCAGGGGTCCTTTGGCAAGATTCAAATAGAGAGAGATGCCTTCGCTTGAAGATTTGTACATTTATAATTATTAATTAACAATTAGCAAATACGTGTGGGCGTAAGATCACAAATTTAATTACATTCCATTGGTTTTGTGAGCAATCAACATTCCATTTTGAATTGACTTCATGACAAGAGTGCTCAGACGGTGTTCCAAAGGAACGGCGGCTGATTCATGAGACTAAGCTTGTGCACTAAGCTTGTGCATGCATGGCTTAGCGATTTCATTATGTGGTTTCACACATCCGTCCTCTAACCACTAACCACTTATCAATGCAAACAGTGCACAAGTATAACTCATGTATCGTGGTGCTCTAAGTGGCTGATAAGTGTTTGTAGTAAGTTGTGAAACCACACAGTTGCAAGGCTTAGCTATTATGTGGTTTTACACATCCGTCCTCTAACCACTAACCACTTATCAATGCAAACATGCAGCCACTTGACTGCTGCACAACACAAGTAGCTCAAGCAGTGTAATTTACCAGACGATGATATATCGGCTGGTCCACGAGAATACACTCTGCTCTCTCTGTAAATTTACCTCTGATCAAGCTTTCTATATATACAGGTAAGATAAATTGCTTGAATACCATTTTAATTGGGCTTAGATATCCAGCTGGATTGCCTATTTAATATTGCTATTCCCACAGTAACGAAGACAATGGCTGTAAATCCACAAGCTTTCGAGCAGTTCACTCTGAGACAAATTCGCATCACTGAGAATGAGTTGGGACATGGTTCTTACGCTGTTGTCATGGAGCTAGAGTATCGAGGACTGAAATGTGCCGGCAAGAAGCTTTACCGAGTTCTCTACGAGACTGGAATCGGGCATGCAGCACGAAGGTATCTGGAGGAGTGTCACCTGCTCAGTCAAACTAGGCACCCCAACATTGTTCAGTTTCTGGGAGTCTGTTTTGAGGAAGGCTCTCAGTTCCCCATCCTAGTCATGGAATTCCTCCCCACCAACTTGACCAGCTGTCTCGAGCGCTACGGTATTCTCCCCGATGAGATCAACTTCTCCATCCTCCATGATGTCTCACTGGGCCTGGTCCACCTCCATGGCCAAACACCAGTCATTGTGCACAGAGACCTCTCAGCCAACAATGTCCTCTTGTCCACCAATATGACGGCCAAGATATCCGATCTGGGAGTTGCTCGAATATTGAACCTCACCCCCCTTCAAGTGAGTCGAATGACGGAGACCCCTGGTACCCCAGCGTACATGCCCCCCGAAGTGATGGTTGCCAACCCCCACTACGACACCAGTGTGGATGTGTTCTCCTTTGGAATCATGATGATTCACACCTTCACAGCAGAGTGGCCACTACCAAGTATCGGCCAGACACGAATCGATCCTGTTAATCCTGACAGACTGATACCAGTGACAGAAGCTGAACGACGTGAAGAGTTTCTTCGGAAGATTCCACCAGACCACCCTCTGATGGACCTCATCATGCGCTGTCTCAGCAACAACCCTCAGCGAAGGCCTAGAGCAGCGGAGATAGTGGGTCGGATGGTTGGTGTGGTACTTGAACACCCTCCCTCCTTTGAGAACAGAGTGGAGATGCTCCAGCGAGTGAGTGCTCTACTGACAGAGAATAGGGAGCTTGAGGAGGAGTTTGTGAGGAAGGACTCGGCAATCCAGGAGAAAGCAGGAGAGAATGAGGCACTGGCGGAGGAAAAAAGACGACAAGAGGAAGAAAGTGAAAACACTGTCGAGCGTATGCAGTTGGTGCACTCTGTTGAAGCCGAACAACATCAAGCTATCATTGAAAATCTTAAAGGCCAGTTGATTTTCAATCAGGACATGATGGCTAAACTAGAAACTCAATATATACAACTCACTGAAGAGGTGGAGCAACAAATTGCTCACAAAGATTTGATGCTTGCCTCTAAGGATTCTTACCTTCAGAAGAAGGAAGCCACCATTCAGAGTTTAAACGACCAGCTCACCAAAACCAGAGACTACCTGACCAGCAAACCACAGGTGAGCTCATCAACACTGTACCACTAAGTGCACACATCTAAAATATCCTTTTTCTTATTTTATCGCCACCCTAATTAATAGAAGTGCCAAGTCTGTTCCAATTGATTTTTTTTGCATTGTCTCGGTATGAAAATTGCCCTGTACATTATAGTGGCTTGTGTTCGGGGAAGGGCTATGTGTATTAACAATGGTGTACTCGTTATGTTCTTACGGTATACCATAGAATAAAGAATTGGAAGGAAGTGGTGCACGTGACCATTTAATACACAGAGGCCTCGAAAACTATCCGCTTTTCGTCATATTTTTGCCGGGTAATTCGCTCGTAATAAGAAAGCTGTGTTTCCCCGAGACATCATCCCTTCAGCAATTACGCCTTATTCTGTGAGCCACGTGTGGTACTAGCTAATGACTAACAACACCCAGTAAAAGGAAACATACACAGTAGAGTTATAAGCTTCAAAGTGATATTTTAGGGTCTTTGATTGCTAAACGTGTATATATATAAGCATCTTGGTAAAATAGGTATAGATCTTTAAATAGAAGTGAGCTGCACAGAATAAGCACATCTATTTATTCTCCACAGTGTGTAGAAATATAGGCATCAGCTTGGCTACCTCGCAAACCACGCCACTTACAGATGCTTGGCTAAAGACAGCCTCTATTGAACCGCGGGGAAGAGCGGATGTTCATTCAAGGGTACTTTCGTTTCCAATCCCTCTATCCTTTATCTCTGGGTATAATTATTATACTAAGCACCTCTAATATAATCTATCTATATAAGCGTCAAATTAGTTCGTATTTGTATCCAAATATATATTTTTTACCGCTATAAAAAATAACTTTGTATCAGAACTCTGTCATCTGGCAATGCCGTATTCTCCAGTCCCTACAGGTTCAGTTATCCTACAGTCAGTGCTCTGAGGCTCCAGTAGAGATGTATGGTGGACTAGCGGTAACCATCAATGGCAAGGTCTACTATGGTGGAGGAAACTGTGATGACGATGATGGCATATACTGTGTCCACTGTTACGATCCGCCACAAGATGTCTGGTTAACTCTGCCTAGACTTCCTGTACACTATGTTGGTCTAGGGGAGGTCAAAGGTGAACTGGTAGCAGTTGGCGGTGTGGATTCATCCCGCTCTATATCCAATGTAGTACATGTGTTTGACAAAGGAAGAAACTGGAAACGGACGATCCCACCCATGCCCACAGCGAGGTATTCAGCAGCATTTGTTAGTCTCCCAACACATCTGGTCGTAGCAGGAGGTCTGTTAGACTCTGGTGACTACACTGATAATGTTGAGATCTACAACATCAGCACCTCCCAGTGGAGTGAGACAGACAGACTACAGTATGCTTGTTTTGGCCCAAGAGGAATTGTCTACAACAACACAGTGTACCTAATGGGGGGACGTGTTGGCAAGAATCTAAACAAGGTGTGTGCTGCTCAAGTCGACAAGCTCATCTCAGCAGACCGACAGGATAATGGGAGTGCCAACAAAGCCGACTCTGTCTGGAATACACTATCCAACACACCGTCTTACCAGCCCTCCCCTGTAACGATATCCGACACCCTCTTTGCTGTTATTGGAAAGGATAGTGAAAATAAAACCACTCAAAAGATCTACGCCTACTCATCCTCGATGGACTCCTGGCTCTACATTGGTGATCTACCATCTCCTATAGCATACGCTGCCACTGTGTCACTGTCTCCAACAGAGTGCCTTGTAATCGGAGGACTGAACAATGAATGTGAAAGACAATCAACTGTGCATAAAATTAAAAGTGCAACAACCATTTCTTGAGTGTTTTGGTTTGTATAGCTCAAATGTTTATGATAATTGTTGAAATAATCATAATCATGTTGCATAGATACTTGCATGGTACACGATAGAGGTTACCATGCATGCAGTGCATCATACAACGTAGTCGGGCGCCGCCGCCCTCTACCGTTGCCCGGAAGGAGGTCGGGAATCAAGCCTATCCACAGTTTTGTTCTGTTGTGTTGGAATTCCAACAATTCCACCAGCTCCAATCAGATTGCAGTATCTCAAGGGGATTGATCACACCCACTCAACTGTACCACGTGTGAATTTTACACACGTTGGATTGACTGAGAGGCGAGGCCAACACCCACTTTAATAAATTATATTCATCGCTATTGGTTAGCACCCACATAGAATGAATGATATTTCATGATACTATTGCGTAACAGGCCAGAACAAAACTGTTGATGAACTTGATTCCCGACCTCCTTCAAGGAGGGCGGTGACGCTCGACTACATACAACGTACCATGCAGCCCTTCCCCCTTAATTATCATTGGACAACAAACACAAAACGTCAATTATACAAAAGTAAAAGTGAAAATAAACTTGATCATCGTTGTCAGTTGTAAGTTGTGAAATCATGATTCAAAGTTCTTCCTCATTTCTAGAGCAACTTTCGTCTTCTCGTCCTTTGTCGCAAGACACAACTTCCAGTTGATCTGATTGGGCAGATTCAGAACGAGAGGATCAGCCAACACCTCCCTGCAGCCGATATTGCAACCAATAAAAGCATTCAACATGTCATTAATCGGTTTTTAATTACCTTCCAAATTGGAGAGAGAAACGCCCGTACGTATTGTTCCAGGAACTAGAACAGTTTGTGTGTTCACTCGATAGGTATGATGACAGATTTGTGGAAGAGACATTTGCTGAGTATGCAATAGAAAGGTTAGAGGTGTGCATTGTCGGTGTGACGAGACTCACGGATATGTTCTTACCTACTCACTTGAGAGTGCTGTTTACCTCATGAGCTCACAGTAGTAGAAACATACTATAACCTATATTCAGTGATCTGGTTGTTTGTCTGCGTGAGTTGGTGAGGAAATGGTCTTGTGAACATATTTCCCCCATCATCAAATTCTGCCAGGATTTATGAAACACCAGTGTACGCAATCTGTGTGTGTGTGTGTGTGTGTGTGTGTGTGTGTGTGTGTGTGTGTGTGTGTGTGTGTGGTGGGAGTGTGCGTGTGTGTGTGTGTGTGTGTGTGTGTGGGGTGGGGTGTGTGTGTGTGTGGGGGAGCGGTGTGTGTAGCAAAACTAACTAGCAATGTGTTACCTCTGAGAGTGGTGTTTCCCTGGGCACAGTCTCAAGCCACACCCCCATACTCCACCCATAATCTATGAAGGCTTGTCTCAGAGCATCAGATGGAATCTTGGTCACTGGAATAACCTACAGTGACCACCATTACCATCACACACTAACCATACACAACTATCAGTCAACACATCTACCATACACACACTAACATGTACCGTATTTATACAATGTTTCCACATAATTATGTAAGTTTGCGAATGCTAATGGCTTCACATATACAATTTCAAATACCTATAATATTGTATGACATTATGATCTTTGCTAGATGGTCTCTTTCTAAATCGTTTAAATTGATTTCACAGAATTCAAGTTATGGCAGCTGAGTGAAAGACTCCTGAATCATTAATAAAACAGAGAAATCGCATTACAACTTCCCCTCAAAACATTGTAGCCTAATCTCAACACACCAACCATACAGTATCAATCACATCACATGATAATACGGCCTTGACGGTACTGACCTGTAGTTGAAGATGTTGTGATTTGTAGTTTCTCTCGAAGATGACACACAACTGATCTTTGCTGTTGAAGTACTTCCTCAGAGCACTCTTAAACTTTCCAAGCTCCTCCAAAACCTCCTACAGTAATAGAGCACGGGTCATACAGTGTACATGCATGATATATGGTATAGTGATCTCTGCTTACACAGTGGGCATACCAACAGTGGCTGTACTAAAGAGGTGGTCTGCTAACACAGGTCCAAACACATGCTATGGAGACTTTGGGGCCCATTAACCTGGCTGTATTATAGAGGGTGGTCTGCTTACAGGCTGACCACTACAGACTGCTAAATAGTACACACAGAGCATGGAAACATACTCTCCACAATACAAACAATGACTATACACACACAGCAGTGGTACACACAGCACATGAACTCACTGGTGGTGCGTCAGTGGAGGCTGCATAGTGACCGATGGGTAGGACCAGCACATGCTCTGGTACAATCCCACCCTTGGATAAAGCCAGGTACGTCTATATAGGGTATACAATACAAACTGTTAGTGGTCTGCTATTTGTGAGCTACATTGTATTTTGTATGTGCAGTATTAGCAAGTACAACACACTCTATCTCACATGATCTCCGATGGAGACCACGAGATGTTTCTCCACCTCCTTGCCCCCCAGACAGAACCAGCACGGCCCCCTGGGCTGGGGAGGGGGTCGTCTCTTTGCAGGAGGTCCTCCGTCCTGTTGTCTCTTCTGTTTGCGATGAGCTGAATCAAGAGCTCTCTGATCAAAGAAGAAGTTAGGCCCAGCCTCCTCTTGAGACTCCCTCTGCACAGTGTGTGGGAGTAGGTACACAATAAACTTTGACCTCTGCAAACATAGTGGATTAAAACTACAACACAAATGGTGATATCTAGAGATAGGACTCTCAGAGTGCTACATAACGCAAGTCTTTGTTTGGAAAATTGGACAATCAATACACATGTATATTGTCCCTTCAACGATGGCTAGACATTATGGGATAATAGTTTTTTTTTACCAAAGATTTGACTAGTTCAGTGTAGGGACAGTTGGTGGCAGTGGGTGGTTGCTGAGTCAGTTCTTTCTCGTCCATGGAGCTCATGGGTGTGACAGAGAATGCATACAGGTACTGCAGGTATGAAGATGATGTCATCATTAATAACATGTAATACTAATGGGACTAGAATGATTTCAACTCACTCTTTTCTTCTTGTCTGGATTTCCCACTTGAGCCAAAGTTAAGAATCGTGTCACATGATGTGGCTTGCCTTGAAGGATTTTATGATTCCTGCATGAAATGAAGCACAATACAGTTAGCATCAAAAGTTGTGGAGGTATTACTGTGTAGGGATTTAAAGATGAGGATATGTAACATGTACGTATAATTATAATTAAGCGTTAAATGAAGTATCTTTGAACGGTCAAAACTTAACCGTTGGTCAAATCACATTGAAAAATTTAACATACCATCTGAACAGACTTCAAAAAATTAGATAACAGAACTCTGTTAAAGGAGCAAACTCAAGTACTCTAATATTACAGGAATGGACGTACTGTACCTGTACGGTATTCTCTCATAGAAGGTTTGGTGTAGAGCTGCAAAAATGGTAGCGTGGCTTGAGACACATGGCCAGTTTACTCAGAGGCTTTGCCCCCGCTGCACTCAGGTCCAGTCCGTCCTGCATGAGCATAAGGTATTATTAAGGTATTGGTCCATCCTACAATAACTGGGAGCTAGGTCTCATAGGAGTCACTGTGAACTTGTCCACTGCCCCGGGCCAATCAGAGGTGAGGAGAATGTCCACTCCACGGTAGCCCTCTCCACTGCACTGACCCTCCAGCCAGGACACATCAGAGTCAGTGAAATATGGTCGCTAGAGGGAGAAACAAAAACTAGTTCAACAACTTCTCCAGGTGATTGGGAAGAGAACTGACCAATTGATTATCTCCCTTGTTTTGATGCAGATAGGTCCTCCCCTGGTAGCTCCCACTGAGATAGGCCACCCTCAGACCACTGGATGCACTGTACACTCCACGCTGACCTGTAATGGAGTGTGACTCATGTGTGTACTGATAGAGTGGTTAACAACATGCATACACTGTACCTAGACATGTGACATTGGGGCAAAGCTCTCCTCCATCACGTGACAAGTCTCCATAGAACTAGCCATGCTCAGTCCAACACGAGCCAAGGATGAACGTTGGTAGAGGCACTGTGCATGGGGGTGTAATAAATGTCAGAGAAAGGTGATTTAATATCGTTTAATTACCTGTTTCCACCCCCTCCCGATACTTGCTCCACTCCTTCTGGCAGTCAGAGCTAAAGAAAGATCCAACACACAACAGCAGCTACATAAAGGGACAATAAATGCACTGGCACTGCAGTGAGTGTGTGCATCCATTGTATGTAGCTACCTCAAAGTCTTTGTTCTTGGAGAGGATGCTCTGGACTCTGCTAAACAGTTGCTTGAAGTGACCCTCCACATCTCCACACACCAGACTGAGTGAGGGGGAGAAGGAGATCTAGGTGAGTACACTTGCACTAGACCTAGCTAGCTCCTTACATTTTCATCCTTGACTTGCATGGTGGTACCGCGGGTAAGTTCTATTCACAAACCTTGTACTCTGCCTTGTACTAGAGGTCTACAAGCCATACCCTTTTGCTTGCAACAAAGAAGAGGGCGGATCTGTTGACCTTTTCATTTTCGTTCTTCACCTCTAGATCTATCAAGCTTTCTATACAGTACAGGTACGTAAGATCAACTGAATAATAATTATAATACCATAATTGCATGTGCTCCTGTAAGCCTGAACCTCACTGTCTGTATTTACTGAGGCTCAGGCTTACAGAAAAACAAAAGCCTTACAGACTGTAAGGCTTTTGTTTTTCTATTTATACTTTGCAAATGAATATAAGTATTATGTCTACACATAATATTATACCTAAGACCTCGATTTAAAGCGACACTTTTTAATAACTAGTGTTCAAGCTGGCGCTTTATGGAACGCCGTTTGTGACAAAATTCAGGCAGAATCTGATAGGCGTGTGCATCCAATATAAAATCGATTTTTGAAGATCGATTTTTAATAATCGATTTCTTACATTTGATTTTCGATTTACACGTGAACGATCTTTGACAATCGATCTGAAATTGGATTTTTGATAATCGATTATTGAAATTCGATTTTTGAAAATCGATTAGATACTAGCCTCGAATCCAGGCCGATTAAAATGGATTCAAGGCTACAGTTAGGCCGCCCTTGAAACTCAAAACATGCACAAACTCCTTCTCCGCGGCCTGGAATCAAAACTTGGCTTGGTTAGCTATCTCACATGATAGACTATAACGCAAAAGCGAAACATTATTGTTTTTTGGAACCATTAAAAAGGAGGGCCATAGCTAAGTCACAGTTAATTTTAGAACTGTTCAGTTGGTGCTATCTTATTTAGTTCCTTCGTGCACCCATTTTTGTATGCTTTCTCGCCAGCACTGTTTTATTTGGCCATCTTGTGTGTGCTTAGAGAAAGAGCTGAGAAAGAGTTTGGTGATTCCAGATAGAATAGAAGTCATGAATAGTGGCTTCTTCAATGCAAAATTTCTCTAAGGATAGTCTCACGTGATACAGCTTTAGACAGGGCCCCCCAGCCCACCTTCAGAGCAGTTCTAAAATCGATTATCAAAAATCAAATTTCAATAATCGATTATCAAAAATCGATTATCGAATTTCAAAAATCGATTGTCAGATCGATCGTCAAACATCGTTCACGTGTAAATCGAAAATCAACTGTAAAAAATCGATTATTAAAAATCGATCTTCAAAAATCGATTTTATATTGGATGCACACGCCTATCACATTCTGCCTGAATTTTGTCACAAACGGCGTTCCATAGGCGCTGTGCTAATGCCTCTCGCCATGATTTGCTTTCGCTCAAAAGTATAGAAGAGGAAGTATAGAAGATCTAGAGGAAGTATAGAAGAGGAAGTATAGAAGAGGAAAAGTGTATAAAATAATCTGTCTAAAACTGACTTGCAGAAGAAAGCAGTCAAAAGGTTGGTTTGTGGCTTTAATACCTGGACCTCAACAAAGAGAAGAAAATTGATTCAGATTCTGCCAGGATCTGGGGTTCAAAATGGATTCTCTTACACGTGGTATTGAGCGCGCATGCGCATTAGATCTACATCCAGGAATAGGGGTGTGTCTGCAAGTTCAATAATGGCTACTTAAATAGCTAGCTTCTTTAGCAGCTCTTTCTAACTCTTGTAGCTAACAAAAAGCTAGCGCTTAAGTGCAAGGCTAACTTATAAGTTGAATAGAAAGTTTGTGCGAACTGATGATGCTATGAAGGATTCTGAAGAGACTGCAACAGCCTTCAATATGCAATGTGAGTCAAACTAGCCGAGAAAGAAGCTTTAGTTTGCTAATCCACGAATCAAAATCCAAGAGAACGTGGCTAGAAGCCTATAGAAGCTGTTAGTTTTCGTTGCATTGCAACCGTTGAGCAGTTATAGCTGGAATACACACACAGACAGACAGACAGACCAAAGATGTAGGAGGGACAGACACACATATCCCTCATGCGGCTACGCCTCGAGGCATAATTACAAAGCCAGAGGTTGCTTCTTTTGGAGATTGAAAAATTATATTGGAGTCAGTGTTGCATATTTAGATGGTCCCATCTAATTGGAGGTAACTTTACAGAGTCTAATTGCCTCAATTTCAGGCAACTTAAAAACACTGATTTTCCAGTAGGCTACAATCGAGGCTAGGGAGTGGCTACATTTACCTCTATAGAGCGCAAGTAATTGTCAACGCAGCTGTCGCTATTTTTAGAGGTCCTGGGTGTCGCATATTTGGAGGGTCGCCTTAAATCGAAGTCTTACGGTAGCCAAAAGGAACTTGGCTTCCAGTGGCATAGCCAGGGGGTGGCAAAGGGGGCAAATGCCCCCCCTTTTTCTGGATCTCTACTACTCTGCTCAAGTTATTGTATCTGATTATCTTGCTGAGCACTCCCTTTCTTCGGAATCTTGCTGCAGTTAGCTAGCTAGTAGGCAAGCAAAACGATTTAGTCTCTAAAACTGTGAGCTATTCTGGTCTAAATCTATAGACAGTTCTTGTTCTTTGCTAAACTAGCTTCAATAAAACATCAGGCCACACCCAACTAATAGAGAAGTCAATCATGATGTCATAATTAAGAGGCGTGGCTTCCAGTCAAAATTTCGGCATTGCGCGGCTGATAAGTTTGCCCCCTCTTCCAAAAAATCCTGGCTACGCTCCTGGCTTCTATAGCTGGATTACCTATTTAATATTGCATGCTTTTCTATTCACACAGTAACGAAGACAATGGCTGTAGATCCACAAGCTTTCGAGCAGTTCACTCTGAGACAAGTTCGCATCACTGAGAATGAGTTTGGACGAGGTTCCTACGCTGTTGTCATGGAGCTAGAGTATCGAGGACTGAAATGTGCCGGCAAGAAGCTTCACCGAGTTCTCTACGAGACTGGAATCGGGCATGCAGCACGAAGGTATCTGGAGGAGTGTCGCCTGCTCAGTCAAACTAGGCACCCCAACATTGTCCAGTTTCTGGGAGTCTGTTTTGAGGAAGGCTCTCAGTTCCCCATCCTAGTCATGGAGTTCCTCCCCACCAACTTGACCAGCTGTCTCGAGCGCTACGGTATTCTCCCCGATGAGATCAACTTCTCCATCCTCCATGACGTCTCACTGGGCCTGGTCTACCTCCATGGCCAAACACCAGTCATTGTGCACAGAGACCTCTCAGCCAACAATGTCCTCTTGTCCACCAACATGACGGCCAAGATATCCGATCTAGGGGTTGCTCGAATATTGAACCTGACCCCGAGTCGAATGACGGAGACCCCTGGCACCCAAGCGTACATGCCCCCCGAAGCGATGATTGCCAACCCCCACTATGACACCAGTGTGGATGTGTTCTCCTTTGGGGTCATGATGATTCACACCTTCACAGCACAGTGGCCAAAACTAAATATCGGCCCCAACAGAATCGATCCTACCAATCCCAATGGTCTGATACCAGTGACGGAAGCTGAACGACGCGAAGAGTTTCTTCAAAAAATTCCCCCAGAACACCCTCTGATGGACCTCATCATGCGCTGTCTCAGCAACAACCCTCAGCAAAGGCCTAGAGCAGCGGAGATAGTGGGTCGGATGGTGGGTGTGGCACTTGAACACCCTCCCTCCTTTGAGAACAGAGTGGAGATGCTCCAGCGAGTGAGTGCCCTACTGACAGAGAAGAGGGAGCTTGAGGAGGAGGTTGTGAGGAAGGACTCGGCAATCCAGGAGAAAGTAGGAGAGAACGAGGCACTGGCGGAGGAGAAAAGACGACAAGAAGAAGAAAGTGAAAACACTGTCGAGCGTATGCAGTTGGTGCACTCTGTGGAAACTGATCAGTTTAAATTGGAAAACGAAGATCTTAAAGGTCAACTCGAAGCTAAAGAGACTATTGTTAACACGAAAGATGAATTTATTATTTCAAGAAATGCTAGGATAGTGGAATTAGAAACTCGATGTAAGCAACTCACTGAAGAGGTGGAGCAACAAATTGCCAACGTCAACTACACTCAAAACGAGCTTGTATCTAAAGCTACGAAAATAGCTCAACTGGAAACAAATCTGGAACAGGAGCAAGCTTGTTTAGCTGACAAAAACTCTATTATTGCTCACAAAAATTTGACTATTGCTGACAATCAAAACGAACTGGTATCAAATGCTCTGAAAATTACTCAACTGGAAACAAATGTCACCAATCTCACTGCACAAGTGGAACAAGAGCAAGCTTTTTTAGCTGACATTATTGCTCACAGAGAATCGATGCTTGCCTCCAAGGACACTTCCCTTCAGAAGAATAAAACCACCATTCAGAGTTTAAACAACCGACTCACCAAAACTAGAGACTACCTGACCAGCAAACCACAGGTGAGCTCATCAACACTGTACCACTAAGTGCAGTGGCAATGGAAGACCTGGAGCCCCCCCCCATATTATAAGTAGAGATGACTTATCAAAGCTGTACTATGTAGGTAGCCTTACTCAAAAAACTACAGCTCCCCCCCCCCCCCATTGAGAAATTGCTTCCTACGCCACTGCATCTAAACATGACTATCATATCTCTTATTGTATCACCACTCTAATAGAAGTAACTAACTGTTTAATGTTCCAATCGATCGCCAAGTACATATAGAATGGAAGTTGTTGTACATACTAACGTTCCACCAAGGTGTTTTGAAAATCATTTTTGCGATGCCTCGGCAATAAGAATCAATTGGCTACCGTATAATTTGTGAATATATTATGTTGCAGTATGATAATCACCATTATATAAATAACCCGAATAATTTGTGTCCCACAGGATCGATTAATTTGCTGCTATGGTAATATATTCCAAATGTCCTTAATTACTATAGCTACGCAATCATAAAATGAATGTCTTCCAACGAAGCATTATTTTGCAAATCCACGAATTAAAATCCAAGAAAACATGACTAGAAGCCTGTATAATAGAAACTCTTACTTGCACTTGATTCATCCTTGAGCAGTTATAGCAGTCTACACACACAGACACACAAACACACTACCGTATATACCTCGCTTGCGCATGCGCACCGAGGCATAATCACATGCAACACACAAGTTATTGACTCTCTGTATTCTCCAGTACCTACAGGTTCAGTTGTCCTGCAGTCAGTGCTCTGAGGCTCCAGTTAAGATGTTTGGTGGACTAGCGGTAACCATCAATGGCAAGGTCTATTATGGTGGAGGAGTCTGTGATGACGATGATGACGAGTACTGTGTCCACTGTTACGATTCGCTACAAGACGTCTGGTCAACTCTGCCCAGACTTCCTGTATGCTATTTTGATCTAGGAGAGGTAAACGGTCAACTGGTAGTAGTTGGTGGTAAGGATTCATCCGGCTCTAGATCCAATGTGGTACATGTGTTTAACAAAGGAAGGAACTGGAAACAGACGATCCCACCCATGCCCACAGCGAGGATTTCACCAGCAGTCGTTAGTCTCCCAACACATCTTGTCGTAGCAGGAGGTGTGGTCTCTGGTGACTACACTGATAATGTTGAGATCTACAACATCAGCACCTCCCAGTGGAGCGAGACAGACAGACTACCGTATGCTTGTTGTGACCAAAGAGGAATTGTCTACAACAACACAGTGTACCTAATGGGGGGGGGATCTGACGGTAAGCATCTAAACAAGGTGTTAGCTGCTCAAGTTGACAAGCTCATCTCAGCAGAGCGACAGGATGATGGGAGTGCCAACAAAGCCGACTCGGTCTGGAATACAATATCCAACACACCGTCTTATTACCCCTCCCCTGTAACGATATCCGACACCCTCTTTACTATTGGTGGAAAAGATAGTGGTGAAGCCACTCAAAGGATCTACGCCTACTCAACCTCGATGGACTCCTGGCTCTATGTTGATGATCTACCATCTCCTATAGCATACGCTGCCACTGTGTCACTGTCTCCAACACAGTGCCTTATGATTGGGGGACGTAACAATGAAGGACAAAAACAATCTACCGTCTATAAAATTAGTAACGCAGGCGCAGCAACTATTTTGGCTTAAGATTAATGTTCAAGGATAAAAATTGTCTTAAAAGATTGATGAAATGTTTACATTGCATGAACAGAAGCACGTTAATTGTGACAATCGGCTTCATGCAGTAGTCTCATGAATCCTCCGCCACGTACAGAGAGTCCGGCTGATCATGAGACTAGGGCTTCAGCAGATTGCAAAGTCATTATACCCATTTTGATCTACATTACCCATTGAACTACATAATTATATATACTTGCATGCTGACAGATTATCAGTCTAATCACACAACCATTTTTTCACATAAATATTGCTTGTATCATAATTATTATCATAATGACAATACAATACATATTTAAATCATAGATACTATAAAATACTGTAATTTATAGTATCTATGGTTAAATCGGAAATAGTAATCTACAGAAGTGAAGGTGAAAGCGAGACTGGATAAAATTAATCAATGGGAAGTCAAATTTCTTCCTCATTTCTAGAGCAGCTTTTGTCTCCTCGTCCTTTGTTGCCAGACACGACTTCCAGTTGATCCGATTGGGCAAATTCAGAACGAGAGGAGCAGCCAACACCTCCCTGCAGCCGATATTGCAACCAATAAAAGCATTCAACATGTCATTAATTGGTTTTTAATTACCTTCCAAATTGGAGAGAGAAACGTCCGTACGTATTGTTCCAGGAACTAGAACAGTTTGTGTGTTCACTCGATAGGTATGATGACAGATTTGTGGAAGAGACATTTGCTGAGTATGCAATAGAAAGGTTAGAGGTGTGCATTGTCGGTGTGACGAGACTCACGGATATGTTCTTACCTACTCACTTGAGAGTGCTGTTTACCTCATGAGCTCAAAGTAGTAGAAACATACTATAACCTATATTCAGTGATCTGGTTGTTTGTCTGCGTAAGTTGGTGAGAAAATGGTCTTGTGAACACATTTTTCCCATCATCAAACTCTGCCAGGAAGTATGGGACACCAGTGTATGCAAGCTGTGTGTGTGTATGTATGTGTGTGGGAGGGGGGAGGGAGTGTGTGTAGCAGATTCTGGCAAAGAGAAGTATCGATCACTAAAAGGCTTAGCCTCGATTCCAAGCAGCATTAAAATACGGCCTGGTACCTATTGCATGGGTGATAGTGCGTGCGCATGCGCTTCAAAATTACAATATGGGTAGTCGTACTACGAACGTAAAATCTTAGTAATTAAATTATACCGTTTACTAAGAATAATAACGTTTCTTTATCTCCATGACTGAGTTCTGTGAAGCTGTGGCTTATGTATTGGTCTAGAAGCCTTGAACACTAATTTAAAGACAGAAGAGGCTCTCATCTACTATATCTAGGATGGTCCTATAGCCGGGTTGTCTTCACACGTAGCAGTTAAGAGGCACCATACACTTCCCATAGCCTGTACAGATCCAAGCTAAGACATCCTGACTATCCTGACCATACAACCGTCATAAAGGTAGATGAGAGCCTCTTCTGACTTTAGACTAGTGTGAAAGCCTTCTGAAACAACGCAATACTAAGCTGATGTACATAGATAGAAAATAGATGAGAGAAAAAAAGGAGGATTCCCCAGATTCTGGTGAATAAACTAACGCATGCGCACTATCACCATGCAATAGGTACCAGGCCGTATTTTAATCGGCCTGGAATCGAGGCTGTAAAAGGCTTAGAGAATGGTACGTAGAACATGGTACAGCTATGATGTGTGTGTGTTACGTACCTCTGAGGGTGGTGTTTCCCTGGGCACAGTCTCAAGCCACACCCCCATACTCCACCCATAATCTATGAAGGCTTGTCTCAGAGCATCAGATGGAATCTTGGTCACTGGAATAACCTACAGTGACCACCATTACCATCACACACTAACCATACACAACTATCAGTCAACACATCTACCATACACACACTAACATGTACCGTATTTATACAATGTTTCCACATAATTATGTAAGTTTGCGAATGCTAATGGCTTCACAAATACGATTTCAAAGACCTATATTGTATGACACCACAATCTTTGCTACATGGCCTCTTCTAAAATCCTAAAACCGTTGAAATTAAAGTCAAGTTATGGCAGCTGAAAGAGTCCCTGAACCATTGAATGATTATAAAGTGATTTGTTTCCCCTCAAAACCTTGTAGCCTAATCTCAACACACCAACCATACAGTATCAATCACATCACATGATAATACGGCCTTGACGGTACTGACCTGTAGTTGAAGATGTTGTGATTTGTAGTTTCTCTCGAAGATGACACACGACTGATCTTTGCTGTTGAAGTACTTCCTCAGAGCACTCTTAAACTTTCCAAGCTCCTCCAAAACCTCCTACAGTAATAGAGCACAGGTAATACAGTGTACATGCATGATATATGGTATAGTGATCTCTGCTTACAGAGTGGGCAGACCAACAGTGGCTGTACTAAAGAGGTGGTCTGCTAACACAGGTCCAAACACATGCTATGGAGACTTTGGGGCCCATTGACCTGGCTGTATTTATAGAGGGTGGCCTGCTTACAGGCTGACCACTACAAACTGCTAAATACCGTATAGCGGGTATATTTCGAGGGTATAAATTTTCGCGGATGGACCATTACAAAGGATTTCGCGGATTTTATTTTCGTGGTCTGAGTTCCAGCCTTTTGGCGCATGCGCACATCAACATGCAGCTGTACCTCCACACCCGTTAGCCTCGAATCCAGGCCTAGCCTATAACGGTGAGGCACCTCTTATTGTCGATAGATGTGGTCAATAATACTGAACACGCGCGAACATTTATACCCTCGAAATATACCCGCTATACGGTAGTACACACAGAGCATGGAAACATACTCTCCACAATACAAACAATGACTATACACACACAGCAGTGGTACACACAGCACATGAACTCACTGGTGGTGCGTCAGTGGAGGCTGCATAGTGACCGATGGGTAGGACCAGCACATGCTCTGGTACCATCCCACCCTTGGATAAAGCCAGGTACGTCTATATAGGGTATACAATACAAACTGTTAGTGGTCTGCTATTTGTGAGCTACATTGGAGGGATATGAATAGCAAATGAAGATAAAAATTAATTAATACAGATAGCATCAAAAGTTTTGGAGGTATTACTGCGCATGTGTAGAAGATGAGTACATGTAGTTATGTACGTATAATTATACTACCGTATAGCTGGTTATTTTCGAGGATTGACCCAGAAAAACGAAAATTTAGTGTCTCGAAATTGGTTTACATCCAGTACTGGAACCTCTTTACTGTAGGGTGTGGTCATTTGAACCACTATCATCGAAAATGTTTTGTTTGGGCAATCTGTGAAAATTTAATGCCTCGAATAACCCGCTATACGGTATAATATAAGCGTTAAATGAAATATTCTAATCAAAACTCTATTTACAGAGCGGACTCCAGTACTCCAATATTACAGGGATGGACGCACTGTACCTGTACGGTATTCTCTCAAAGAAGGTTTGGTGTAGAGCTGCAAAATGGTAGCGTGGCTTGAGACACATGGCCAGTTTACTCAGAGGCTTTGCCCCCACTGCACTCAGGTCCAGTCCGTCCTGCATGAGCATAAGGTATTATTAAGGTACTGGTCCATCCTACAATAACTGGGAGCTAGGTCTCACAGGAGCCACTGTGAACTTGTCCACTGCCCCGGGCCAATCAGAGGTGAGGAGAATGTCCACTCCACGGTAGCCCTCTCCACTGCACTGACCCTCCAGCCAGGACACATCAGAGTCAGTGAAATATGGTCGCTAGAGGGAGAAACAAAAACTAGTTCAACAACTTCTCCAGGTGATTGGGAAGAGAACTGACCAATAGATTATCTCCCTTGTCTTGATGTTGATAGGTCCTCCCCTGGTAGCTCCCACTGAGATAGGCCACCCTCAGACCACTGGATGCACTGTACACTCCACGCTGACCTGTAATGGAGTGTGACTCATGTGTGTACTGATAGAGTGGTTAACAACATGCATACACTGTACCTAGACATGTGACATTGGGGCAAAGCTCTCCTCCATCACGTGACAAGTCTCCATAGAACTAGCCATGCTCAGTCCAACACGGGCCAAGGATGAACGTCGGTAGAGGCACTGTGCATGGGGGTGTAATAAATGTCAGAGGAAGGTGATTTAATATCGTTTAATTACCTGTTTCCACCCCCTCCCGATACTTGCTCCACTCCTCCTGGCAGTCAGAGCTAAAGAAAGATCCAACACACAACAGCAGCTACATAAAGGGACAATAAATGCACTGGCACTGCAGTGAGTGTGTGCATCCATTGTATGTAGCTACCTCAAAGTCTTTGTTCTTGGAGAGGATGCTCTGGACTCTGCTAAACAGTTGCTTGAAGTGACCCTCCACATCTCCACACACCAGACTGAGTGAGGGGGAGAAGGAGATCTAGGTGAGTACACTTACACTAGAGCTTTTACATTTTCATCCTCTTTTTCATCCTTGACTGGGTGGTATTCTAAATAATGCACTACACATTGAAATACCAGCCACACCCCCTTTGCTTGCACAAAGAAGGAGGCGTATCTCGATCACCTTTTTGTTTTGTTGGCCGCTACAGCTAGCTCTCTCTGTTGCTTCACCTCCAGCTGCTTTATCAAGCTTTCTATACAGCACAGGTAAGATCAATGTGTCCTATAAACCTGAGCCTCACTGCAGATCTGTACTGTAAGGCTTTGTTTTGCTATTAATTAATAATAATTAATTAATCACTTTTTTATTACTTTGGCTTCTATATCCAGCTGAATTCCCTATTAATATTCTTTTTTCTATTAACACAGTAACGAATACAATGGCTGTAAATCCACAAGCTTTCGAGCAGTTCACTCTGAGACAAATTCACATCACTGAGAATGAATTTGGACGAGGTTCCTACGCTGTTGTCATGGAGCTAGAGTATCAAGGACTGAAATGTGCCGGCAAGAAGCTTTACCGAGTTCTCTACGAGACTGGAATCGGGCATGCAGCACGAAGGTATCTGGAGGAGTGTCACCTGCTCAGTCAAACTAGGCACCCCAACATTGTCCAGTTTCTGGGAGTCTGTTTTGAGGAAGGCTCTCAGTTCCCCATCCTAGTCATGGAGTTCCTCCCCACCAACTTGACCAGCTGTCTCGAGCGCTATGGTATTCTCCCCGATGAGATCAACTTCTCCATCCTCCATGACGTCTCACTGGGCCTGGTCTACCTCCATGGCCAAACACCAGTCATTGTGCACAGAGACCTCTCAGCCAACAATGTCCTCTTATCTACCAACATGACGGCCAAGATATCCGATCTGGGGGTTGCTCGAATATTGAACCTGACTCCCCTTCAAGTGAGTCGAATGACGGAGACCCCTGGCACCCCAGCGTACATGCCCCCCGAAGTGATGGTTGCCAACCCCCACTACAACACCAGTGTGGATGTGTTCTCCTTTGGGATCATGGTGATTCACACCTTCACAGCAGAGTGGCCACTACCAAGTATCGGCCCCACCAGAATCGATCTCCTGCTAATCCTGACAGACTGATACCAGTGACGGAAGCTGAACGACGTGAAGAGTTTCTTCGAAAAATTACCCCAGACCACCCTCTGATGGACTTCATCATGCGCTGTCTCAGCAACAACTCTCAGCAAAGGCCTAGAGCAGCGGAGATAGTGGGTCGGATGGTGGGTGTGGCACTTAAACACCCTCCCTCCTTTGAGAACAGAGTGGAGATGCTCCAGCGAGTGAGTGCCCTACTGACAGAGAAGAGGGAGCTTGAGGAGGAGGTTGTGAGGAAGGACTCGGCAATCCAGGAGAAAGCAGGAGAGATCGAGGCACTGGCGGAGGAGAAAAGACGACAAGAGGAAGAAAGTGAAAACACTGTCGAGCGTATGCAGTTGGTGCACTCTGTGGAAACTGATCAGTTTAAATTGGAGATTGAAGATTTTAAATGTCAACTCGAAGATAAAGAGATAATTTTTAACATGAAAGATACTACAATCGCTAGGTTAGAAACTCGATGTAAGCAACTCACTGAAGAGGTGGAGCAACAAATTGCCAACGTCAACTACACTCACAACGAGCTTGTATCTAAAGCTACGAAAATAGCTCAACTGGAAACAGATGTCACCAATCTCGCTGCACAAGTGGAACAGAAGCAAGCTCGTTTAGCTGACCAAAACACTATTATCGTTCACAAAGATTTTACTATTGCTGACAAAGATTCGATGCTTGCCTCCAAGGACACTTACCTTCAGAAAAATAAAACTACCATTCACAGTTTAAACGACCAACTCACCAAAACTAGAGACTACATGACCAGCAAACCACAGGTGAGCTCATCAACACTGTACCACTAAGTGCACACATCTAAAATAATTATGATACCCTCATAATAATTATTATGATTATCACCACCCTAATAGAAGTACCAAGTACAAATCTTACTGTTCCAATACAGCACCATATTCTTTTTGCGATGCCTCGGTAATTGTTGTTGTGTAGTGTGGCTTGTAATAATGGCATGGTAATACAATTACTCTTAGTGTAGCCATCTGTATTGTATGCTAATCACTACTCCGAATCATAAGCGCCAATAGCCAATAATATAGGGCTATATTTAGTGGTTCAAGGTTACCATAGTATAACTATACCTTATAGTGGGTATTTTTCATTGGTTCATATGCCTATTTAAAATTTTCATATTCGTACAGCTCAGGATAGTGACGTTGAACATAATTATTGTGCCAGAAAAATTTTGCTGTTTAAATTTTCATATGAGCTCTACTGATAATTATGAAAAGTACAAACATTTTCACCATACGAAAATAACCCTCTATATACGATATTTGTGTCGAGCCTACAGGATGCTTATAATATATTATTTGTTGCTATGGTAACCTTGACCTAATAGCCCTCTTGTCTGATAGACTCGCAAGCCACTCCCTTTTCTCTGATTGGACGGGGGCGGGAGAAAAGGGACTGGTGACTCTGGGACACATTTTGTGTCTCTACCAGAATTTGGGTAGAGATTATTCATTGATTTTTCCACGTGATCCAAAAATTGCGTGAGGTTAAGTAGAATTGCGTAGCCTGCAAAAGTGATCGCGGGCTTCTTAGCTACAGTTTAAGAATGGATGCTAGTGCTAGAAAAGAGAAGATGATGGAGTAATAACATCATCAGGCATTCAGCTAGGATATAGTCATCTAAGACACCAGCAGAGATTAGCTTGTTTTAGTTTTACGTGATGAGAACTGGCAGCCGAAAGTCATTGGTTGCCTAAAGCTTTTAATAACCTGTACAATACAAGACAGATAATGGCAGACGGCAGCAGTTGAATTGAGAGTAGTCAGACTTGTACAAGCTGTCTTAAATCGCTGCCACTCCTCGGTTCAAAGAAGGACTGCCAAGATTTCTACGTTCATCAGCTGTTCCATGCTAATCCACAAGTTGTGGCACAACAGACACTGGTACAAGGATCTATAAAATCAAAAGGCTGGCTAGATAGATCTGTATACTTGTCTTCTGTGTGTCTTTAGCTTTTGACGCATCAGAATAAATTGGATAATTTGCACGTGACATTAATATTTAATAGCATTCCTGATTTTCACAAGCTGTAGCCCAGAGTCACCAGTCCCTTTTCTCCCGCCCCCGTCCAATCAGAGAAAAGGGAGTGGCTTGCGAGTCTACTTGTCTGAGTGAACCTTACATTGATTCCCTGTTATTAGATATGCCCCTAATCACATGCAACACACAAGTTATTGACTCTCTGTATTCTCCAGTCCCTACAGGTTCAGTTGTCCTACAGTCAGTGCTCTGAGGCTCCAGTGAAGATGTCTCGTGGGCGAGCAATAACCATCAATGGCAAGGTCTACTATGGTGGAGGAGTCTGTGATGATGAGTACTGTGTCCACTGTTACGATCCGCCACAAGACGTCTGGTCAACTCTGCCCAGCCTTCCTGTACGCTATTTTGGTCTAGTGGAGGTCAAAGGTGAACTGGTAGCAGTTGGCGGTATGGATTCATCATTCTCTAGATCCAACGTGGTACATGTGTTTAACAAAGGAAGAAACTGGAAACGGACGATCCCACCCATGCCCACAGCGAGGGATTCACCAGCAGTCGTTAGTCTCCCAACGCATCTGGTCGTAGCAGGAGGTGATGTGGCCTCTGGTGGCTACACTGATAATGTTGAGATCTACAACATCAGCACCTCCCAGTGGAGTGAGACAGACAGACTACCGTATGCTTGTCGTGGCCTAAGAGGAATTGTCTACAACAACACAGTGTACCTAATGGGGGGATTTGACCTCTTTATTCTAAACAAGGTGTGTGCTGCTCAAGTCGACAAGCTCATCTCAGCAGACCGACAGGATGATAGGAGTGCCAACAAAGCCGACTCTGTCTGGAATACAATATCCAACACACCGTCTTACCGGCCCTCCCCTGTAACGATATCCGACACCCTCTTTGCTGTTGGTGGAATGGATAGTGAACGTAAAGCCACTCAAATAATCTACGCCTACTCATCCTCGATGGACTCCTGGCTCTACGTTGGTGATCTACCATCTCCTATAGCACACGCTGCCACTGTGTCAATGTCTCCAACAGAGTGCCTTATGATTGGGGGAGAAAACAATAATGAAGAAGATCAATCTACTGTGTATAAAATGAGAACCACAACAACTATTTCTTATTTATATTATGGTATGATATTTTGTATGACTCAAATCAAACTCTGGACTCAAATGTTGATAACAGATGAAAGGTTTTGTGTGTAACCAGCCCCTCCCCCTTAGATTATTGCAATGTCAGCATAAACGACCCTCTTCCACATACGTGTACAGCTCAATGGTTCTCCTGATGAAGACACTAACTGTTCTCCTGGCCGGCTGGTGTCCTGTGCCCTGTCAGCGTTATTCTCCAGTGCTGCTGGTCTCCTGGAGGGACTCTACTGTGGCAGAGAGAGCTGCTATGACGGTCAGTCCCTACACTCACTATTGACAGAGTGTGTGTGGTTGGAGTTGTGGATTATTAGATCTGGCTAGCTAGTTCAATGCATATAAATCATTTTAGAGCTGACTAGAGATGCTGTGATTTGTAGAAACAGGTGTATCAGTATAATTATCTGTATGAGCCGTTTCTACCTATCATCCAGGCCAACACCTAACTCGACTAGCTGATAATTATTCTCGTTCCCTACATGCAGTTCTTCAAGTGGACAAAGATGTCACAGCTGTAAGTACGTGGTGGAGCTATTGACTGTGCTTACACACTGTTGCTTGGTTATAGGCTGAGATGAGGAGAGCCTATCGACACCTGGCACTGGAGTACCATCCTGACAAGAACAAGGTAACAGAGGGAGGGTTGGTTAGTCTCAGTAGATATACAGCTAGTCCTAAACCATCACAAAATGCTTTATAAGATTATCTAATGTAATGGTGCCATAGTAAAGTGAATTGCACAGTGTAGACACATTGTATGTACCCCCTCCCCTCATGAAATGAATACTATACTCTCCATTTCTTTGTGTACCCCTAATACCTCACTCCCCCCTCCAGGCTGAGGGCTCTAGGGGTTCCAGCTCATCAGCACGACCTACGAGATACTGAAGGAGGAGGAGGAGAGAGCAAATGACTACATGCTTGAGAACCCTGGTAGGCAGGGCTAGGGGGTAGTTATTACTCACTACCTACTAGTAACTAGAGACACTTCCCCTGCAATTGGTGATAACTTTACCATGGCTACTCTAATGGCAGTTCTCTGTTTGCCTGTTAATTGGATAGTTATGCTAATGGAGTTGTTATATAGAGAGATGCATTCTTAGGAAGTAAATAGTTGCTATAATAGTATCATTCATATTGTACGCCAGTAGCGTAGCCAGGGGGTGGCAAAGGGTCTACTACTCTGCTCAAGTTATTGTATCTGATTATCTTGCTGAGCATGCACTCCCTTTTTTCGGAATCTTGCTGCAGTTAGCTAGCTAGTAGGCAAGAAAAACGATTTAGTCTCTAAACTGTGAGCTATTCTGGTCTAAATCTATAGACAGTTGTTTTTTTAAACTAGCTTCTTCTATGCAAATAAAACATCAGGCCACACACTAAATAGAGAAGTCAATTGTGACATCATAATTAAGAGGCGTGGCTTCCAGTCAAAATTTCGGCGATGCGCGGCTGATAAGTTGTGCCCCCTCTTCCAAAAAATCCTGGCTACGCTCTTGTACGCCCACCACACACTCACACGATAAGTTACTGCCCCCTCACAGAGCAAGTGTACCGTCACTACTATCACTACTACCGTCGTCGAGTGAACCCCCAGGTGGACATCTGAGTGGTTGTGGGTGTGGCCATCAGCGTCATCTCTCTGGTCCAGTACCTCGACTGGTGGCACTCATACAATACAGCCATCACTGCAGCTCAGAATGCCAAGGTCAGACTAGTTTGCAATGCTTGTGTACTGATTGTTATGAGTGGGCGGTGTAATTAGGTTATACAGTGGAACCTCCATTAATAACCACCTCCAAAGAGCAACCACACGCTATATAACGGCCAAGAGCTCAGGTCCGGATTGAAACTACAATGACTTCAATGTAAAGCAACCTCTCAGGAGCGACCACCTCTCTACTCCGTATAACGGGCAGCTTTCTAGTCCCCAACAAGCTTTAGCAATAGAAAATAACCTCCCAGAACGGACAGCCACACCCAGAATTAGCAGAAATTTATTGCTGAGATAGCATTATTTTGCACAATTGTGAAAACCTGGCTGTATAGCTTGTCTCTACAGCCTTTTCAAAGCTTGTATGAGCTAAAGAAGCAGTTTGCAAAGCCCCAAGATTCATTTGCAGCAAGAAATGACTCATAGAAAATACGTAGCTGGCAATCGAAACCTCCCAAGGAAGACCACCTCTCTATAACGGCCAAAAGGCTGTTCCCCAATGGTGTCCGTTTTATGGAGGTTCCACTGTAGTGTTAGTAAGATTGTTACTGTGTCCACTCTAAAACTACAGCCTCATTTATAACAGAGCATTGTTAGTTGTGCATCCTCTTAATGTTGCAGTGGTTGTTCCATTCTGATACACCTTGAGTAGAAATATTGCTGACAATAATAAGAATGTGATCGACATACACATATATAATGCATGTCATGCATATACAGTGTAGTTTGTTAACGGACACTCCCCCCCCCCACACACACACACAGGTAGAAGATGCTTGTGCAACGTACTATGAAAGTGCCAGCCCCATAAGAAGGACTGGGAGAAATCATTACTCTCAGCAAACACTCGTACAGATGGTCCCTCTATAATTATATAACTGTCACTGATCATGCATCATTCATTATTAATTTTATCTCCCCAGTCATATTTCGAGGGTATAAATGTTCGCGGTTTTTTCGCGGATTGTGCCTGTACTGCGAAAATTTATACCCACGAAAATTATATCTTATTGAATAGTAGACGTGTTCAGTATTATTGACCACACCTATTCGACAATAAGAGGAAAGAAAAAAGGAATCAAGAGACAAGGATCCCGGTATATATAGCCAGCTAGCTTGCTCTACGTCTATGCCCAGATTGTTTTGTACTGGTGGTATCCCCTGACCATGGCCTACACAGCAAATTAACGTTCTGCTACAGGTGGACCGATTCTATTATTTTATACAGGCCAGGCCTAGATTCAAGGCTAACGGTGTGGAGGTTACTGCATGCATGCACCAAAAGGCTGGAACTTAGACCACGAAAATAAAATCCGCGAAATCCTTTGTAGAGATCCATGCGCGAAAATGTATACCCTCGAAATATACCCGCTATACGGTATATCTGTAAAAATATTTATATAATTATATACTAAAGCTTCAGCCCATTGCTGAAAATTATAATCCAATTATGACCATCATAATTACACAAGTATCAGAGCCGGAGGTAGCCTCGATCCCAGGCCGAGTTGTTCACCTAACCGTTATAAAAGCGAAAACTCGGCCTGAGATCGAGGCTAAATCTAGCCTCCTTCACCCGCCTTTGAAAGAAGAGGCCTGCTATCGACTGCTTGCGCATGCGCCAAATTATTGGATTTTTTCCTCGTAAATATTCCTATAATACTTGATACATCAGAGAAAATATCCTAAAAGTCATACACAGAGCTATATAGCTAGCTAGCTAGAGACAGAGCTGTGTAGGTTTGTTGTACTGCTATTTTCTTCTGATAGAATCAGTAGCAGTAGTATAGTAGACTTTCACCAAAGTTAGTGTTAAATGGGCGTGGCCTGTCCATATAGGCTCTTATCAGCCGTCACTCCTTTCAGACGATCGTCATCCACACTGTTGCAGGCTGTGAGTCTTTTGTTAACATAGCAGGCTAAGGGTAGCTATCAGAGAATGCTATCCGATGGGCTAGAAACCTTCAATCAAACTTTCTATCTACTTCCTTCAATCCACTTCCTTTCGTTGTGATGTCATAGTTTTACTGAGCATAAAACGATGTTATCCAAGCCCCCAGATACCTGGGGGGATATTAGCGCATGCGCAAGCAGTCGATACCAGGCCCACTTCCCTAGTGGGAAGTGCGGCCTGGGATCGAGGCTAGGCTAAATCTGACACTGATCCTGCGCGGTACTACTACGTCTATTACCAGCACCTTTGTCAGTAACGATTATTACCAAACTTCATTTTTAATGAGAAAAGTGGTCAGATTTTGGCCTGACCAGTTCTGCCGGCCCTGAGTAATACAATAATGTTGCGCATGCGCAAGCAGTCAGAGCTTTAAGCTGTGTCAAACTTCACCAAGACCAAGCTTTCTTTACAGGTAAGTTTATATAATATAAATGATGGTCCTGCAACTAATAATGCTTTACATTCCATGCATGCATGCATGCATGCAAAAAAAGCTGAAGAATGAGGGGGGGATATATCTTTCATTGAGTGTGGCACGAATTGCCATGTATTAACTACCTTGAAATCATTTGCTGCCTATAGAAACCAGCATAGAAACCACTTGCTGCATAGATGTAAATACTTTGGTATAGTTTTTTTCTGTTTTTGGTGGCTGAACTGCATGCATATTATAATAATGCTGTCTAGTAAATGTCTATAGTGTCACTATACTGATATAAAAGTAATGATTTGAAGTATATGGGTGGAGGTGGCCTCCGGTCTCAAAAGGTCACTTTTCCCCAGCTTATACAAAATAGACCAGAGTGTGTATACACAAATCCAAATTTTATGCGTAACGCTCTACACTTTTACTGGTGTGTTTCAAAGAGTCTGTAAACTCAAGTAATGGGTTCATTAAATAATTGTTTATGTTCACTCCATAGTAAACATTATTTTATGAGCTAAAACTATAGGTCTTGAGCATAAATTTGCAGTTTTACTGACCAGAATGCAGCTATATATAGCAACATTTCGCTCACTTTAGAAATTGCTGATCTATTCAAGGTTCCTTATTTGTATAATTATTGTTTCTTGTTGGTATAGTGACCTATAATTACAGTGAACCAATTTTAACAGTGTCGTATGTTACTGACCAACCACTAACTTTAAAGAGACTACACCGTTTTTCTTTGTCTATAGCATGTTTTAAAATTAATTATCTGGTGTATTGTTAGGGTATTTTGTTTCGCCCCCGCGATATTTATGGAGTATGAATATCATTGTCACTATGTTTTTAGTGTAGCATCAGACAAGTTGTACTGGAGTGTTCTTGCGTCAATTTTTAGCATGGATAAACCTGGGAATCTTCAACTGAGGGCTTTATCCAATTAAAGAAAGGTAGGGGCAGGGTCAGACAAAGAGAACTTTTGAAAAAAGTCAATCTGGTTGGAGCTAGCCTCGACTCCAGCCCCCTTTCTCAGCGGCCTGGAATTGAGGCTAGGTTGGAGCTAGCCTCGATCCTGTTTATCGGAAGATCAAACGTATTTTTAGATACTTACCGTCTACTCTTAGCTTTTACTCTCCCGTACAGGGCCGTAGACAGCGGGGGGGGGGGGCAGGGGGGGCAGTGCAGCATTCTAGATCTGCCAAATTACTGATCTGCACATGCATGCCCTAGTCTGGGGGCCAGACCTAATAGCTCGGGGAAAAATCAAGAGAGCTAGGCTCTTTCTCTCTTCCCCTCCCCCCTCTTGAGAAAAGGTCTGGCCCCCAGACCATAGATTGAAGAGTTAGAGGGATAGGAAACGGTTGGTATCTCGATTAACATCCGCGCTACTCTGCGGTTTAATCGAGGCCATCACAACAATATCTATTTCTACACTCAGTGCATAATAAACTACAAGTAACTGTGCTTAGTCCTTGCAACTCACTTATATTTCAAGGTCTATACCTATTGTAGTAGTCATAACCAGCACGCTTACACGTTACATGTTCCAATAGCTCTAAAACAGCCTTGGGAACATATAACTTTATTGGAAAGTCTCTTTTTACTGGGTGTGGTCAGTCATTAGCAAGTACTACACTTGGCTCATGGACTAGGCGTGTTATAAGTTGCTGAAAGAGATGATGTCTCGAGGAAACACAGCTTTGGGAGTTACCCGGCAAAAATGTGGTTAATAACCTCGTTCATAGAGCTTAGCGCGGATAATTTTCGAGGCTCTACTGCAGATTCAATGTAAAATCATCACGTGCACCACTCCGTTTCCTATCCCTCTAACTCTTCAATCTATGCCCAGACTAATGCATGCCCAATGCTTAGAATGATGTCATGAAATTGAGATGTGGGCAGGGCTATCTGATGCGCATGCTGACTGTTGAGAACGAGTGATGACCTTTTTTTAGGTAAAATCTAAGCTCCACTGCGCCTCTGGAAGCAGGAGTATCTTTCTAGCTAAAGCTACCTTGTTTTAGTTGGTCTAAGTTGTGCCACAGCAAGTTGGAAGTTGCCATACTCGGAGGATATGAAATAACAATTGACCTTTTTTTTTAGGAAAAATTTTCAGCTATTATTTTGCCACCCCTGCAAACCTAAGCTATCTACGGCCCTTCCGTATGAAGTTTTACAACGAATATCTCTTCATCTGGCCCTCTGGAAGGTACTTAGCTACATATAGATACCAATAAAGCTTGCTGAAAGTACTTACTGCTCTTATAAATTGACGCAAAAAATAGTCTATATATACTTGCGGTTTTGATGCCCACTTTTCTCATTCATGAATCTTTATAATCATGGCATTCTGGCATTCTTACACAAAACAATAGAAGTAGAGAGTTGATAATCATACAATATAAGTACAGCAGACTTCTTTGAACCTGCAAAAGAGAAAAAGCTAGCTGACAGAATTAAACTCATGAATATTCATGAGTGATCACAATACCCTAACCTTAATATTGCTATTCACACAGTAACGAAGACAATGGCTGTAAATCCACAAGCTTTCGAACAGTTTACTCTGAGACAAATTCGCATCACTGAGAATGAGTTTGGACGAGGTTCCTACGCTGTTGTCATGGAGCTAGAGTATCGAGGACTGAAATGTGCTGGCAAAAAGCTTTACCGAGTTCTCTATGAGACTGGAATCGGGCATGCAGCACGAAGGTATCTGGAGGAGTGTCACCTGCTCAGTCAAACTAGGCACCCCAACATAGTCCAGTTTCTGGGAGTCTGTTTTGAAGAAGGCTCTCAGTTCCCTATCCTAGTCATGGAGTTCCTCCCCACCAACTTGACCAGCTGTCTCGAGCGCTACGGTATTCTCCCCGATGAGATAAACTTCTCTATCCTCCATGACGTCTCACTGGGCCTGGTCTACCTCCATGGCCAAACACCAGTCATTGTGCACAGAGACCTCTCAGCCAACAATGTCCTCTTGTCCACTAACATGACAGCCAAGATATCTGATCTGGGGGTTGCTCGAATATTGAATCTGACCCCCCTTCAAGTGAGTCGAATGACAGAGACCCCTGGCACCCCAGCGTACATGCCCCCCGAAGTGATGATTGCCAACCCCCACTACGACACCAGTGTGGATGTGTTCTCCTTTGGGATCATGATGATTCACACCTTCACAGCAGAGTGGCCACTACCAAGTATCGGCCAGACACGAATTGATCCTGCTAATCCCAATGGTCTGATACCAGTGACGGAAGCTGAAAGACGTGAAGAGTTTCTTCGAAAGATTCCCCCAGACCACCCTCTGATGGACCTCATCATGCGCTGTCTCAGCAACAACCCTCAGCGAAGGCCTAGAGCAGCGGAGATAGTGGGTCGGATGGTGGGTGTGGTACTTGAACACCCTCCCTCCTTTGAGAACAGAGTGGAGATGCTCCAGCGAGTGAGTGCCCTACTGACAGAGAAGAGGGAGCTTGAGGAAGAGGTTGTGAGGAAGGACTCGGCTATCCAGGAGAAAGCAGGAGAGATCGAGGCACTGGCGGAGGAGAAAAGACGACAAGAGGAAGAAAGTGAAAACACTGTCGAGCGTATGCAGTTGGTGCACTCTGTGGAAACTGATAAACTAGTAACTGAACACAGTGTAGAGATAGAGGATCTCAGAGTTGCATTGGAGTTTAAAGAATCATTGGCTCCCACGTGCACAAAAGATGCACTGGTGAATTCTAAAGATACTACCATCGCTAGGTTAGAAACTCGATGTAAGCAACTCACTGAAGAGAGGAAGCAACAAATTGCCAACACTAACAACGAGCTTGTATCTAAAGTTACGAAAATAGCTCAACTGGAAACAGATGTCACCAATCTCACTGCACAAGTGGAACAAGAGATAGCAGACAAAAACTATCTTATCACCTACAAAGATTTGACTATTGCTGACAAAAACTCCACTATTTTTGCTAAAGATTTGATTATCACTAACAAAGATTTGATGCTTGCCTCCAAGGACACTTCTCTTCAGAAGCATAAAACCACCATTCAGAGTTTAAATGACCAACTTACCAAAACCAGAGACTACCTGACCAGCAAACCACAGGTGAGCTCATCAACACTGTACCACTAAGTGCACACATCTAATTTATATCGCTACTCCAATAGAAGTGCCAAGTCAGTGGCGTAGGCAGAGGGGGGCTGACGGGGCTAGAGCACCCCCATTTGTGTTTCATTAACTCCAAACCAATCTATTCTGCACTGTACTGCATGATTGTGTATAGTTACTAGAATGGAAATGTGGGCAGGGTCATCTACTGCGCATGCTTACTGCTGATGAAAAGTGATGACCTTTTTTTTAGGTGAAATTCCAAGCTATTCAGCGCCTGCTCTGGCCCTGCTCAATGGATTTGAGCCCTGCCCTTCCCAAAATCCTGGCTACGCCACTGCAAGTCTAAAGCTCATAATGAATTGATGGCCATGCATGACAACTGTGTTGTATTGCAGCGTGTAATCCAGGCTATGTGATTCTTGTTAGTGTGTCACTTACTTCCATTGTAGTGAGCCACAGGCATATCTCCTATTGCCACCCTAACTAGTGTTCAATCTGCACTGTAAAAACAAATGGGTTATTTCAACCAATTTGTTTTTACAGTGTGGCGCTGTACTAATGCCTCTCGCCATGTTTTTGCTTTCGCTGAAAAGTATTAGAGTTTTATATTAGTTTCTATTTTATATTAAAGTTAGCTTATCTATATAAAGTCGCTGAGAAGAAAAGACTTATTTACATGCATCTATTGTTGTATTATGTGGCTTACTAGGACCTCAAGAAAGAAGAAAATTGATTCTTCCAGGATCTGTAGTTCAGTGTATATAATGTCTAAGAAGAAAAGACCTGTGTACATGCACATTGTTATCTATGGTAGTGTTTTGTGGCTTACCAGGCCTTCAAGATAAAGATGATTCTGCCAGGAGGATCTGGATCTGGATCTGGATATTATTTCTCACACATGGGGGAATGAGCGCGCATGCGCATTACATTCACAGGAATAATTAAAGGGTGTATCCAAAGAGATCAATTTCACAAATGCTACAGAGTTTTTCAGGTTGCTTGCAACAATTAATTGTGGAAATTTAACTCACGTGATGTTTTGCTCACGTGCCTTATGCCTTAATTAGCTTATAAGAGTGGGTGGGAGAGAAATGACAGCAAAAAACAGCAGAAGTTGTTCAGTGTTCATACAAATGAAGAGTGATAATCTGACACTGTAATGCTGTGCAATATATTTTGTCAAATTCGTACAGGTTCGTCTAGACTTTTTAAAGACAGATCCTCAGAAAATACTCAACTCAGCAGTAAAACAGAAGAATTGGGAGCCAGCCTACAGGATTCTAGGATTGCAGTATATATTAAATTTTGTTGGAGAGCATATAGGATTTCTCCAGCATACACACAATTCTTTAATAATAATTATTGTATGTATGCTGGTAAATTATGCTCTCCAGCAAGTAATACTACACTACAGATCTAAGATCCCACTCACTTCTTCTCTGAGGGTCTAGCAACTTAAAGTCTAGTACAAAGCTTTGAATGTGTGTTGTTCAGCTAGCTACAATCTAGCTACAATGCCTGCCCCTCCCACTTTAATTTTGACTTATAAGGCTGAGGCACGTGAGCAAAACACACGTGAGTCAAATTTCCACAATGCAAGCAACCTGAAAAACTATGTTCTGCTAGCTAGCTGTTTTAATGGTGATATTAACAGGAACGTTTCCATATGCTGACTTGGCACTTTCTAATTATGATCGCCCTCTATATATTTTCTTGTGCTATCAGGAGCACAAGAGTGCTCCCTGGCCCTCTGGAGTGCCCCTGGTGCTATCAAGAGCCTTATAAATTTATTGTATGTAAGCCAATCCTATTAAATACATCATGGCTGAGTTAGTGGTTCATAATTATGGTTTCAGTATTGATCATCTTGCATGTTGGAGGAGGCATGCATAAACATTTGAAACACATGCTTTGCTTCCAAGTTTCATTGATTACCACAGTCATGGTACAGAGACTATTAATGCACATTCGATGTAAACTTGTAACAGAAATTATGTTCAGGGAAGTGAAGTGAAGTGAAAAGTTATCATGTATAGTGAGGCTGCATGTATCCCACGTTTCTTCCTCTGGAAACTCTCAGCTGAAAAGTGATAATTGTTATTAGAATAAAAAAAAAGCTGCTTACTTTTTTATTGAGATGCATCACTGGCAGCCATAACCCTTCTGTCTCCAGCCCTATATAGCGATAGAAAAAGACATTCGGCTATAGGATAGTCATACCACGCTCCAAACAGGTATAAACCAAGAAGATGCTCACGAGTTCATGCTGGCAATTCTTGACATAATCAACAGCCACCTACATACAGTACACTACTACCTGTAGTTGTATAGAAGCAAGTATTGATAAAGTGTAGTAATAATCAGACTGAGGTTCCTCCTTTTTATATACCTTTTACCTTCTTACAAGTAGATGAGTCTGGTCCACAGTAGTGTATATGCATGAGTCTAGTCTCTGGAAGAATCATTGACATGAGCCGCGCCGCTCTGCCTCACTAGAACCAAGAGTTTATGATAGATAAACTCTTCCTAGAACTACATGTAGCCAGCTGATTTAAAATTGCATATAGAGTGCTGAGTCAGCAACAAAATAATAGTGTCAATATTCGTTGAGTCAGCATATGGAAACCTTCCTGTTAATATCATCATTCCCTGTTATTATCGCCTTTCTTTTTAACAGATATTTTCTGAGTATTGTAGCTAACAAAAAGCTAGCGTTTTAGTGCAAGGCTAACTCATATGTTGAATAGAAAGTTTGTGCGGACAGATGATGCTATGAAAGATTCTGAAGAGACTGCAACAGCCGTCAATGTGAGTCAAACTAGCCATAACTCGAGAAAGAAGCTTTAGTTTGCTAATCCACGAATCAATATCCAAGAGAACGTGGCTAGAAGCCTATAGAAGCTGTTAGCTTTCGTCGCATTGCAACCGTTGAGCAGTTACAGCTGGAACAGACACACAGACCACACACAGTCAGCTTTACCGTATCCCTCTTGCGGCTACGCCTCGAGGCATAATAAAAGCTAGTGCCAAGTCTAAAGCTTACTGTTATTGAACGCCAAATCATTTTATTTGTAATGCTTGTGTAATTAGAATGACAGTTGTTGTGTATTATTATGTGGCTTATAATCTATGTGTACAATACAGTCATAGCTATGCGTACACGTACATGTATAACGTGTACAATTATTTCTATAGTATAATTAGCCATGTACGTGAATTTCACCACTCCAATATAAGAGCCAAATTAGAATAATTAATTTGTGTCCCACAGGATCGATAACTGATAATAACTAGTGTTCAAGCTGGCGTTGTGCTAATGCCTCTCGCCATGATTTGCTTTCGCTCAAAAGTATAGAAGAGGAAAAAGTGTATAAAATAATCTGTCTAAAATGATTTGCATCTATTCAATTGTATAATTATGGTATCATTGTTGTGTTTTGTGGCTGCTTATATATACCAGGATCTTAAGGATCTAGGAAGCAACAAAGAAGAAGATTTTGTTTTCAATTAATTATAAGCGGAAGTGCATAATTTTACTAATTATTTCATAAAGTTAGCTTATCTATATAAAGTCACTGAGAAGAAAAGACTTATTACATGCATCTATTGTTGTATTATGTGGCTTTAATACTAGAACCTCAAGAAAGAAGAAAATTGATTCTTCCAGGATCTGTACTTCAGTGTATAATTATAATATCTAAGAAGAAAAGACTTGTGTACATGCATATTGTTATCTATATTGTTATATAGTAGTGTTTTGTGGCTTACCAGGCCCTCAAGAAAAATATAATTCTGCCAGGAGGATCTGGATCTGGATCCTTGGATATCACACGTGGGGAATGAGCGCGCATGCGCATTACATCCACAAGAATAATTAAAGGGTGTGTCCAAAGAGATCAATGGCTACTGCTAGCTAGCTGTTTTAACAGGTATTTTCTGAGTCTTGTAGCTAACAAAAAGCTAGCGCTTTAGTGCAAGGCTAACTTATATGTTGAATAGAAAGTTTGTGTGGACAGATGATGCTATGAAAGATTCTGAAGAGACTGCAACAGCCTTCAATGTGAGTCAAACTAGCCATAACTCGAGAAAGAAGCTTTAGTTTGCTAATCCACGAATCAAAATCCAAGAGAACGTGGCTAGAAGCCTATAGAAGCTGTTAGTTTTCGTCGCACTGCAACCGTTGAGCAGTTACAGCTGGAACAGACACACACACACACAGACAGACAGACACACACACAGTCAGCTTTACCGTATCCCTTGTGCGGCTACGCCTCGAGGCATAATAATTTTTTTAGTAACCTTGTAACATTATCATCTGGCGTTAATATGTGATTAGGGTTACATTTCAAATGCCCTTAATTACTAGCTACACAATCATAAATGTCTTCCATTACACACAAGTTATTGACTCTCTGTATTCTCCAGTCCCTACAGGTTCAGTTGTCCTACAGTCAGTGCTCTGAGGCTCCAGTGAAGACGTCTGGTGGGCAAGCGGTAACCATCAATGGCAAAGTCTACTATGGTGGAGGAGGCTGTGATGATGATGATGACAACTACTGTGTCTACTGTTACGATCCGCCACAAGACGTCTGGTCAACTCTGCCAAGATTTCCTGTACGATATTTTGGTCTAGGGGAGGTCAAAGGTGAACTGGTAGCAGTTGGCGGTGTGGATTTATCCCGCTCTACATCCAATGTAGTACATGTGTTTAACAAAGGAAGGAACTGGAAACGTACGATCCCACCCATGCCCACAGCGAGGTTTTCATTAGCAGTCGTTAGTCTCCAAACACATCTGATTGTAGTAGGAGGTGATGTGGGCTCTGGTGACTACACTGATAATGTTGAGATCTACAACATCAGCACCTCCCAGTGGAGCGAGACAGACAGACTACCGTATGCTTGTATTGGCCAAAGAGGAATTGTCTACAACAACACAGTGTACCTAATGGGGGGATCTGACGGCAAGAATCTAAACAAGGTGTGTGCTGCTCAAGTCGACAAGCTCATCTCAGCAGACCGACAGGATGATGGGAGTGCCAACAAAGCCGACTCTGTCTGGAATACAGTATCCAACACACCGTCTTACCGGCCCTCCCCTGTAACGATATTCGATACCCTCTTTGCTGTTGGTGGAAAGGATAGTGGTGAAGCCACTCAAAGGATTTACCCCTACTCATCCTCGATGGACTCCTGGCTCTACGTTGGTGATCTACCATCTCCTATAGCATACGCTGCCACTGTGCCACTGTCTCCAACACAGTGCCTTATTATTGGGGGAATGAACAAAGAAAGAGAAAGACAATCGACCGTCTATAAAATTAGTATCACAAAAACTGTTTTTTGAGTGTACTGATATAATTACTAGGAGCATGCAGAGCATGTTTGGGGCGAGCGAGCAATATGTGTTTGTTGTACAGTGCATGATGTGGTAATTTAAGTTTATTTATCGAATGAAATGAAATTAGTAACAGTGATTGTGTAACAGTGAATAAAAACCGAGTAGTCTGATGCAGTGGGTTAGATACGACTTCCCTGTGCCAGTTGTATACCCGTGACAATTATTCTGAGTGGTGTAGGGTTATTGTGCTCTTTGACTGTGGTGTAACATCAAGATTCAAGGTGAAACATATGTATGAGTGAAAGTTCAGCATGAAAGAGCTGGCTATACAAACTAACATGAGGAGCAAGGTTAGGAGCAAGGAGATATTATGACTTCTTGCTGGACCCAAATTACATGATAGTATACTGTGAACAATCCTTACCGGGTAAGTAAGTTACTCTGATCTGAGCTGGTCTGACCTGCCATAGTGCTGTATTGTCTAAAGGTGCATGTGCAACTTCAGAAGTCTCCACCTGAGCTGCATGCTCTGACCTGTCGTAGTGACTGGTCTAGATCTCTGTTTTGTCCTGTTGAGCTAGCAGGTTTATTATCACAAAAACACAACACTTGTAAGTGAAACATGGCAAGTAAGCTGCTGTGACCTCCTGCAGGCGTGCCTGTGTGATCTTAGGCTCAGAAGGTCCCCATCTGAGCTGCTCTAACCTGCATGCTGTAGGCGTGCTTGTAGCCTCAAGAGTCTCTGTGTCTTGTCTGAGCCCCTTCGTTCCTGAGTGTAGCTAGCTCTTGCCAGATCTTCGAAGTCATCCTTCAACGGCCATCTTGCTGCTTCCGTGGACCTCACCATTGCGGACTCCAACCTCTCTGTCTAAATTCTGAATAATAATAATATTATAGCTTCACATTACCCTGCCATATCTATATTTCAGCCTCAGTCACGCATTCATTACATGTTTATTAAAAAAAAAAAAAAAAAAAAAAAAAAAAGCTAGCTCTTGTGCCCATGCGCAGCTTTCACGTAAAAGTTGGTAAAGGGTCACGAGTACAAAAAACAAATATCGTGCCGGTCCATGACACACACACACACACACACCAGAGATACAAAAGAAAGGGGATTGGAAACGAAATTTTTACGAAATTTTTGCGTGAAGCATTCCGTGTTATAGGGCGTGGCTAAAACTACAAAGGATTATATTTATAGTCAGCATGCTCATTACCAGTCTTGACTGCTCTACAATGTGCTGTACATAGAAACAGTGAAATTGATCATTTTTAATGTTGATTTTTCTAAAAAGTAAAGAGAATTTAGCTCTAAAAAGTCGACTAAGCCATGCAGCCACTATTACTAGACAAATAAATGCTATGCAAGAAGAAATAGCCTTTACTATGAAGTCGTAGGAGGGACAGGCCCGTGGCGTGTCTAAAAGTATACTAAAGCAGTTTGAAGGACTATACTGCAAACGTTTATGAACAGTACAGCTTATTTATAGCATGAAGCCATTCTATGTAGCACTTAGATACATAATAACCAAGTCAAGCAATGTCCTTTGCTGTTTTAACTTCACAGGAGGGACAGAGAAAAGTTGACATAGAGTAATTCAAGCTAAACTCAAAAAAATTGGAAACAGAGTAAAGACAACGGACTTAGAGCTTGTCAGTGGTATAAGCTTACTTCTCTCAAGTATCTCCCAGGCCCTGAGTGATCTCTAGTGGATAGGAGAGCTAGAAACCAGGGATACAAAACTTTTCCATGTAATTATTTGCGAGCGCAATAATTACACGGAGTGCTTCACCGGATGTCAGTCCTTTTACATAGGGCGTGGGCGGTCGTTTCCAATCCCCTTTCTTTTGTATCTCTGCACACACACACACACACACACACACAGACAAAATTGCAACGTTCATCACTAGGAAGGGACTCGCTTCGCTCGCCCCAATTATGCCTCGGTGCGCATGCGCAAGCGAGGTATACGTAGTGTGTTTGTGTGTCTGTGTTGTGTGTGTGTGTGTAGACTATTTCAGCTGCTCAAGGATCAATAAAGTGCAAGTAAGAGTTTCTATAGGCTTCTAGTCATGTTTTCTTGGCATGCTATTTGTGGATTTGCAAAATAAAGCTTCGTTCTTGAGTTATGCCTAGTTTTGCTTACTTGGAATGCCATTGCAGCCTTTTCAGAAGAGTCCGTAGCAAAACTTGTTTACCGAGTGTTGCTACTCTACTTAGTAGTTAGCTATAGCTTTGCACTAGAACACTAGCTATTGGTAGCTGCAAGAGTGAGAAGAGAGCTGCAAGGCTCTGCTGACTTGCCAGCCATTAATTTTAACGTTTGGCTTAGATAGTTTTTAACAACAATCATGGTCGATCATTACCCACTATTTGCATGTACAATGCAGCAAATTAAAATTAAAAATGTTCATCGTGATAATCAATGTGTGTATAAAAGCTAGCTAGTAGTTTTAATGTTATATAGCTTTGGCACCTCCACCGAGGCATCAGCACCCGCGGTGCTTTCATTATTATGGCTCAAATGTTAGATAAAAATTTGGAAACATAATTATGTTTGCATTGAATTCAGGGCCGTAGCCACCAGTCAGGTTAGTTAGGTTTCAACCTGACCACTTTTTCCGAGGTGAATAGGCAATGGTCGTCATTACAGTAAACACATAATGGACCAAAATAATGTGCAGTGAACTTCTTCTGCAGTGCAAAACATGCAAGCATGCTAGAACTATAATTTTATAAGTGATCAAGACTATTAGTCTATAAGTGATGCATGCTATCATTGCTATGACGAGAGAGAATCACTTCCAAGTCTTCCAGACCAAGCTCACAATCCAGCTAGTTTTTCCCCAAGCGATCATTTGGAAAGTCCAAACCAGTTCTGTGGTCTTGCCAAATAAAACTTTGCTGTTTCTCCATCATGATGAGAATCAAGATGTTGTGTTCTGTAACATTATTTTGTGTTAGGGCTAAGCTTTAAACCTAAACAGAATCTACAGTCAGTAGACAAGGGGCGTAACCAACGATACCGGAAGTGGGCGTGTACTCGGAAAAGTCACCGCGCTATGCGCGCCGATTTGTAACCTGACCACTCTAAAGTTGGTGGCTACGGCCCTGCATTGCATGAACAGAAGCATGTCTATAATGATTGCATCGGATGGGCTTCAGTAGATTGAACTAAACTCGCATGCATGCTTACATAATGATAATTATCCATCAGTCTGACAAAATTAATAGTTTTTTTAATCATAGCTTGTATCATATCGTAATCACTATGACAACACAAAACGTTATTATAACACGAGAAAATCATTGCATGGAAATATCTACTGAAGTGAAGACTGGAAAAATTAATCACAACGTTGTCAGCAGTGAAATCAAATGGTTCAAATATTTTCCAGAGCAGCTTTCGTCTCCTCGTTTTTTGTTGCCAGACACGACTTCCAGTTGATCCGATTGGGCAGATTCAGAACGAGAGGAGATAGCAGCCAAGACCTCCCTGCAGCCAATATTGCAACCAATAAAAGCATTCAACATGTCATTAATTATAATTGGTTTTTAATTACATTCCATATTGGAGAGAGAAACGTCCATACGTATTGTTCCAGGAACTAGAACAGTTTGTGTGTTCACTCGATAGGTATGATGACAGATTTGTGGAAGAGACATTTGCTGAGTATGCAATAGAAAGGTTATAGAGGTGTGCATTGTCGGTGTGACGAGACTCACGGATATGTTCTTACCTATACGTACTCACTTGAGAGTGCTGCTTCACAGAACTCAGTCATGGAGATAAAGAAACGTTATATTATTCTTAGTAAACGGTATAATTTAATTCCTAAGATTTTACGTTCGTAGTACGACTACCCATATTCTGGATAATTTTGAAGCGCATGTGCACGCACTATCACCCATGCAATAGGTACCAGGCCGTATTTTAATATTGCTTGGAATCGAGGCTAAGCCTTTTAGTGATCGATACTTCTCTTTGCCAGAATCTGCTACACACACTCCCTCCCCCCTCCCACACACATATATACATACACACACACAGCTTGCGTATACACTGGTGTCCCATACTTCCTGGCAGAGTTTTATGATGGGAAAAATGTGTTCACAAGATCATTTTCTCACCAATTGCCACTTACGCAGACTAACAACCAGATCACTGAATATAGGTTATAGTATGTTTCTACTACTTTGAGCTCATGAGGTAAGCTGTGGCTTATGTATTGGTCTAGAAGCCTTGAACACTAATTTAATTAAAGACAGAAGAGGCTCTCATCTACTACGTCTAGGATGGTCCTATAGCCAGATTGTCTTAACAAGTAGCAGTTAAGAGCTGGGCACCATACACTTCCCATAGCCTGTACAGATCCAAGGTAAGACATCCTGACTATATCCTGACCATACAACCGTCATAAAGGTAGATGAGAGCCTCTTCTGACTTTAGACTAGTGTGAAAGCCTTCTGAAACAACGCAATACTAAGCTGATGTACATAGATAGAAAATAGATGAGAGAAACATTAATTTTCGCTATCTTCTGGTGAAATTATTGCGACTAGAATACATAATTATAATCCGCAAGTGGCTACAATATAACTTAATTATAGGAACAACTGTGAGTTTTTTGCATTTGACTTGTATACGCTCGGATCGAGGTATGCTTTCTCGTTCAACATCAGATGCCAGTATTGGTTCCAGTTTTTCATTTCTTAACAGTCTCTACATGTATATACTTGATTTTTTGTATTCTAACAAACTTGTGCCGTACATTCATGGAAGCGATTCGTAACAACCAAAATTAAAAGATGACATCTTATATATAGTAGGAGTGCTGATACTTCCACAAGCTTTAGCAATTAGTCGTTATCTACCAGCATTAAGTTTGTACTGTTTCTATAACACATGCATGATGCATTATTTTTGTTGACTTTTACAATAATTAATCCACAATTAAAACAATTAAAATCCAATGGGCACATTAATTTTTAATTAAGTGATCGGTTTGCTGTGATAACAGGTCTGTCTATACATTTAATTATTAGACACAGTACATGTACAAGGGCTAGTTAGCACCAGATCTCATGATCTTGAACAGTGTCTCCACCTCTTTGTTCTTTATGGCAGTCCTACAGCCCGAGATCACTTTAGCCTTAGGGCGACCGACTGCAGGTGGATGGGATGGAAAATATAGTTAATGAGTTTTATATGGAACATCGAAGCAAGCATAGCTAATTAGGTATAGTAATGTAGTACATCAATCGAATCAACATTTTCATTTGAGTATTAAGGTAAAGAGCATACGTTTTGTTTAATTCAATCGAGTGACGTACATACGATCCAATACAACATACAAACACATACACACAAACAGAAAAGTTTTCTTGCTATAGTGTGGGGCTTGTTTCTTTTTTTTACTTGCCCATCAAATCAAAAGTAACAGCACTACATAATTTATTCTTCAGGTATTTTAGCAACACGTACATGTACATTGTATAGTGGTATTGGACCCACCTCTCAACTTCCCAGCTTTCTGGATGGCCTGGTTGACTATCTTGAGGCATTCCAGCAGCTCCATGTGATTATTGGAGCGTATCTTGTAGCCGGTTACAATGTCCTTGTTCAGATCGTACAGCTGCATGTACGCCTTCTTCATGTTGGTCCTGCAGAGCAGCAAACACCAGTCAAGAAGGGCACATGAGTACCATGTCATGGAATTGTACTTGTAACTATTGTGTCATTTGAATTCAATTTCTCATATAAAACGCTTTTTAGTAACGCTACGTTACCGCTGGGACATAGGAATGCAATTAAATAGAGGTTGTCGCCTGCATGGACATTACACTCAACAACTAAATTGCATGTACCAAAATCTACTTCACAAATCAATAGTTCAGCTGTAATGTATGTACAATAGATAGATACGTACAAATGTATACAGCTTACGCCCACACTACACCCACTCACATATCGTTCATCATCCTCGCGTCCTCTGCCCTCACCACCAGGTTACGTATCACGCCCGAGTTGTCGGCCATCTCAGCCGTGAGTCTCTGTCGTACCTTGTGGTACTCGTCCACCTGTGACAACACACTACGCAGCTCCTCCATGTGCTTGGGGAACTCGGCCACCACTTCCAGATCCTGCAGGGAAAAGAAAGGGATTGAGGGATCATCATAAGTTTGAGAGGCCATAACTTATGTTGCTTTTTTATATTTAATAGCTCTTTGATAGTTTTAAAACATTTGAGTTAAAACTAATCTCGTGACTTATTGCAAAAGTAGCTAGACATGTAGACGCATTGTCACGGTGACAAAGCACTGCAACTCAGCATACAATATAAACTACTCACTCACCTCAATTCCTAAATAGGTGGCCAGAGATTGAATGATGTCACCGGCCAGGTCCATATCGTCAGTGTGAAGGGTGGTCTGTAGAATAACATAATACCAGGAGCATATACGTATGTCTACACAGTAAAAAATGAAGTGCGGTGGGAACACTAAAACGGTCGCATAATTATAGCACACTTTTTTTTTACAGTCTATACACTCTGGAGACGATGTGACGGGCCACAGTGTGTGTGTGTGTATGTCATGTGACACTGACCTTGCCGATCTGAGCAGGGTCCATGGTCATGAGGAGGGGGCTGTTGGTACGCAGTGAGAGGTACGCAACGGAGAGAGTGGGCGTGGTCACTGCATCGTCACCAGGGGCGTACATGAAGCTGTCATCAATCCATGACTTTAGCTACAAGTGGAAAAGGTCATAATGTAATTGATTTGCACAAACCATTATGGGATGTACATGTATCAAGTATATATAGAGATGCTCCCATGAGTTTCTTCACGTCAAACTTAGCTATACTAATCTCAACCATAACTTGTGCACTTAATTGAAGTTATGTTTACCTGCTTGTATTTTTCCAAAAACCCGCAACTTTGTGGATGTGGTATTCATATTTAATTATCTAATTATCTAAACATTCATCTATATAGTCTACATGTACATACTTACTCTGTCCAGTCTCTCAGAGAGGTTAAAAGTCACTGTGCCAATTGGACGGGGCTGTATGTCGACACTGCAGGGGATGTACAAGGAGAATCTCGGTAGAGGGCGGGAAGCCTCAAAAACGTGGTATTGAGTGCTTGAGACTTGACCCACAAATACTTTCACGTTTAGTTCCACTGGAGTGTCTTTCTGGGGGAAGAGGGGTACCTTGATTGTGTTGCTCAGTTTGGAGGGAGGGGGGTGCCTGTGTGTGTGTGTGGGTGTGTGTGTGTGTGTGTGTGTGTGTGTGTGTGAGGGGTGTGTAGGTGGTGAAATATCTGCCTATATCGGTTAAGGCCATTGAACAGAACACATGCAGCTATAGCCTTGCAATTACACACAATCATGTACATACAATATTGGTAAAGTATACAATTGGTACACAGCTGCACACTCACACGACATGGCTCTCCCCCTCAAACAATCCTTCGGCAAAGACTATCACTGAGCGGATAATTGTGTCTGTAGGGGAGGAGGGCAATATGGACCATACACATAATTATGGGGGTAGAGGTATATCTCGCTAAATTAAAACACATCAATCAGTAACACGTACATCACATGATTCACTAGCGACACTCACCATTGCTGGTAACGACAGCGAGTTCTATGTGAGGCTGTGTGTGTGTGGGTGGGGGTGAGGGAGAGTATGTGTGTGTGTGTGTGTGTGTGTGTGGAGGGGGGTGGGGGGAGAGTGTGTGTGTGTGTGGGTGCATGGGAAAGGGGGGGTTGCATGACCATTATAGTATAAACCTAAACAGTCTTATCGTGTGATTCTGAACAGAAAACCCCAGCACACATGTAGATAGCTACAGTCACATGTGCATGCAGACAGAATATAGTTTAACCAATGTTTTTACATCAGGAAAAACAGGACAAAAGTACCTTTCTACTCACACAAGTTACTCAACAAATTCATACAAATTAATCTGCTATTAATTATTAGTTCTGCTATATTTTCCACAATGTTTAGTTCGGTTGCTTCATGCATGGAGACTCAGTGGCGACCTTTAGCCCCGGCAAAGACTCTGTTTGCTTTACACACGGGACATTTTGGGCTGGCTCGGCACTTCACACAAACACTGTGCGAACACTCGTATATACACATCTTTGTAGGAAAGAGCATGTTTCCCACATTTGTCGCAATTTTCAAATCCGTTAGTTGGCATTATCTCGACTTTTAGACATGGTCTCTTCGTAAGTATATTGAGTTGTGAGTATAGAGTCCAGTCCTTTGATGACAGCTATATTATTAATAGTAGAGACACACGCTTTTATAGCCATGTATCGATAAGGACTTGATCACTTTCACTTTTACCTAGAATATTAACTGGCAAAAAAACTGTCCAATAAATAAAGCCATTTCCGGGTTTCAATAAAGGTTACTATGTCAACTGCAATCACAACAAATCAACATGCAGTGATCCATTAATCAACTGTCAGCTTTTGAGAGCGGCTTTGTACATTACAACAGATTGTATACGGAAGTGTAATAAGAAAACAATAATTTACATGATAGCGGTTTAATGCATGCAGCTGTCAATCAATTAAGGTGCATTATACAGAGATGTGCCCACAAATACTAACCATGCATACCAGTATAGTGGGTAATTTTTGGGGGACAAAATATTCGTGGTTCAGCAATAATTTTTTATTGAGACATTTCGTGGGAATATTTTCGTGGTTGCTGCTTGCACTGCAGGTAAAGGTAGGCAAGGTCGCTTCATTCGTGGGTAAAATATTTGTGGTCAGACCTTCAATCATAAAAACCACGAATATTTTGCCCCACGAAAATTACCCGCTATATGGTAGCCCGTCCGTTTAAAACATAAAAGAGGAAAGTTTGTGAGTTGAATTGAGACTGCATGCATGATTGATAATAGTCACACTTCTGATTATGTAACCATCTCCTTGTTTCCTTGTTCCTATAGCTATAGCAACAATGGCATAGTGAAGCTAATTTTCACAGTTCACAAATTCTATATAAAGACACACCAAATGTGGAGGTTGGGTACAATTAACCACCACGCACTCGTAGTAATCTGACACTCGTAGTAATCTGATAAGAGACATCACGCTGGTGTATAGTTACGGGGGTATCCAGGGGAATGATACTATAACACTCTAAAAACAACTATGACGCCATTCTACTAGTGTAGGGTAGTGAACAATGGATTTTTCCCTGAGGCAATGCAGCGACTATAAAACAGCAACAATCAACCAGTGCAATAAAACAGTCAAGGAAACAATTAATACAAGAATCATCGCAATCAAATCAGGATTTACATTGAAAGATGGAAGAGCACAATTCCACTAACGAGTACAACTTTGAACTCCGAAAGAGATCTCCCAGCTGCCCTATGAGCGAGGATGACTCAGCTCGTAGAGTACACTTTGCCAGTCATCTAAAGCGACGGAGAAACCTGAAACCAGGCGACCATATCTACGTGTACCGAGCCCTCCATTTATACCAGCACCACGGTATCTACACGGGGGAGGAGGGAGAAGGAGAGGTCATTCACGTCAACGGACACAAGTTCAGCAAGACTTCGGCTACTGTCACCTCCAGCAGTTTATCAGAGTTCCTTAATGGTGGACTTCTGCATCTGGTCTCCTATAACGATCCACGCACAAACTTTAAGATACGAGGAACTTGTCACACGAGTCGCAGCAGATCAGCTGAAGATGTGGTGAGAACGGCAAAAGAATTCTTAAGCAACCCAGAGAGCTGGGGCACATACAATTTAGTTTATCGAAACTGTGAAACTTTTTCCTACCGCTGCAAAACAGGGACGGAACCTTTGATTGGTAACAACGCTATCAACAATCAGGCTAGAGATCGCTCGGCAACCAACAGAGTACAAGGCACAGGACCAATGGGATATTTACTAGCTCCATTTGTGAATACAGACGAGGAAGGAGATTGAGAATTCTATAGCTATTATAATTATATAATGTCACACACATTCCTACATCAGCATCACATGACTTGTATCAACCTGCATATAATGTTCAACATCAATAATATATCAATTTAATATTCCAAAACTGTTAATTTTCAGTGTGCAGTAGTAACCCACAAGTTATGGCCACCGTAATTAAGCTTAGTTAATACAATCAATGACGTACAACGTAAAATACATAAACGTAGAAGATATAGTATGAAGTAGACGATTGGACAACAGAACCACCAAACAATACATAATTATGTGAATACTATACACTCAGATATTTACACGTACTAAAAATGGCTGCAAAGTTACGAAACTATCCACCTAGCCATATATCCGTTATAATGATATAGACGTATCAATAGAAGTTGCTATGTCCACTGTATATAGTATAACCAATGTATATATAGACAACAAATCAACAGTGATGCAGTTAATCAACTGTCAGCTTCTCTATTGTTGATCTTTTATGTTGGTGGTAAAGAAGTGTACAGTTTTGTACATTGAGATATAAGTGACTGCCGGATGTACACCATGCATCACCAACACAAAAGACAACAATCACTCATGTGATAGTTTAATGCCAACAGCTACATCGATTATGGTGCAGCTGTCAATCAAAGTACGTACATTATGTAACATTTCCTCGCTCTATATCAACAATGAGGTATAGTGAAAGTTTAATTGCACAGTTCACATGCATGCAGTTCGCAATTTTATTAATCAAGATACACAACATGTGGAGGTCAGGAACAATTAATCACCCATGCATAGAAATAATTATAGATAGGAGACATCAGGCTGGTGTATAGTTACGGGAGTATCCAGGAGGTAGAATGTTAATGCTCTAAAATCAACTATATGACGCCATTCTACAATAGTATAGCATAGTGAACCATGGACTTTCCCAGAGGAAAGCAGCAACTATAAAACAGCAATCAATAACAACCATACCAGGAAAATTATCGCATACAAGAACCACTGCAATCAAATCAAGGTTCATTGAACGATGGAACAGCTCCGTTTAACTGAGTGCACCGGTGGACTCGGAGAGAGGTCTCGCAGCTGTCCTACATTGAATGAAGAAGACGACTCGGCTAGTAGAGTACACTTTGTCAGTCATCTAAAGCGACGGAGAAACCTGAAACCAGGCGACCATATCTACGTGTACCGAGTCCTCCATTTATACCAGCACCATGGCATCTACACAGGGGAGGAGGAAGAAGGAGAGGTTATTCACATCAACGGACACAAGTTCAGCAAGACTTCGGCTACTGTCACCTCCAGCAGTTTATCTGAGTTCCTTAATGGTGGACTGCTACATCTGGTCTCCTATAACGATCCTCGCACAAACTTCAAGATACGAGGAACTAGTCACACGAGTCCCAGCAGATCAGCTGAAGATGTGGTGAGTACAGCAAAGGAATTCTTAAGCAACCCAGATAGCTGGGGCACATACAATTTAGTGAATCGAAACTGTGAAACTTTTTCCTACTATTGCAAAACTTTATGCATGCATGGGGCAGAAGATTTGATCAACAATAAACCTCGGGAACGCTCGGCAACAAACAGAGTCCAAAGTACGGGACCATTGGCCAGATGTATATTACCTCGTGCAGACAATTTAAACAAGGGCAAAAAAGATACAGTTGGATAATGAGCCCATCACATGACTTTGTATTATATGAACCTTTCCTTTGCTATAATTGTATAATGTCAATATTGTTTTGTTGTGCTGCTCATGATCTAAAGCTACAATCTATACTTGAGGTAAAATCAAAAAGAGAACCTTGGATCCTTTTTGAAAGGCGCAAAACCTTGATTAGCTGACTACATGCAGCAGTCAGTCCTAAAGTTCAAAAGAGCATACATGCAGGCACAGTTTAAAAATTCCCTTGTAGACCATGCATGCAGCGGATATGACATTGTGAGCGCTGCCTACAACACTCAGATGAGTGGGAGAAGAATGATTTCTTCAAATTATGGTCGTTCAGCGAGGCCTAAAAAGAATTTATATAGAGAAACTGTAGCTACAACCATAGATATATAGACGAAAAGAAAGGGATTGGAAACGCCTATCTGGCCAATGTATTAGAGGCTAGTTACGGTCACATGACAAGAAACTCTATATTGGAGATGTGAAATTCCGTGCAGGGGAGGTTAAATGTAGAGAAATTAACTCTTCTGCCACTGCAAGCTCATAGCAACGACGAAAGGTATACATGGCTCATATCCAGGTATTAAAGTAATACCAAAAATAAATGTCATATTCCTAGCTGTTATACTAGCATAAACAATTAGAAAACACATTAACCGCTACTCATGCTAACTTAGAAGTCACTGTGGAGGAACGGAAACATGATAGAGAAAATTTACTACAAGGAAAGTTATTTTACCAATTATTATAATAGAATGCCAGCATTGATGGTTATTCCCTTTCTATTAAATATGGGCTTTCATATAATGCAGGATTCAGTAAGTAATAGACTCGCAAAAGTGAGATAATTATAGGAACAAAACCTTAAAATGTACTGTTTTGACCACAAATCCAAGCATATGCAACTGCCTGCAGTGAACACACTAGAACATCAGCTGGAGCTATCTGGGAAACCATGTGGATGCTAGAAGCCCAGTGTATACCTGGATTTCCCCCTGTAGAGATCAGCTGAAGAGAAAATTGGGCAGAGCTCAACCAGTGCATATATTCTGGAGCGTAACAATTAAGCCTACTGAAGGTGTGAATTAAGCCTACTGAAGGTGTGACGTCACACATTGCAATGGATTACGTGAGGCGCTTCCAATCCCTTTCTATTCGTTTATCTATGCTACAACACACAAAATTAATGGTCATTATATGATTAAACAGTGGCGTAGCCAGGGGGTGGCAAAGGGGCCTCCCTTTCTGGAGCTCTACTACTCAGCTTAGGTTAGTGTACTTTGATTATCTAGCTGAACACTCCAAATATTGCAGCAGTTAAAATTATAGCTATAGCTAGGCAAACAAAATGATACACTCCCTGAACTGTGAGCTAAATCTATGGATTAGTTCTTGTTCAGTCTTACCTAAACTAGAACATCAGGCCACACCCAACTATGTAGAGAAGTTAGTTATAACGTCATTAATAAGAGGCGTGGCATTCGGTAAAAATTTCGTCGCTTGGCGATCACTTTTTGCCCCCTCCGTTTCAAAATTCCTCTTATCCCTTTACCGGTGAAATTGTTGTAAATAATACAACTACAAAGGAGCATGCTATCAACTTGTCAATATTGATCAATGTTGATATTGGATTGTGTGGTAGATTGGAGAGTGTCATGAATGCGATTATCCTTTGAAGTTTAATTGCTAAGCTGTTGAATTAGCTGACACTTGAAACTGGATTGGCTCTGGAAGCACTATTGATTTTGTGCTCTTTTTTTTTTTCCTGCTGATCTTAACTGCTTAGTCTCCAGTTCAGCCTTTGTCTGTGGCTAGCTACTGCTCCTATCTAGATCTACACCACCTTTAAAGATGCTAAGTTATACTTCTTCAGACACAACTCATCTTTTGTGTGTCCTACTGTATCCCTTTACCAGTCAAATTTAAGGGTATAGACCAGCTACAGCTTTTAAAGGCGACACATACTACCATCGAGGCAGCAGCAGGGCATAATCAACTGGTTAGTGTGTGTGTGTGTGTGTGTGTGTACACAACCATTGATCCACGCCCATCTTCTAAGCCAAGTGTTCGTTGGGGGGCGGCGATCAAATCAAGCTAAGTTGGTGAGTTGGGCCATAGGTTGGGTCGGCCGACCACAAATTCAAACTAAAGTGATGACCCTTTTCCCCACGGTTGCGAAGGACCTGGAAAGGGTTAACAAATACAATATACTACAAGTAGCTAAACCAATTCATGGCTATGTATGGAGAGTACCAATCACAACATATAAACCAAAAAGTTTATCAGAGAAGGGACTGTCCCTGGGGAGTACCCTATGTGGCCCACCATGCACTATCAAGATAATGGGTATACCTTTATAAGGAACCATTGTGTTCCTGGGTACCCTTAGTTGAAGAGTCAACATAATTATACAGAGCATTTTTACTCAAAACAATGGCTGACTCACAAGACAGAGTGCAGGTTTGGAATCAGAAAATTGAGAGAGATGAAGTGAAAGCTGGTGATCACATATACGTCCATGAAGCTGGAGGCATCTTTAACAAGCATGGAATTGTCATATGGCAAGATAATGAAGATATAATTGTAGCCTACTACAACGAAGAGTCCAATTCTATCGATACATACTCATTGGAAAACTTTGCAGATGGAAATTGCATTCGGTTGTATGTGTATGGGGTTTCAAAGATAAGGAAACAATTTACGCGGAGAGGAAGTTGTTCAATAAGGAGATGCCCGTTACCTCAAGAGGTGGTGCAGAATGTACTCTACTACGTTAATCACCTAGATGAAGTTCAATTCAAGACTTTTCGAAACCAAAGCGAATCTTTTGCCACAGCGTGCACTAGTCGTACATCACTAGTTGTTAAGAATCCAGAGTTTCCCGAGACAGATGATTCTTCTCTCAGAGTGAAATATTTTACTCACAGAATTCAGCAAGACGACCTAAAACCAGGAGACCACATCTATGCTTACAGAAAGTTGAGAATCTATGCCCATCACGGTATCTACATCGGCAAAAACAAGTCGGGAATACACATTGTAATCCACTTCACCGGAGATCCAGGGACCAAGAAATCAAAGTCCTCGGCTAAAATAAGGAGATCAAGTCTGGACGACTTTTTAGATGGAGCACATCTGAGACTCGTATCTTACGACGATGGCCCGTCATTTATTAAAAGAAGCGGTATATCACAATTTGTGGAGAGTCTGCCAGCTTCTGAAGTGGTAGGAATGGCTGAGACCTTCGCTATGGATCCTGATACATGGGAGGACTACAACTTTTTCACTAACAACTGTGAACATTTTTGTATCTTTTGCAAGACTGGAAAAAAAGTTAAACTTGCTTATGCTACCTTTGAAGGCATTATGGATCAAACTCATAACATGTGGGTGTTTCCTGTTGCGTTTGCATACAACACACTAGACATGCTATCAGAAGCGATTACATCACCAATGAGATGAACAACAACATATGTATGTGTGTTACTAGCTAGTAGAATTCGTATGATGTATAATTATTGTAATTACTGCATTTAAAGTTTGTTTGTTTGTATCACATTCGGACCAGTAATTGCATGTCATCAAGCGCTGCAATTGCATGTGGATTGTTTTCAAATAATGGCCGCGGCTAAAATGCAACGAAAACATCATAACGATGTACTGCAAGTAAGAATAGATGAGTAAGTTTTAAGGTCTACTTAGATAGATTCACCAGGAAGAAATATAGCACACTAACATGCAGAAGAAATGGTATAGCTAAAGATACAAGAAGCCATTGCAAAAAATCCCACAGCATGATGAGAGTATAACCTGTTCACTAACAACAGCGAGTCTTGTGATTACTGCAGGACACGAAAAGAAGTTAGCAGGTGAAGGAACCGAGGTCAAGTACAAACAGACCTCTTCATTGCAGCTACTCTTATATAGATACAGCGGACCCCCGGGGGGTAGTCTGTTTATCAGACATGCATGCACTAACTAAAGACACAAAGCCAAAGAGAAAAAAAGTGAAGGCCACCATACACCAGGCAACTTTAATTCAGGCAATTTGTTGCCTATATATACAACCAACTGTTGCCTTCAAATTTGCAAGCAACAAGCAGCAAATATACTTATATACCCTTATGTACCCAAACAAAAATAGCGGATAAATAAATTATGACAGCATAATGGTTTAGTATAATAATTAAATATCTTTTGATCTTCAGGTCATATAATTATTGCCTGAAGTTATCAACTTCATGCAGGCAACAGATTGCAAAGCAATTTTGTACGAATTTCCTGAAAGTTGTCTGGTGTATGGTGGCCTTTAGTGAAATGGAAGGAAAGCCAAAAACTGTCACACGCTACCACTGTATGTCCCTGCATGGTTGCCCAGAACCCCCCCCCCAGGAGATTCCTGAGAAAAATTGTAATGCAGAGTTATTTATACTTACTAAAGTTACAGGTCATAATTATATACAAAATCACTCCACACCTTCATTGTATATGAACCTAAACTTTGTATGTGTATGCCCATTTGTAATCTTGCCAAGTCAGTGTACTGACCAATCATGCTGAGATAGACTATAATAATTATGATATTGGTGATCAGTGCCACAAATGCATTCCCCTGGGTAACTCCCATCAAAACAAGAGCTACCTACGTAGTATATCAATCAACAAAAACCAATGGAAATTCCCTTATAATATAGATAACTATAGTGCTCCCCACACAAAAAAAGAAAGCGGGCGTTCCCACTCAGCCTCTAAACATTAATTTTGGCCCAAAAAACTGGCTAACTATACATCTGCGGTCAGCTTTCCGTGCACCTTTTTAGCTGATGATCATGTCCTACGTATTTAATTAAACAACCTATATGGGGCAGGGCCGGGCCAGATGTAAAAATTTCGTAGAGAATCAATTAAGACAGTGATTGATAATTGGACAACAAAATCACCACACAACACACACAATAATTAGTAGACCCAGGACTCTCAGTTTGTTTGCATAGTTAAATAAAAGCCACCTATAGTATCCGTTAGATGTATCAATAAACGTTGCTATATCAACTGTAACCACATGCAGACAGTAACAGTGTAGACAATAAATCAACAGTAAAACGTATAATGCAGTTCAATAGCTACTTTTTAAAAACAGTTTTGTACATTTAGATGTAAGTGCAACTATTATGAATGCATAACTATGGAGACCACTAACATGAAATGATAGTTTAATGCTAACTGCAGTTATGCTGACATCGAAATGGTGCAGCTGTCAAAGTACGTACATTATGTAACCATTTCCTTGCTCTATCAACAATAAGGTAGTGAAAGTTCATCTGCACAGTTCACAAATCTATATTAAGACACACCAAGTATGGAAGTTGTGAATGATCCCTTCAAAATATTTGTCCTATAATGAATATTAATTGCATGGTATGAGAAGAATCACTCACCACAAAGGTCACTTCCTGGGAGACTCCCTGCAAGCATGCATTATAATAGATCAAGATTTATAGGACTACACACTATAATAAGAAAATGGCAGCGGCTGTACAAGAAGGGGAGAATGTACAAGAGAGAGTTAAATTTACCAGCCATGCGGTCCAGCGTGAAGACTTGAAGCCAGGTGACCACATCTACGTCTATAGAAAGCTAGGGATGTACGCACATCACGGTATCTACGCTGGCAAGAACAAAACAGGAGAACAAATGGTGATTCATTTTGTTGACACGGGCACGTCAAAGCTAAAAGTTTCTGCATTTTCAAGACAGCAGCCAACAGACCCAACAGAAGTAGACTTCGCGGATGTAACAGAACCAACAAAAGTTGACTCTGCGGATGCAACAGAACAAGAATCGACAGACTCCACGCAAACAACTATCACCAATCCATTGGCTATGAACAGTGCGGATTTGACAGAGGCTTTACCGGGTAAAATCGAAAAGAGAACATTAGATCGTTTTTTGAAAGGAGCAAAACCTCGATTAGTTGACTACAGTGTGGATGAGTTAGTCCTAAAGTTCAAGAGAGCAGGCACAGTTCAAAAATTGCCTTGTAGACCAGCGGATGACGTTGTGAGTACTGCAGAGTACTACCTAGAACACTCAGATGAGTGGGAGAAGCCCTATGATTTATTTACAAACAACTGTGAGAAGTTTTGCATATACTGTACGACAGGAGTTGACGATATAAGTTTGTACAATGATCAGAACAAAGGTGCTATTGCGAAAATTATGAAAAAAATTCTATAGTATATACAGTCCTTCAGCGGTCTTTTGGCAACATCAGTTGAAAGCCTTACAGAAAGAGACATCATTATTATATAAAGTGTGGACACTCAATTAATATATAGGAACTGTATTTCAAAGCAAGTACATGCTGTTTTTACGTTTGGTTAAAGCTATGAATAAATGATGCACTTCCCAATGATTATTATGCACCCACCCACTCAATCGACCACTATAATTATACTACAGAACTACTCTGAGTGTGTCTCTACACGCCAAGAAAAGTGGACGAGGTTTAAAAATGTTTATGTGTCCTATATTATACGTTGTTATAATTATGCATGTGCTAAAAACTATGTGAATGGTGAAACACAAGCAGCCTCAGGGTACCTACGTAATACATACAATGGAGTGCAGCATTACCACATCCCATTGAGCCAGAATTACGCACGTACAGTACACGTGTATGGTTACGCACAATGCTATATGTATAATTATAGCTAGAGCACTAAAGTGCAAACCCTCGGCTCACACACACTCACACACTCTCTCTCACACACACACACACACACACACACACACACACGCACACACACACACACACACACACACACACACACACACACACACACACACACACTCAGAGGCAGTGCTGGAACAAAACTGGCCGGAAATATAACTCTTACACGTAGGTGACATGAAACCAGAAGAGAGATATACAATTATAAATGCAGTGCATGCATGTAGTGTGTATGACTGAGTTGCATGTCTAGCTCAGTAACTCGGGGCAAATAACAGACTGGAGGCATGCTGAAACATTATTTTGAGAACAGAGTTTCAGTGGTACATGAGACATTGCACTGTGGACTAGGATCACAGCAAAGAAGCCTTCCAAGACAACTAACCATAATAATTACTCAATTCTAGCTTTCTATTTTAGTGACCCTTTACCATTATTCCTGGTACGGGATCACTTCAGCTGCAAATGAATAAAGACCGCGTGCATGTAGCTAGCTCAATGAGCTTCTTAGCCCTTTTATTAGACAACAAAATTTAAAATCAAAAAATCTGCCACTGTCAATACTAAGGTACTGTAAACGCGGCGCTAAGGCATCTATAGGTGAGTTTGCACACACACAACAAACCAACAGACTATTATACGCTGGCCTCGGGTTAATAAGGACCACTAAGTCACAAGATATCGCACCAGCAGAGGGGACTGTCCCTATGCGGATAAAGTGTGAATGCTACAAAAACTGCATGTCCAATAAGTCACCTATAGCATTTCCGAGCCATCTATAATTATATATAGCATTTCCGTAGACGTATCAACTGCATGTATAGAAACAAAGTAATCAACAGTAAAACATTTATTCTGACGCTGTCAATCAACTGTACTAGCTACTGTATCGAGAGCAGTTTTATAATTATAAGTTCAATCAAACAGACATACCATCAACATGAAAGACACTAAGAAATCGAATAGCCAACAACTACATCGATTATGGTGCAGCTGCCAATCAAGGTACGTACATTATACAACATCTCCTTGCTCTATCAACAATGAGGTAAGAAAAGTTAATCTGCACAGTTCACATTAATACTTAAGAAGCACCACATGTGAAATCACTCGATGTATAATTATAGTAATTATAAAAAACTCAAAATTATTGCTTATTAAATATCAGCCTAATCATTTTCTGTAACTGCCCTTTGCAGCTCACTTGGAAGTTTGGGGCAAATACAATACTATAGAGCAAGGGACAAAGTTTAAATTTTGGAACAGAAGATTCAGATCTTTATGTGGATATATAGATCTTGCTATACCTAGTCAGTATTCAGCATAAACTACTAGTTGGGTAACCATGTCCTTATCAGAGGAGTTAAGTGGCGTATTATATGTATGTGGCAGAGAATTTGAGGCATCAGGCTGTTTCACAGTCAACAATTTATCTAAACCACCAGGCAGTGTATACCATTATCAAGCTACCCCTAGAGCCCATACTTTCCAAACATGACGAATATCTACTGGTCCATGCGATTATTTGCAGAAAATCCCTGTGTGAAATCAGAAAGAAGCTGAACAAGGTCATGCACTGGGGTTACAGAATCTACATTAAAGCTAGCTACACTCTAAGACAAAACTGAAGATCTGGTCTACAAATTTTCTGCAATTTTTGTCCCTTGGTCTAATACAACACTGTAGTATTGTGGTTTCCTGTTACACTTATCTTAAGTGGTTTTTTGCTATTTGCCCCAAACTGAGCTGCAAAGGGCAGTACTAGCCTCGTTCCCAGGCCGATCCGTCTCCAATTGAATGCTAGGTCGACTCCTAGGCCTGGTATTGATTGTATCTGGGCGTGGTTGGAATTTACTCAAACGAGCGAATTCCTAAGCGACCACATCAAGGTGTTTAGCTAGCTAGCTACCTGTGACTCGACTATGGAGACTTCAGTTCTGGATTTCGATGGACAAGGGGAGCGCTGGTCCTACCAAGCTTGTAGTCCATCAAAAATGGTAGCAGAGAGACTTGCCATACCCTGTTGGGAACCACACAAACACATCCCTTCCCTCAGGCAGGAGCTTGAGGGCCTGGGCCTGTTCCTTCAAGAGAGTATAAGGCCTTCTTGCTTCATGCAAGACAGGGCATAAGCTATTGCTCCATCGAAATCTAGGAATTCGCTCGTTTGAGCGAATTCCAACCACGCCCAGATACAATCAATACCAGGCCTAGGAGTCGACCTAGCGTTCAAGAGAGTAAGGCCTTCTTGCTTCGTGCAAGACAGGGCATAAGCTATTGACGGATCGGCCTGGGAACGAGGCTAGTTTAGCTTGTAATCTTACTACTTCCTACCACGGGTGCGCATGCAGGTATGCATCAGGAACGATCGAGGCTATAGACCCATTGCAGTGACGTAATTAATAATGATGTCATTGGAATGTCAGCCATTTTGAGGTACCAGCAGCAGACTTTTACATACAATGAACACGATTTGGCTAGTATTTAGCACCAAAAAGATACCCTTTGTAGAAGGTTATTTATCTTCAAAACAAGACCAAGGTGGCAAGAAGAAGTACCTGAACAAGCTAGATATCATTATTGTGCTAGATCCTTCAAAATGCGGCTGAAAACAAGGAGTGAAAAGATGGCTCTGTACTAGTGGAAATGTGCACATTGCAATGACATAGAGTTATTTTCAAGTTTATGTGTGTTAGCTATTATTTAGCTATATGATTTGTGACATGTGTGTGCAAGTATGAACTGAATTGAACATTCTATGAAAAAGTTACAGGAACAGCAAAACTGCTGAAAATACACAAGCCATTCTCCATGTCTCAGGCTGCTCAGCTCTAATTGTTTGTCTCTTTGACTTGGGATGACACTTGGGAGTCAGTAGAAGTTCTTGTCTTTATCCCTACTACTAGGATTTCCACAATATAATAAATACAAAAATCACTATTTTTACCTGTAAACTGCACAAATCTGTTTGATGTGGTACCCCAAATGGCGGCTATCATCGAAATATCAAAGCGTGACGTCATAACCACACCCACTGCAATGGGTCTATAGGAATGCATGCATACAGATACCAGTTTTCCCTAAGAACAAAGGGGTTCTTTCAAAAGGTTTGAAATACCTAAAGAGAAAATAGACTGGATTCTAGAGACAGTAAAGTGTTGACACTCCATTGATAAGGAACTGTATTTCAAAATAGCTACAGCACACATCGATTAAATAATTACGTTTGGATATACTATGAAGTCATGTCTACCAGTGGGTCAATTAGGCTGCTATAGCCCATAGACCCATGACCACTAATTGCTACAATAGTCCTTTCCACACAACGGTAGAAGGAATTTAATTAGAGTTAATTAGCTTTTCCAGCAGTATGGGGGACGGAAGTGCTGCTGTCACGCCCACTTTTACTATCAACTGTGCATGAAAATGATCATTTTAGTTGCAACTGCATTCTGTACTGCCATGTGCTTGATCTATTTATGCAAGACTGCATGCAAAATTGAAGTTTAGCTATTGAATAATCCAAGAGTGATTGTTAGCAAGCGCTCAGGAGAGGAGCTACAGCCCACAGAAAACAAGCAGATAAGACAGTAATCCAACCAGTAAGAGTGATTTTTCTGCAACAAATCCTGCCTATACCTTAGCTTACTGCATACTGTAGCTATACAGACAGTATTACTGCAAGTTGCCACTCTTGTTTTGTTCACAGAAGGTTGGATTTACTGTCATAACTGCTTGTTTTCTGTGGGCTGTAGCTCCTTTCCTGAGCGCTTGCTAACAATCACTCGTGCAATAGCTAAAACTTCAATTTTGCATGCAGTCTTGCATAAATAGATCAAGCACATGGCAGTACAGAATGCAGTTGCGTCATTTTCATGCATATTGATAGTAAAATGGGCGTGGCAACAGCACTTCCGTCCCCCAGTGAGTCATTGTGGAAACTAATCACAATGTCAGCACATTCCATTGAGTTAAGTAAAAAGGTCTATTGCCAATAATCTGACTTGTGGCAAGAATTCTGATTTTAGTGTGGACCAGATTCTCCTCTTAGCTAGACATCTATACAGCACAGCACTAAAGGTATCTATACAGTGCTCACAAGACATAGTACATACAAAAATGGAGGGAGCAGGAGTGAGAGCTGGTAACCACATATACATCCATCATGAAGCTGGAGGCATCTTTAACAAACATGGAATTGTTTACAAGAACGATGAAGAAGGTGCAAGTGTGGCCTACTATGAGAAAAGTTTGGATTCAATTGTTGCGTGCTCACTGGAAAACTTTGCAAATGGAAATCCTATTTCGCTGTATCACTATGGGGTGTCATACCTTTGGAACTTGATGGCACAGAAAGGAAGTTGCTCAACAAGAAGATACGTACTATCACGTCAAGAGGTGGTGCAGAATGTATTCTACTACAATAAGCACCTGGATGAAGTTCAAATCACTCATCAAAACCGAAGCGAATGTTTTGCCACAGCATGCACTAGTCGTACACCACTAGTTGTTGAGAATCCAGTGTTTCCCGCGACAGATGATTCTATCTTCAGAGTGTATCATTTGAGTCACACAATTCACCCAAACCACTTGAAACCAGGAGACCATATCTATGCCTACAGAAAGTTGAGAGTATATTCCCATCACGGTATCTACATCGGCAGGAACAACTCAGGAGTACACATTGTAATCCATTTCACCGGAGCTCCGGGGACTTATAAATCAAAGTCCACGGCTAAAATAAGAAGAGCAAGTCTGGACGAATTCTTAGATGGGGCCGACCTGCAATTGGTATCCTACCACGAAAACGCAGTGGAACAACCTGGAATATCACACGCACGAAAGAGTCAGCCAGCTGCTGAAGTAATAAAAATGGCTGAGTACTATTCTATGAATCCTGATACATGGGGAGACTACCACCTTTTTAATAACAATTGCGAACATTTTTCCATCTTTTGCAAGACCGGAGAATTTGTTGGTATCAACAGTGACATTCAAGATCAAACTAAAAGCTCGTGTACCATTCAATGAACAATGCTCTACGCTGCACACAAAAGTACTGTTAAACATTGTAGTGAATACGTGCATGCACATGTGTGTTAAAATTAAGCAATGAAAACACTGCAGGTGCTTATGCCTCGGTGGAGATGCCAAAGCTACATAACATAAAGCTACTAATAGCTTTTATTGCATGCAAACTCAAATAGTGGGTAATGATCGACCATGATTATTATATCAAGTTGAAGCAAATTAATTAGTATACATGTTTGAACCTTTGAAGGTCAATTTCAGATGAGGAATTAAGGAGATTGAGAATTCTAAAGCTATACAGAGACACGATCCAACATCCTACGTACGTATTATACAGCATCACATGACTTGTATCATCAACCCACGTATAATCAATCTACTCAATATCATCATAATTTAACGAAGGGAACATTATTTTGTACAGTAACTTGCTCAAGTAACTTTCTCAAGATGGCCAACATTAGCTTGCATGCATGGTAATGGTAATGATCTCCCATCAACTATAATGTATACAGTATACAATGTAGAATATAAAGTATAGACAATTGGACAACAAAACCACCACACTAGCTATAATAGTACTTTACCAGGGATGCTCCCACACTGGTCGGTGGTGGTTGATACTAACCACCACTAGACAAAAAAGAACTACCACTTAGGCCCTATACAGGTACATGTACATAAACGAGCGTGTGAGTCTGAGGTTTAAAAATAGCCACTATTCCAAAAATGTTGGGCACATCACTGACTTATACTTATAGAGGGGTACTTTAGACTAAAATTTGTTGGATTACTTCATGGCCATAAAACACATCAGTATAAGGCTCTTGTGTATCCCATTGATAATAGCCATAAACACATACATAAGAGTATGCTACATAAATAAGGATCACAATGATCACAACAATTATGTCTCCATTAGAGGGGACTGTCCATGCATGGGGGGGGGGGGGGGGGAGTACCTATTATAGCTATTAATCAGTCAGTATAATTATGTATACATACATGTAATAGTTAGACACTGTTTTGGAGGTGTCTATGGGATTTAGAAGCCCAAAGGCACTGATCCCGGGTGTAGCGAAGGTACTACAAGTGGCTGAGGGCTTCTAAATCACATGGACACCGACAAAACAGTGCCTAGATGCTAGTGTGCATGCGCAAACCTCTTAACTACAATACAACACGTTTACTTTGCTTAACAACGGAATACTAAGTAAGTTGCAGGTATACAAGTCCCATAGTATACCTCCTCTGTGGCACGTACTTTCCCGTGTACTTGCCATGTAGATCTTATCAACAGTGTCTATAAAGTACAATAGCAAAACCAATGGCTGACAAACAAGACAGACTGCAGGTGTGGAATCAGAAACTAGTGATCACATATACATCCATGAAGTTAGAGGCATCTTTAAAAAGCACACAATCGTTTACAAGGATAATGAAGGTAGCCTACTATGGCAACGACTGGGATAGGATTAGGCATATTTTTAGCTTGATTAGCTATCCCAAAGAAATGCTCTATAATTATAGCTAGCATATTATTAATATGCATATTCACCAACGGAAATCATAAAGTCAGGAATCAACAACCCCACCCCCTCATTCCGTTTCCAATCCCTCTTCCTTTTCTATCTATGGTTCTCACACACCCCCCCACTCACTGAGACGTTTCCCTGTGCATCTCCGTCAGGAATGATGACTCCGAACTCTGTCTTGAGCATGGTACTGGCGGGGATCACCCCCATAGGACCGGACACACCCACCTCCCCCTCAGGGTCCTTGGACGAGGCTACCTGCCAGCCGGGGGTACAGATCACAGAAATTAATACTGAAAATTATAATTATTGTAGCAATGAAATATGCAAAATTATTACAGAGTAGTTACTAATCGACAAAGACATTTACCTTTTCATTGATTTCGAAGTTCTTTAGCTCCATCGTTAAGTTCTATATAGGGACAAAAGGATGGACCTTACTTAACTTGATAGTACCAGTGATAATATTTGTAACTTACGGTACCAAAACAGTTCGAAACTATCGATTCTCATTCACCCCACGCCCACACACTCTCACACCTGTCTCCTCTTCGTAAGCTCCTGGAGTGCCTTGCTCTCCGGCCCTAATGACAAGCTGTGTTGCTGGGAGACCATCCCCATACTAGCGGGCAAGTAACCTCTGACTTCTCCCTCCACTGAGCAACAGATCAACTCCTCCTTGCCGTCCAATCGGTAGTCAGCCTGAGAGGGGGGGGCGGGGTGTGGGTAAAGCCATACACTATAGCAACACAATGTGATGAATGTGCTTGGAAAGGCCTACTGCACAGGGCCAACTTTAGAATGCAGAGTGTACACATGTTACTGCAGGTAGTTCCAAGGGCTACCAAATGTATCTTTCTGCTGAATTGTGAACCTATAGCTCAAGTTATCCTATAGCTCAAGCAGGAGTGCGCACTCAAGTTATGACAAATCCCCAAGGCTATGTTTTTTCTTCTCAAATGGAACTGAAAGCAATCACTGATCTAAACACATCATTAGATATTGCACCAATACAACTACAATTGATACACAATAATCCTCTCCCTACACACAGAGCTCACTATTACTGTACATGTACGATACGATACACTAATTCCCTCACCTGCACAATGCCGGCCACGGTGGAGGAGAAGGTGTCCTTGTAAATGACGTTACCGGTCTGACTGCTACGAACGTCCACTTTCCCACTCGACCATCCTGTTATAACCTCAGGCACTCCGTCCTCGTTCATGTCAAACCCTGCCATACATATCGGCTGGTGCTTCGACTGTGTGGGTGTGTGGGGTGAAACAGTACTCATAGCTATCTTTGAATATCCATCCCTTGATTGCACACATTTTCAGTTTTCAAAGTTAAGAAAAGATTAATACACATTCAAAGTTAAGATACACATTCTACAGGCTTTTTTAGAGGGGCAGCTAGTTAGACACACCCCTCACGCACTTTGATCCTCCAGAATCTCTCTTGTCCGCTGTACACGCCCACTATTCCATTGGCAAGGGCGTAACTGAACTTGTCTCCCTGCAGGGGACATAGCGCCACCACTGCCTCAGCCTCGTTAATCTCTGTGGGGGCACACATAAGATACGTCAAGTGAAATTATGACAGGGCAACACGTGTGTACTTTAAGCTACTACTATCCTATCTCTTATCCTTCCAAACTCTCCCTAAGTGTCAAATGGTAAATATACAATCATGTATATAACTAGTTGAACAGTACCGTTGATCCAATGTCAATGAACGCTTAGAAAGAGACATAGAGACATTTCAAATAATGCAAAATTTCGCCAGAGTCACAATTTGTCAATTTTCAGCTTTGTACCATGGGCTATAATCCAAGGTATGGCCAAATATTGGCAAATATGAACGTTGATGACACCATTTGAAAAGTCTTGCTTCAGAAAATCATAAAATTGTTGAAATTAGATCCATGGAATTCAAGTTATGGCAGCTGAAAAAGTTCCCAAACCACATAAGTCTGGGCACTCTAGTTATAATTATGGTCACAGTTTACGTACAAAACAACCCCTTAACAAATGCCACCTCCGTACATTTATGGCCTAAACTTTGCTCTCTAAATGTACAGGAGATGCCACTGCACACACACCACGTGTTCATACACACAGAGCTATACAGATGCAGACACTAGCTCACCTGCGTACAGTTCATCGCCCTGGAACACTCTGATGTCATAGTCCTCAGAGCCGACCAGCAGCTCATTCCTCCCATCAGAGTTGAAGTCTGCCAGGGCCAGCGAGCACACATTGTCCCCGGTTACCTAGGCAGGTTGTCAAGGCATGAGCATAGCTATAATATTGTTACATTTGGTAGTAGCTACGTCTTAATAATTTATTGAAGAGGAACCATTTCATAGTGGTACTGAGTAGATACTCACTGTCCAGAACGAGTCTTGTCCCTCGTGGTCCAGTCCTGTGATTGCACAATTACCCCCAACAAAGGCCAGGGGCTTACTCATGTCCGCCAGCTGCCCTATCAGTATGGTATTAGCTCCGTCAGGCAGCTGCATGGAGAGAATAAAGTGTTTCAACCTGTGTCATAGTAAGTCAAATCTTGGGTGGCCACTATAGACAGTTTTTACTATCAGGAGATACCCAGTACAATCACGGTTGTTAGTAAGTCACCTCTTTATTACAGCCATTGTTTGGGGTGGCCACTGTAAAACAGTTTTTACTGTATGTATACTATCAGGAGTTACCCAGTACAATCACGACATTAATTGTGCATTAATTATATGAACTGGCTGACTATTTAAATCTGCATTTTGTGTTACATGTAGTAACAATCTACATGTAGAAAGGCAATACAAGGAATCGTTCAAAATCACTTGTCATTCCTACCCCAGGATAAACCACACCCACCACCCCTCCCCCTCACCTCCTTATAGAACAGCTCAGAGTTTTGCTCCACATCGTATGCTAGTACGTTGGTCTGGGTACCGACCACCAACACGTCCTGGTTCAGTTCCGGATCCAGTTTCCCCGCTGCCAATGATGTCACATGTTGTCCGATGCTCAGCAGAGTGATGTCAGAGTCTGAGGATGAGACTGAGAGACGTGCAGTGGGTGTGGTTGAGGGGGAGGGGCTAGACATACGACGGTGAGGTGTGTGTATGAAAACCTGCACAGGAAGAAAACTAAATGTTAGTATGATCGACATGAAACAGTAGTAAAGATACATAGCAGTATGCTCAACACTTTCATGTTGACTGTAAAAGCTAGAGTGATCTTTACTTCTACGCAAGTTATTATAGCATCTGTTTAGGTCATAATTACAATGTACATAGACAGTAATCTGTTGTATATTGTAAGCACAGGGCTAGGGAACGTATGAGCCAACGTGTGAATGTTGAGAAGTGCACTGTAATTAGAATTAACACTACCTTTCCACCATTTGTAGCTGCAGTTAGTGATGGATGCCTGCCATCGTAATGTCCGACCGTCACCAGTCTGGGGAAGATCTTTTGGTTCAGTTTGAGCGTGAAAATGGGCACCAGCATCTTTGTTTAGATGGGCTTGATTGCAAAAGGATAAATAAAGGGGGCGTAGCTGCTCGCCTGCAGCCTTTTTTATCAACGATCATTTCCATTTGAGCAAATATTTTCTTCTTCAGAAGAGAAAATTGGAGGAACAAAGAAAGAAAGAAGGAAGCGACAAAGAAAAAGGAGAGCATGCCTGCTTTGCTAAGTCGCGTGATCCCCTAAATTTTAACGAGCGTGGGCGAGAGAAAAAACCTCAATAACTGTCCTCTCCAGGTAGCCTCTACGCAGGCTCTCCTTTTTCTGTTCTTTATCACAATCGTTCAATAAGATAAAATACTGTATTATTCGTTCAATGAGATAAAATACGGTATTAATTGGAGGAATAAAGAAAGAAATAGACGTAAAGTTATGAAAAAGGAGAGCGTGGGAAGTCGCGTGAGGGTAGAAGGGTGGTAGAAGGGTGAAAATGAGCGTGGGCATACTGAGCTAGAGATGTTGGACTGCCCACGCAGAGGTCTACGACTAGTAAAACTTTGCCTGCTGCAAGCTGGACATGGACTTGGAACTGGAAGTTTGCAAGCACTATAGCTAGCTATACCTTAGGCTTAGCTAGATGATCTACTAGTCTAGATTGTGTGTTTAGATTCTATCACTATTACCTTTTCTTGTGTCTTTCTACATGCTATAGTAGAATAGCTTAGTCATCATTATCATATAGCAGGTAGCTACTGCCACCAGAGCTGGCCACGCTGGTTCTCTGATCTGACTTGCAGCACAGCTTGGTGGTTGTCTCAGTGCAGTACAGTACAGTCTTACTCTGAATGCGTGGGAGAATACCTTACGTCACGATTGTGGGCTACATATCGCCCACGTTCATAAAAATCCTTGTGGATCACGCGATTTCCCAAACCAGGCCTTACGTTTTCTTAACTGTACGCCCATTTCTTTCTTTGCTGCCTCACTATGTCTTTCTTATGTTTATGGATGAACAGTGACAACAGCAAGAAAAAGTAAGGCCTGGGAACGAGGCTACTCTCCAGGCCACACAGTAGAGTCAGCGATCAATAATCGGAGCGATCAATTATCGTCAACTTTTTCTCGTGCAAGAGTGACTTACAACAAACACTGGTGCTACACAGAGGTGGACCTGGGTCTAAGCAGCAAGGATCCCAAAGAAGGCCGCTCAGATTCCTTTACCTCGAAAATAGCATACGCTAGATTGCAAAAACTGGTAATATCAATAGTCACACGATAACGATCTATCTTCGATTAGCTGCTATAACTTGGCACTCAGTCAGAAAACAAAGAATATTCCCTTGCACAAAGATAGAGTAGATACTAAGCTAGCCTAGTAGTCGAGCGCCGCCGCCCTCCTTGAAGGAGGTCGGGAATCAAGCCTATCCACAGTTTTGTTCTGGCCTGTTACGCAATAGTATCATGAATATCATTCATTCTATGTGGGTGCTAACCAATAGCGATGAATATCATTTATTAAAGTGGGTGTTGGCCTCGCCTCTCAGTCAATCCAACGTGTGCAAAATTCACACGTGGTACAGTTGAGTGGGTGTGATCAATGCCCTTGAGATACTGCAATCTGATTGGAGCTGGTGGAATTGTTGGATTTCCAACAACAGAACAAAACTGTGGATAGGCTTGATTCCCGACCTCCATCCGGGCAACGGTGGAGGGCGGCGGCGCCCGACTAAAGCTAGCCCTGCACAAAAACTTAAGGTCAACCAGAGTTCATATCATTTTTCGTTCACGCATGCGCACTAAGAAATAAATACTCTTGTGTAAACCACTTTTATGGAAATCAGTCAACAGGGGTGAAGCTCCAGCTTAACAGCAAGTCAACAATTCAGCAAATGAACAATTCATGACAACAGTTTTATCATTATAAAAATACGTTTTAAAGTTTGCAGTTTACACATAAAAATGATATTGATGCAGCTGATTTTGATGATACCTTCACACAAATACAATGGTACATTTGGATTTTGGGCATTCAAATGGAAACACTTGGCTTGCTCGCAAGGAGAAGCTGCATGGTGGAATGTAATAGTTACATACTTTGCTCTTTAGAATCATTACCTTTAGTAGCACTTGAAGTATGTACACCACTTCGTGCACCCTTGCTCCTAGTTGTGGGAAGTTTCGTGGCAACACCAGCTTGCTGACCCTCTATAAAATAGGCAATGCATTCAGTGAAGCACCCTCAAAAAAGAATTACAAATTACCTTTAGTATCACTTGAAGTATGTACACCACTTCGTGCACCCTTGCTCCTAGTTGTGGGAAGTTTCGTGGCAGCATCAGCTTGCGGACCCTCTATAAAATAGGCAATGCATTCAGTGAAGCACCCTCAAAAAAGAATTACAAATTACCTTTAGTAGCACTTGAAGTATGTACACCACTTCGTGCACCCTTGCTCCTAGTTGTGGGAAGTTTCGTGGCAACACCAGCTTGCTGACCCTCTATAAAATAGGCAATGCATTCAGTGAAGCACCCTCAAAAAAGAATTACAAATTACCTTTAGTAGCACTTGAAGTATGTACACCACTTCGTGCACCCTTGCTCCTAGTTGTGGGAAGTTTCGTGGCAGCATCAGCTTGCGGACCCTCTATAAAATAGGCAATGCATTCAGTGAAGCACCCTCAAAAAAGAATTACAAATTACCTTTAGTAGCACTTGAAGTATGTACACCACTTCGTGCACCCTTGCTCCTAGTTGTGGGAAGTTTCGTGGCAGCATCAGCTTGCTGACCCTCTATAAAATAGGCAATGCATTCAGTGAAGCACCCTCAAAAAAGAATTACAAATTACCTTTAGTACCACTTGAAGTATGTACACCACTTCGTGCACCCTTGCTCCTAGTTGTGGGAAGTTTCGTGGCAGCATCAGCTTGCGGACCCTCTATAAAATAGGCAATGCATTCAGTGAAGCACCCTCAAAAAAGAATTACAAATTACCTTTAGTAGCACTTGAAGTATGTACACCACTTCGTGCACCCTTGCTCCTAGTTGTGGGAAGTTTCGTGGCAGCATCAGCTTGCTGACCCTCTATAAAATAGGCAATGCATTCAGTGAAGCACCCTCAAAAAAGAATTACAAATTACCTTTAGTACCACTTGAAGTATGTACACCACTTCGTGCACCCTTGCTCCTAGTTGTGGGAAGTTTCGTGGCAGCATCAGCTTGCTGATCCTCTATGAAATAGGTAATGCATTAAATAATGGTGAGACTCTCTATGTGAATATATTAAGAAATTAAGGAGCATAATTTATCATACATACATCACGTGATACGTGCATGTATACTTCATATTTAAATGATGCACACCACAATCAGAATGTACGTGTAATTAAATACAGAACTTGAAATGATGCACACCCACGCACGCACACGCACACATCAACTAATAACATATAGTGTACCTCCTGTAGCCTTCTTCTCAGATCCGGTAAGGTCCTCCTTATCCAACTGAGTTCCTACACAAAATACGCATAGGGTTCTTGTAGTACTCAGTGGATCGAACTCCTCAGGCATGCAACTATAGCTTACAAAATAATGTGTAAACTTACTTGTATTGTTGGCTAAACTTGTTTCGGATTCTGAAGAAGAATACCCGTACGATCCTCCCTGATTCCAGTCGCCTAAAAGAAAGAAATTAGCAATTTAAACAACGTTTACAAGAGTCTACAGTTACCTGCAAGTTCATCCCAATTCAACTCCTCATTGCCAGAAGGCTCAGACTGATTAGCAAGCGATTCTGTAACAGAAAGGAGCCTTATAATACATAGTGCGCATACACGATCAACTCACATGCACACACATACCTAATAGTGCACCTGCAGCTGTTTTCTTCTTCTGTGCAGGGCCTTTGCGCTTCTTCATTTCAGCCCTTTCTTTCTTCTTTCTCTCCCGCTCATCTTTTGCTCGAATTTTTCTCAACTTTTCCTCTTTACCCTTTTTTTTGCAAGCAATTCTTGAATCTTATCTGAACGTGTGACAACACACCCAGGACTGATGCCTCTGGGAAGAGGCTGGGTAGGTGGAGGCTCCTTGACGTCAAGAACTTGCTTAGTGCACTATCTTGCGACTGACTTGGAGGCATATACACCTTGTCCAGTTGAACAGTACCAGTGTTTCCAGTCTCTTGAGGGGAAGTGATGTTCCCAGCCTCTTGAGATGTTGTCAGCGGAGAGCTTGCGTGTGTAGACTGAGAGTTCACTTGATCAGTGGGATGATTTGAGAGAAGCCATTCATTGTACCTATGGTCTGTGATTATATCGTAACCATTCTCAAATCGGCGCTGGAACGTTGTCTTCTCTTTGGCTGTAAATTGAATACTTGATTTTGGAGCTCTTTTGGGCAATGGGCTAAACATTGGCAGGAACTGTAGACGAGGGCCTTCATTGTCTTCCATATCCTGTATCTTGGCTAAAATAGCATCTCGCCTAAATGGATAGATCCCAGTAGTGGCGAATCCAGATTGGACATTTCGCATAGTCATCGATTCCATCCAAGCATTAGCAAAAACCCTTGAGAAAGTATAGCGAGTGACACTTTTGCCTGGATTTTGACTAATAAACTGATGGCATGCTTCTCGCCAAGCTGACTTCAATGGAGAAAAACATCCCTTATCAAGGGGCTGAGTTAAATGTGTTGTATTGGGCGGCAGAGTGAAAATTACAACTTCATCAGGGGCAGATCCAGGAAAAACAAAAGGGGGGGGCTAGCTAGAAAGGGGCGAAGCCCCGTATGAGGCAGCCTCGCCGGAGGCGAATTTTTTGTAAGATTTGACCTTTGAACTTTCATATTAATACGTTGACCTCTGCACTTACTTTTAATACTATGGTGATACTGTACTGATCAGATGTACGTACGTACGTACAGCTAGCTAGCTAGCTAGGTACGTCCAGCTAGCTACCCTAGATCCTTTATACTCCTAGTAGCTGTTGTCTAGCATCTCTCAAGTGATTTCAAGTGAGTCTACAGATGCATAATTGGTGGCAAAATTGTTGTAGAGTCAGACTACAACACATGGTAGTTTTTTCAAAAGGGGGGGGCTTCAGCCCCTCAAAATCACCCCTGGATCCGCCCCTGTTCATGCTTGGCAGCCATAGCCAACATCTCTGGACAAAAATGGGAAGAGTGCCCGTCAAGGAGCAAGAGAAGTGGTCTGTCCCTTGGAGCAAATCGGAGAAAATGATTGCAGAACCAGCCATCAAAGATTTCTGCAGTCATCCAGCCACGTTCAGATAGAGCATAGCGTGTTCCTCTAACCTCTCCTTCATGCAGTAAGAGCCAAATTGAGAGTCTTGCGATCCCTAACTACCATCGGTGGCATACAAATTCCAGACGCACTTACACAACCAACAACAGTGATCTGAGTCTTATCACCAGACGACATTGCTGTCACATATTTTGATTTGCCAGCTACCACCTTTGGGGGTTTTGGATTCAATGGCATTCCGGTTTCATCCATATTAAATAGTAACTCTGGGCGGTCTCTAAGATTATAAGTATCCAGTGTCTCCTCCAGCAAATCGAAATAAGCATTCATACTTTCCGAGTTAGATGCTATGGCTCGTGCCTTACTCATAGGGGCAGGATTTTTCAGAGACAATTCAGGATGTCGCCTAGAAAAGGATGTCCACCATCCATCAGTCACAGTGCGTGCTACGTCTTTGTAATCTAATAGTCGTTGCACAATAGACATTAGCTTAGTATCTACTCTATCTTTGTGCAAGGGAATATTCTTTGTTTTCTGACTGAGTGCCAAGTTATAGCAGCTAATCGAAGATAGATCGTTATCGTGTGACTATTGGTTTTTGCAATCTAGCGTATGCTATTTTCGAGGTAAAGGAATTTGAGCGGCCTTCTTTGGGATCCTTGCTGCTTAGACCCAGGTCCACCTCTGTATAGCACCAGTGTTTGTTGTAAGTCACTCTTGCACGAGAAAAAGTTGACGATAATTGATCGCTCCGATTATTGATCGCTGACTCTACTTGGAGCGAATTTACCAGGAACATAATCTGTCAGTACAGTCATACTATCTATGGTACAGTACAGTACAGTAGAGTCAGCCTTCGTGAGGCCTTTAGTCAGTAGAGGAAGTATGAAAGACTAGAGTAGAGTAGACTATAGTAATACTATGCGATGTCAGACCGATTTTCATTTTTGCTATTTCTAACTCCTATGTATTACTATCTCTTTTGAACACTCTAGGCAAACCAGAAAAACTTTACTGCACTGGATTTGGTCAAGCAAATGCAGAGATACAGCGTTTTGAAGAACACTAGTCAGGGGAAAAATTCGTACAAAAATTTACTGCATTTTAATGTACTTGGGCGGGACTTATGAAATTTGTTGTTAATACCGGAAACGATCTTAAAGTTAGCATATCTGCTGAACCGCTTGGTCTATTCTCTTTTAAAAAAGTATGAAATGGACACTCAGGACTCAGGAGTTAACATTGTAACCATTTAATATCTATTATGAAGTTTATAATGTTTCTGTAATGTATATCTTTATGATGTAACTATGATAGTATGATGTCTCCTGCTTCAGAGAGTTCTTTTGGATTTAAAGTAACCATGCTATCTTTTCAGTATAGTGTATCATGTTTCAGAACTCTCATCAATGTCCACCTTACGCTTGTATCTGTTTCTTGATCTTTATAAGCAACTTTTCTGTCAATTTCATTTGGTCTAAATAATACGTTTTTAGTGTGATGTAGATTTAAGGCCATACAACTATAAATCTATGATACAACTCTGTTGACAGCTTCTAATTAATACAGTAGATTACTCTTGTCTTTTTTGTGTGCAAATTGAATCAGTTCTTGCAATTTAATAGTTTTGGTAGATTACATTGTTGTCCCTGGAATTCTCTCCAATCTTTCTTGTTTTTTTTTCAACAGAGGCTTTCAGATTGCTTCAATAAATACTTTCAGTAACTTCTAAGAACTTCTAAGAAATAAGTACAGCTATTGGTACACTTGGCTTGATTTTACTGCATTTCTATTCTCGGCTCCACCCATCTATCCATGCAATATGTGATTCCGCAAGAAATAAAAGCTTATTGTAGCAACTTTTTGCATAATCTGGAGAGAGTTAGAGATGAAAGACATGTTCACTTGTGTTTTTGTTCATTTTCATGTTTGATTGCCATAATGATGATCACCTTTGAGAAAAAATCACACACAAAACAAGCATCAAATGCTAAAATCATAAAAAACTGTTATAAAAATCAAATTCTACTCTATTTTTTACCCCTGGGAACAGCTGTTGTTTGCTAGACTCTTCCAGGGCTTGCGGAAAGCCCTTCTTGTTCACTCACTTTCTGGTCCCGTTTTTTATCATTAAATTACTGTACGAAAATACGCCCACGCACTACTTCCGGTCTGACATCTCTACTAATAGTATACTGATGTAATAACTATTCTGCACTGGCTTACTATCTACGATGCTATAGCGCTATTAAACATAATTATGTTAGAGTTTGCAGGCTCCGCCCTATGGGGTGCCGTTTGTCTCAAGAGTCAACGAGGTCAATGTTTACCTAGACTCGCAAGCCGTCACTGTTGCAGGCGAACAGTGACGACGGCTTGTGAGTCTAGTGTTTATACCTACCAGATCGATGTTTAGAGACACATTTATGCTTATCAGATGGATGTTTAGCAACCAAATCGATGTTTAGCAACCAGATCTTTGCAGACCAGATCGATGTTTAGAGACTAGATCAATGTTTACCTATCAGATCGATGTTTAGAGACCAGATCGATGTTTAGCAACCAGATCGATGTTTAGGGACCAGATTGACGTTGCAACCAGGTCAATGTTTAGCATGCAACCAGATCGATGTTTAGCAAAGCTACAAGATCGCACAAAGTGCAGATAATTATTAGGGCGTTGTTTCTTGTGACGAATTGTGCTAGCTAGCTCGCACAAAGTGCAGATATAATTAGGGCGTTGTTTCTTGTGACGAGTTGTGCTAGCTAGTTGCAAGATGTTATAGCCATTGCTCTTATACTACTGCTGTTACAAACAGCGGTTTACTTAATAGATTCTGAAGATGAAAATAGCACTGGCTATAATTAGGCAGAGTGGGCGGCATTCATCTCTCTAATTAAGGCGTATCACAAGAAACCACGTCCTAATATCTGCACATTGTTTTGAGACAAACGGCACCCCATACCGCGGCGCCCAGCTATAGTGGTTGCCCACACTCATTTTCACTTGTGGGGCTAGGTAATGAGGCCAACACATTTTACAAAAGACTGGCATCATTACTGGCAACCAAATGGAACAATCCCTACAGTAGCACTATGTGCTGGCTAAGATGCCGACTATCTTTCTCTCTCCTCCGATCATCAATCATGTCCATTAGAGGAGCAAGTAGCCTCGATTCAAGGCCGATTAAAATACGTATTTTAATCGGCCTGGAATCGAGGCTAAGGAGCAAGGTCCTCATGTGGGCACGCAGCGTTAACCCCTACAGCCGTGGACCTGGTTAACTCTGAATCTAACATTACATTATGAACTATTTCCCTTTTTTATCACTTACTTTGAACCTTCTAAAAAAATAAAAAATAAAAAATAAAATTTTTTCGCTTGATCTTGCTGCCCTCTATACAGTATGATGAAGGGGAGCTCTATGAGCAGTTCAGCGTGTTCTACAACGATGTGCTTCCTGAGTTCAGAATGGCTGGAAAAGTCGTTCAGTTTAAAGGTAAGTATCTAGATCTACCGTCACGCGACTTAGCTGGCGCTCTCCCTTGATTTGTCCCGTATTTTATCTTATTGAACTATTAAACATCGCATTACACACATATGGTCTGCTGTGGTTGTAGCCTCGAGACCAGGCAGATTAAAATACTTATTTTAATCGGCCTGGTCTCGAGGCTACTGTGGTTGCGGCCCACTCGGTATGGTAATACCAAGGGCGTATACGCCCTTGGTAATACCTTCACTCCTTTTTTCTCTGTGTCTAGTAAAAGCCTGGAACAGTCACCACAATGCCGATTGGGTTAATTATCCGACTGATCGTGCATAGCCTGAAGCTCCTGTTATCCTCCATCAAGTTGTGTATTGTTTGCTACAAGAATGGATACTGCTCGTGCTCACGCTGTCATAAAGAAGCTGACTTAGAGACTGAACAAGAGACGGAATCACTCCTGAAAAAAAGGCATAATCAGTACGTGGAGATCTTATATCGAAACCATGTTAAAATAAATAATGCAACAGTCTGAATTTATAATTATATTTTCGTATGGTGAAATTCTAAGTCCTTTATGAGTCTCTGGTTGTTGAGCATCATACAAAAATTAACTACGCAACCGCAATTACGTTAAACGTAACTATCTTGAACTGTACAAATTAATGTTTAAATTTAATTGGGCTGTAATTAATACGAAAAATTTGCACCAACGACAATTACCCCTCTATAATACGGTATTCGTGCGCTCCTGGTAATTATAGTTGTTGTGTTGCATGACAGACACAATTAGGACTAGACTGCATGCACGCATGCAATAATTTAAGCCAACTATATATATAGCAGCTATATAATAACAGCTTGAAACACAACATGTCATGCTATAGAGGCTTTTGAACAGAGCAGGTATATAGGAATAATATAATTATACAACAAGGTGCATGACCACACTGAAGCCACAATAGGAGGGGTGTACCATAGGTCCATAGCAACCACTTTGAAGTGCACGAGTTCATCTGATTGTATTGTATATAGGGCTAAAATAATGAGCACAATAACAATAAATATGGTTACAATACTACACTCTGTATTTGCAGCGATGATTTCATCAACGCTGCAAATGCAGACTAATATAAATTACACAGTGCAGCCTAGAGAGTAAAAAACGATGGTAATAAATATCTTGTGATGGGAATATTTCTAAGAAATTTTACTGATACCATTGTGTAGAGAAATGAATACTCTAAAACATTGGTATGGGAACCAAAGGTGGTGGGCCGGGTATGTGGTAGTTTATATAAGAGCAAAAATTGAATATTCTATAGTGGACAATCGCTTAGCGATGAAAAAGACCAATCGTTGTCGGCTAAGGGAAGGGAACTCTGGCACAACATTCCTGAATAGTTTATCGCATGATTTCATCAAGTTTACGGTTTACATAATTATTTTATGTGTTTTTTGGGTGACGTGCATTTTCGCTTAGCGATGGAACTCAAGCAAATTTGTTGGCTAAGGTCTAATTATTTTTGCACATTAATTGTTAATCTTTTGAAAGTCCAGAAATACTTAGTTTCCGGAGATATTTAATGTTACAAACATTTTTTTACGATCACCCCCATTTTCACCTTCAACTTTTGGGGAAATATTAATGTTGCAGCTTATTCATTTAGCTACCTATATAATTATACACAATGGTATCAGCACAATTTCTTATAGAAATGTTCCAATCTTGAGATACATGTAAGTATACAACTAGCTACACTCCCCTATATTGTGGTATTTTACTCGATCTCTATATAGGCTGCAATGCAAGCACTGTATATATATACATGTCGTATAATTATACACAATGTACTAATATAGAAGGTGGTGTGAAAGCTCTCCATCTCGGGGCATGGAGAGCTAAGAAAAAATTACATTGTATACAAAAGAAGGAAGTAGTTTAGTGATAGTAATTATATGTAGCAGTCAAAAATAAAAACAAAGCCAATATAAGTAGTTCATAGATGAATTATGTATTCAGGGGGGGGACGCGCCCCTCCTGAGATACAAGGTTGATATTGTCCATGTAAACAGGTCTATGCAACGATGAGCGGTTTCCTCGAATGCACATTATTGCAGAGCGAATTGATGCAAAAGATAGCCTGCATCTAAAGCCATCCCATTACAGCTGGGTAGGGATTTTGTCTTTTCGAGGCTAACAAATCAGCGAGCCTCTTGTAGAAGGTTGCTGCTTCTTTGCCCATTCCTCCCCAGGTTGAGAGGACTAAGGGTGTGAAGACTCCCCGCTCGATTTCTCTGACCCTTTGTCCGTATTCCCTCTTTTTGGCTTGCTCGTGTCTCCTGTAGGCATCTCCGGAACGGTTACTAGGTGCGGGGAATACATACAACTGCACGAGGTTGTACAATAACAATACACACACGCAGATATCCATACAGTAGCTTGTACTATGAACACGTATTGATTAGATTCTAATTTAGAATTAGTAGTAAACACTCTTTGATCCCTGCCATGCATGCACTGTGCACATTTTGTGTGCGTGTGCTTGCAATTGACAAACCTGATGGATACTGAACAATTGACAAGTGTTTCACTGACTTCCGGATAGAGTGATTCAACTTTCTCTTGTCCTCCTTCGACCACTGCATGGAGTCGCTGTTCTAATTGTAAACGTGCATAAAGTACTCCTCTCCCACTCTGTAGTCACCCAGTGAATCGGCAAGTCATTCATGAGAGATGTCCATTCTCTCAAATTGGGAGTTTGATTCTTTAACCCTCTTTCTTGAGTGCTGACTTGCACTCTTTGCACTTGTACCAGGATGGAGCACAAGCAGCTGTGTGTGTGTATGTGTGTTGTGTGTGTATGTGTGTGGGGGGTGAACAGTAGACTGGAGAGCTACCACTACTTTAGCATGCATAATTATATACCGTATAGCGGGAAATTTTCGTGGGGTGCAAATTTTCGCGTTTTTCGAGGGCAGAGTAGTCAACGCGAAAATTAAAACTGGGATAAACTCCCACGCACCGGTATACGCAGGTGCAAAACCTATTGGTGGGTGTGGTTTATTGGCATTGACACGAAAATTAAAACCGCGAAAATTTCTGCTGAGGGCTCTGGGAGCCAAATAGCGAAAATTTGCACCCGCGAAAATTTCCCGCTATACGGTATACAGAAACCAGTTTTCCCTAATGAATATTGGTACAGGAAAAACCCACAAGGGCTCATTTCCCATCAATAATTAATGTATTGTCAGGAGTGTATGAAGAGGAGTATGCGACTCCCACGCACATTTTATTCTACATCTCGGACTGAATTCGTCACTAACACTTGAACAATGTAGTTGTGTAACTGTTAGCCATGAATAAAATTAAATGTGGGCTATAGAGGTACAAACCACACGTGTGTATGCTGATATCATTTTTAACTAATTAACCACTATACCTACGCACCCACTTAAGATGCGGTCTGATAGTGACGTGGTATGACATACTTGTACCGAAACCTGGTTTACACTACAACTTCTACAGTTGGTGTACAAGAGAGAGTTAAATTTACCAGCCATGCGGTCCAGCGTGAAGACTTGCAGCCAGGTGACCACATCTACGTCTATAGAAAGCTAGGAATGTACGCACATCACGGTATCTACACTGGCAAAAACAAAGCAGGAGAACAAATGGTGATTCATTTCATTGACACAGATAGAGGCTCGTCAAAGCTAAAAGTTTCAGCATTTTTAACGGAGACAAAGGAAGCAGAGACTCATGCAACCTTGGACTCAAATAAACTATTAATGACACACTCTGTTGCTGATCGACAAAGCCATTTTCACGTACTATTTTACCTTTTCGTTGATTTCAAAATTCTTTAGCTCTATCGTTAAGTTCTGTAGGGATAAAAGGATCAACCTTAACTTGAGAGTACCAGTGATAATATTAATTTGTAACTTATGATACCAAAAAACAGTTCGAAACGATTAATCCTCATTCACCACACACTCACACCCACACACCCCACGCCCACACACTCTCACACCTGTCTTCTCTTTGTGAGCTCCTGCAGTGCCTTGCTCTCCGGCCCTAATGACAAGCTGTGTTGCTGGGAGACCATCCCCATACTGGCAGGCAGATAACCTCTGACCTCTCCTTCCACAGAGCAACAGATCAACTCCTCTTTGCCGTCCAATCGGTAGTCAGCCTGAGAGGGGGGCGGGGTGGGAGGTTGCTAAAACCATACACTAGAAGCACGATCTAATAGTGTGTTGGAAACGCTTACTGCACAAAACCAACTTTAGAATTCAGAGTATATATACACATAGCTATATGATATTACAGGTATACACGCAGGTATTTCAAAGGGCTACCAAATGTATCATTCTAATTGTGAACCTATATAGCTCAAGTTATGAGCACTCAAAGTGAGCTTTCAAAACAGGCCCATTTTCGAACAAATCATCAAGGCTATAATAGCCCATGTTAATGGATCCGAAGCAATCACTGATCTAAACACATCATTAGATGGCCATGTTGTACCAATACACCTACATGTGTATGCGATACACATATAATCCCCTCCCTATACACAGGGCTCACTGTTACTGTACATGTACGATACACTAATTCCCTCACTTGCACAATACCGGCCACGGTGGAGGAGAAGGTGTCCTTGTAAATGACATTACCGGTTTGACTGCTACGAACGTCCACCTTCCCACTCGACCATCCTGTTATCACCTCAGGCACTCCGTCCTCGTTCATGTCAAACCCTGCCATACATATCGGCTGGTGCTTCGACTGTGTGTGGGTGTGTGGGGTGAAACAGTACTCATAGTTATGAATATCCATTACTTGATCGTCCATACATTTTCAGTTTTCAAAAATAAGATGGATATTCATTCTACAGGCTTTGAGGGACAGATAGTTAGACACACCCCCACTCACTTTGATCCTCCAGAATCTTTCTTGTCCGCTGTACACGCCCACTATTCCATTGGCAAGGGCGTAACTGAACTTGTCTCCCTGCAGGGGACACAGTGCCACCACTGCCTCCGCCTCATTAATCTCTGTGCGGGTAAACATAAGATACATCAAGTGAAGTTGTGACAGGCAACATGTATGTACGTTCAGCTATCCTATCCAAACTATCCCTAAAGGTGGACCAAATAGGCAATCTCTCAAATATGACCGTTGATAACATATTAAAAGGTCTCGGAAATTGGATCCACGTAATTCAAGTTATGGCAGCTGAAAGTACTCTAACTATAAGCACTCTGGTTATGTGGTCACAGTTTGTGTACAAAACAACATCTCTGTATAATTGCCTAAACTTTGCTCTCCAAATGTACAGCAGGAGGCTCCACTACACACAACACATGTCCATACACACACACAGCTATACAGACACTAGCTCACCTGCGTACAGTTCATCGCCCTGGAACACCCTGATGTCATAGTCCTCAGAGCCTACCAGCAGCTCATTCCTCCCATCAGAGTTAAAGTCTGCCAGGGCCAGCGAGCACACATTGTCCCCGGTTACCTAGGCAGGTTGTCAAGGCATGAGCAATAGCTATTGTTACATTCGGTAGTAGCTAGCCTTAATACATAATGCAATTGAAGAGGAACCATTTTATAGTGGTACTGAGTAGATACTCACTGTCCAGAACGAGTCTTGTCCCTCATGGTCCAGTCCTGTGATTGCACAATTACCCCCAACAAAGGCCAGGGGCTTACTCATGTCCGCCAGCTGCCCTATCAGTATGGTATTAGCTCCGTCAGGCAGCTGCATGGAGAGAATGAAGTGTTTGGACCTGTGTTAGTAAGTCACCTCCATTGTTGGTTTTGGGGTGGCCATAACAGTTTTCCCTGTACATACTACCATCACCAGTTAGGGCCAGTTCAATCACGATAATTATTGTGCATAATTATATGACTGGCTGACTATTTAAATCTCAAACTAATGCATTTGTGCTAACAATCTCGCTAACAATCTCAAAAGGCAATAAGTAATAATTTAAAATTACTTGTCATTCCTACCCCAGGGTAGACCACACCCACCACCCCTCCCCCTCACCTCCTTATAGAACAGCTCAGAGTTTTGCTCCACATCATATGCCAGTACGTTGGTTTGGGTACCCACCACCAACACGTCCTGGTCCAGTTCCGGATCCAGTTTCCCCGCTGCCAATGATGTGACATGTTGTCCGATGCTCAGCAGAGTGATGTCAGAGTCTGAGGATGAGACTGAGAGACGTGCAGTGGATATGGTTGAGGGGGAGGGGCTGGACATACGATGGTGAGGTGTGTGTATGAAAACCTGCACAGGAAGAAAACTAAAGTTACTTTTATGATTGACATAGACAGCAATCTATTGTATATTGTAAGCACAGGGAACGTACGAGCCAAAGTGTGAATGTTGAGAGGTGCACTGTAATTAGAATGAACACTACCTTTCCACCATTTGTAGCTGCAGTTAGCGATGGATGCTTGCCATCGTAATGTCCGACCGTCACCAGTCTGGGGAAAATCTTCTGGTTCAGTTTGAGCGTGAAAATGGGCACCAGCATCTTTGTTGATGGGCTTGATTGCAAATAAAGGGGGCGTAGCTGCTCACCTTCAGCCTTTTTCATCAACGATCATTTCCATTTGTGATTTGAGCAAATGTTTTCTGCATTTTTTTTTCTGCATGCATGCTAGTCTATGGAGTGCTAGCCTCCCTCCTTTTCTGTTCTTTGTCACAGAAGATAAAATTGAGAAAGAAAGAAGGAAGCGACAAGAAAAAGGAGAGAGCCTGCTTGCTAAGTCGCGTGATCCCCTACTCACTACTGACGTAGACACATTTTAACGAGCGTGGGCGAGAGAAAACCTCAATAACTGTCCTCCCCCAGAGGAGGTCCTCAGCAAAAACATACGACGTGGGCGGGGGGTGGGCGGATAATTATTGCAATTGCCTGAGCTGCACTGCGCCAAGGGCGTATACAGAGAAGAGGGCATGCAACTCACTATGTACCCTACGTTAGGGTTTCCACACAAAAAATCTAATCTCTGCAAAATGGTATTTTGAGTGATTGTGCATACAAAGCAACTAAAATAAAGCAGGCAGCCAAAATTTCGCGTTGAAATACCTTTTCTTTCTTGCACAATAGCAGCCGTAAACTCTCACTGTTTTACAACTAAATGCGGAATAAGAATACTGATAAATATACTACAATTTACGATTACCAAGATTCTTGGTAATTCTGGCGCATGCGTAAACAGTGTATACCAGGCCGCCTTTCTCAGCGGCCTGGAATCGAGGCTAGGCTGGCGCTCTCTGTCTCTTCCTTCTTTCTTTCTTTGTTCCTCCAATTCGTCCCGTATTTTATCTTATTGAACTATGACAAAGAGGAGTGGCTGCGAAGGAGTATTCTGGTTACACGCACATGGTTAGCCCAGAGATACAAAAGAAAGGGGATTGAAAACGACCGCCCACGCCCTATGTAAAAGGACTGACATCCGGTGAAGCACTCCGTGTAATTATTGCGCTCGCAAATAATTACATGGAAAAGTTTTATATCCCTGGTTTCTAGCTCTCCTATCCACTAGAGATCACTCAGGGCCTGGGAGATACTTGAGAGAAGTAAGCTTATACCACTGACAAGCTCTAAGTCCGTTGTCTTTACTCTGTTTCCAATTTTTTTGAGTTTAGCTTGAATTACTCTATGTCAACTTTTCTCTGTCCCTCCTGTGAAGTCAAAACAGCAAAGGACATTGCTTGACTTGGTTATTATGTATCTAAGTGCTACATAGAATGGCTTCATGCTATAGATAAGCTGTACTGTTCATAAACGTTTGCAGTATAGTCCTTCAAACTGCTTTAGTATACTTTTAGACACGCCACGGGCCTGTCCCTCCTACGACTTCATAGTAAAGGCTATTTCTTCTTGCATAGCATTTATTTGTCTAGTAATAGTGGCTGCATGGCTTAGTCGACTTTTTAGAGCTAAATTCTCTTTACTTTTTAGAAAAATCAACATTAAAAATGATCAATTTCACTGTTTCTATGTACAGCACATTGTAGAGCAGTCAAGACTGGTAATGAGCATGCTGACTATAAATATAATCCTTTGTAGTTTTAGCCACGCCCTATAACGCGGAATGCTTCACGCAAAAATTTCGTAAAAATTTCGTTTCCAATCCCCTTTCTTTTGTATCTCTGGTTAGCCTCGATTCCAGGCGTAAGAGCGGCTGGGATCGAGGCTAGCACATGGTTAGCCTCGAATCCACGCCGATTAAAATACGTATTTTAATCGGCGTGGATTCGAGGCTAGCACATGGTCTGCTTTGGTTGCGGCCCACTTGGTAAATACCTTCACTCCATCTTTCTCTGTATCTAGTAAAAGCCTGGAACAGTCACCAATGCCGCGCCGATGATTGGGTTAATCATCCGACTGACCTTCAAGCTCCTGTTATCCATCATCAAGTTGTGTATTGTTTGCTACGAGAATGGATACTGCGAGTGTTCACGCTGTCATAAAGAAGCTGACTTAGAGACTGAACAAGAGACGGACTCACTCCTGAAAAAAAAGGCATAAATCAGTGGAGATCTTGTATCGAAAACCTGTTTTATATATAAACAAGCAACAGTCTGAATTTATAATCATATTTTCGTATGGTGAAATTCTAAGTCCTTTATGAGTCTCTGGTTGTTGAGCATCATACAAAAATAAACTACGCAACCGCAATTACATTAAACATAACTATCTTGAACTGTACGAATGTTTAAATTTAATTGGGCAGTAATACGAAAAATTTGCACCAACGACAATTACCCCTCTATATATGGTATTCATGCACTCCTATTATTATACTGGTTTTGTATCATGCATGTGTTGAAGTATGACCAAAGTCTGTGTCAATTGATTAACTTAACCTGATCAAAATTATAGTTGTTGCATGACAGACAATTAGGACTAGACTGCATGCAATAATTTAAGCCAACTAGCTATATAATAACAGCTTGAAACACAATAGGTCAAACACAACATGTCATGCTATAGAGGCTTTTGAACAGAGCAGGTAGGAATAATATATACAACAAGGTGCATGCATGACCACACTGAAGCCACAATAGGAGGGAGTGTACCGTAGGTCCATAGATAGCAACCACTTTGAAGTGCAGAGTTCATCTGATTGTATTGTAGGGCTAAAATATGAGCACAATAACAATAAATATGTTTACAATACTATACTCTGTATTTGCAGCGATGATCTGCAAATGCAGACTAAATTATACAGTGCTTGCAGCCTAGAGAGTAAAAAACGATGGTATTGGTACATAAATATGTGATGGGAACATTTCTAAGAAATTTTACTGATACCATTGTGTAGATAAATGAATACTCTAAAATATATACTCGAAATTGGTTTTATGGGAACCAAAGGTGGTGGTTATGTGGTAGTTATATAAGAGCAAGAATTGAATATCCTATATAATTATAGTGGACAATCGCTTAGCGATGAAAAAGACCAATCGTTGTCGGCTAAGGGAAGGGAACTCTGGCACAGCATTCCTGAGTAGTTTATTGCATGATTTCATCAAGTTTACGGTTTACATAATTATGTGTACAAAACTGTTTTTTAGGTGACGTGCATTTTCGCTTATAGCGCGCGATGGAACTCAAGCAAATTTGTTGGCTAAGGTCTAATTATTTTTGCACATTAATTGTTAATCTTTTGATACAAAAAATAAGCCCAGAAATACTTAGTTTCCGGATATATTTAATGTTACAAACATTTTTTTACAATCACCCCCATTTTCACCTTCAACTTTTGGGGGAATATTTAATAATGTTGGCAGCTTATTCATTTAGCTACCTATATAATAGTTAGACACTGTTTAGGAAGTTTCTACATGATTTAGAAGCCCAAAGGGCTGGTTGTAGTATCCCGAACGCAGTGAGGGTTCTACTAGCCCTGAGGACTTCTAAATCATGTGGAAACTTCCTAAACAGTGTCTAAGCATTTTAGATCATAGCAACCATATCATGAGTATTTAGCCAATCAGATTTGAATGTTCTTATCTAATCTTTGCTACATGATTTTCTAAGTGAAGTACATGATTTTCTATTGAAGTACTAGCCTCGATTCCAGGCCGAGTTTTCGCTTTTATAACGGTTAGGCGAACAACTGGGCCTGGTACTAGTTGTCTGCGCATGTGTCAATCGTTTGTCAGATTCTGACAAATGGATATTCTCGTTCACTTTCGTGACATTTATATTTGTGCGGTACTATCGTGTACTAGAAGTCAGTTCCCGTTTTATCATTATTGGAATCGATTGGAATGGCTCTTAGCTGAAGCTTCTCTCTTCTCTGAAGCTTATTCTGAAGACTGAACAACAAGGGAAGAGGTATAAAGCTTTGTCAAGCTTGTTAAGGTCAGATATTTTTGTGTGGGCCCTATGGCCGGCTATGCTATCAAGTCTTGTTCATGTTTGGCAAGAATGTAGGTAGACTATAGTTTCATCATTAATATGGTGGATCAAGTGAAGAGTGTGAGCTAGAGAACTTGGTGCTGCCATCATCAGCTCGTCGACAATGACACTATAACCGAGAAATATAATATGTATAGATCTACACGTATTTAAAATGTCTACTTCTCTGTACAGGAGCAATGGCTAATATCCAGCTATCCCAACAGTGCTCCTCTTGGCTATACTAACGGACGAGACTGGACAGTTTGAGGTAAGGGTTTAACCGTCTTTGGTTTCTTTTAATATTGTCCTATACTCACAGACACCGGACTGGAGTATGACCTGCTCATTCGAGCGTTGCTGGGTAGCTCAGAGACATTAAGAGAATCTATGTTTTCTCAAGCAATGAGTTACGAGTTGGGGCCTAGAATCAGAGAAGTCCAGCAGCCTGCTAAATCTTTTTGAAACGTAATTTGAAGGCATTCAATCATCCTGAAGTTGCCCTGGGTCACTGTAATTGTGCTGCATCACAACTGGCAACTCCCCAGGCCTTTGTGAAGCAGCTCCCTATGTGCATCTTTTGTGTACTCACGCTGTGCATTTTCTGTGTACAAATTTCTATTATTGATTTATTAAATATTTTTGCCGACCACAAATATACAATGAAAATTTGACGCATGCGCAGACAACTAGTACCAGGCCCAGTTGTTCGCCTAACCGTTATAAAAGCGAAAACTCGGCCTGGGATCGAGCCTATTGAAGTACATGATTTTCTATTGAAGTACATGATTTTCTAAATTGGATAGAACATTTCCTCTAACCAATCAGATTGCAGTATTTATGACAAACATGATCTAAACAATGGTATCTAGCACAATTTCTTATAGAAATGTTCCAATCTTGAGTACATGTAAGTATACAACGTACTTTACTCGATCTCTATATATAGGCTGCATGCAAGCACTGTATATATACATGTCGTATACATAATGGACTAATAGAAGGTGGTTGAACGTATGAAGGTGCACAAAGGGGTGACAATGCATCCTAAAATAGTAGTTTCGCGGAACCAGACCCGACTGACGAGACTACTAATATAGAGTGAGCTAAACCCACGAGTCCTCTTGTGATGGCTCCTCTTTAACTCTTTAATTTCTTCTTCTTTTGCCGACGAGGAGCCTCGATTCCAGGCCGCTGGGAAGAAAAATAAAAGGCCTAGTTTCAAGGGCGGCCTGGAATCGAGGCTAGCCTGCGAGATGTGGATTGCAATGACTGCATGGAGGAATCTGACACCAGTACAATGTATGTAACACACACTTACACATTTGTGGTAACACCAGAGCTATTATCAATATCTGGCTGGTACAACAATCAATTCAAAATGTTGGGGTAGCTGCTCGCCTGTAGAATTTTTCGTAACGATCATTATTTTCCTGTATAATTATATGTATAAGTATAATTATTTTCACAATACAAAAATAATGTGAGCAATGCAAGCTATTATTATGTATACATGACAGTTATTTGATATAGTCCACATCTTTGATCACATACTTGGTTGCCAGTAGCGACACCACTCTCTTTACGGACTCCAGTCCCAACTCACAATCCTTCCAAGGGAGCTGGCCAGATGCCCTCCAGCAAAATAGATATTCCCCTGAGGCTTGACCATTGCAGGGTACAGAACTCGTGGAATTGTCCAGGCAGGTAGTATGTCATTCCCCACCAATCTATTTCGCTCAGGAAATGTTCACCCCCTGCGTATTCTTTGGCAATGTCCACTTCCAGTGCATGGCGTAGCCAGGATTTTGGGAAGGGCATGCAGGGCTCAAATTAGTTGAGCATAAACTCTGCGCACTTAAGGCCCGGGTCCAGATTTTAACACCAAAATTTACACTATGTTCATACTGCTGTATTATTTGCAATATACAGTGTATGCTGCATCAAAATGATCCAAAATGAAGCTCAATGTTTTCTTTTTCCAAAAAACTAATTAGCTTAATTCAATTATGCTAATTAGTCCCATAAATGATGATGACGTCATGCCACTTTCAGAAAGAGAAGTGCAAATACGGCGTTGAAGATGCCAAGATCAAGCTTCAAAAACAAGGCTAGATGAACATCTCATAGCTAGGTACTAGTATCCTTGATGGGAAGAGTAGGAGTTATTGTATTCTTGAGATACACAAAATAGCCTACCTCTAGGGTGGCTGTCAGAGCTAAAGAAGCTAGCATAGCTAAGAAAGTTTTGGACATTTTTACTTCCCATCAAGGAAACATAATCATAACAACATAATCTATCTTTTGAGGGCCTAAACAGCTACTCTTACCTTGTTTAAGTCCGCCGTATTTGTTGCCAAAGATAATCTATAATAGTTCTAGCAGCTAGCTAAGCAAATACATTGACCTTATGACGTCATGTGCAATGAATAACATTAATAAACATTATGAATCTCATTAACACTACATGATCTACATGATCTACATAAAATGTAGGCAATGAATAAAATTAATCTTATCAGTGCCTGACCCAGGCCTTAACTGCCCAGAGAAGTCATTGTCTACAGATAGGTCATCACTTTTTATGCCTCGAGGCGTAGCCGCAGGAGGGACGGTGCAGTCATAGGTGCAGTGAAGCTGACTGTGTGTGTGTGTGTGTGTGTGTGTGTGTATACGTGTGTGTGTGTGTCTGTTCCAGCTGTAACTGCTCAACGGTTGCAATGCAACGAAAGCTAACAGCTTCTAGCCACGTTCTCTTGGATTTTGATTCGTGGGTTAGCAAACTAAAGCTTCTTTCTCGAGTTATGGCTAGTTTGACTCACATTGAAGGCTGTTGCAGTCTCTTTAGAATCTTTCATAGCATCATTTGTCCACACAAACTTTCTATCAAATCTCTTTGGACACACCCTTTAATCATTCCTGTGGATGTAATGCGCATGCGCGCTCATTCCCCTATGAGAAAATAATACCCTATAGCGGGTATATTTCGAGGGTATAAATTTTCGCGGATGGACCATTACAAAGGATTTCGCGGATTTTATTTTCGTGGTCTGAGTTCCAGCCTTTTGGCGCATGCGCACATCAACATGCAGCTGTTACCACCACACCGTTAGCCTCGAATCCAGGCCTAGCCTATAACGGTGAGGCACCTCTTATTGTAGATAGGTGTGGTCAATGATACTGAACACGCCTACTATTCAATAAAGATATAAATTTTGGTGGGTATAAATTTTCGCGGTAGAGGCTCAATCCGCGAAAACCGCGAACATTTATACCCTCGAAATATACCCGCTATACGGTATCCAAGATCCAGAATCTCCTGAGGGCCTGGTAAGCCACAAAACACTATAATTTTTTTATACATGCATATTATTGTTATATCATATAATAATAATTATAGATAACAATATGCATGTACACAAGTCTTTTCTTCTCAATAGATAATTATTATATACACTGAACTCCAGATCCTCAATTCTTCTTTCTTGAGGTCCTGGTAAGCCACATAATACAATAGATAATAATAATAGATGCATGTAAATAAGTATTTTCTTCTCAGTGAGTTTATATAAATAAGCTAACTTTAATATAAAATTCATTATAATTATGAAACTACTATAACACTGCATGGAGTCGCTGTTCTAATTGTAAACGTGCATGAAGTACTCCTCTCCCACTCTGTAGTCACCCAGTGAATCGGCAAGTCATCATGAGAGATGTCCATTCTCTCAAATTAGGAGTTTGATTCTTTAACCCTCTTTCTTTAGTGCTGACTTGCACTCTTTGCACTTGTACCAGGATGGAGCACAAGCAGCTGTGTGTGCATGTGTGCATGTGTGTGGGGGGTGAACATTAGACTGGAGAGCTACCACTACTTTAGCATGCATAATTATACAGAAACCAGTTTTCCCTAATGAATATTGGTACAGGAAAAACCCACAAGGGCTCATTTCTGTATTGTCAGGAGTGTATGAACAGGAGTATGCGACTCCCACGCACATTTTATTCTACATCTCGGACTGAATTCGTCACTAACACTTGTACAATGTAGTTGTGTAACTGTTAGCCATGAATAAAATTAAATGTGGGCTATAGAGGTACAAACCACACGTGTGTATGCTGATATCATTTTTAACTAATTAACCACTACACCTACGCACCCACTTAAGATGCGGTCTGATTGTGACGTGGCATGACATACTTGTACCGAAACCTGGTTTACACTACAACTGCTACAGTTGGATACTCGAGTGTATTGTACATAAATAATTAAGAAAATGGCAGCGGCTGTACAAGAAGGGGAGAATGGACAAGAGAGAGTTAAATCTACCAGCTATTTGATCCAACGGGAAGACTTGCAGCCAGGTGACCACATCTATGTCTATAGAAAGCAAGGGATGTACGCTCTACGCTGGCAAGAACAAAGCAGGAGAACAAATGGTGATTCATTTCATTAAGACAGATAGAGGCTCGTCAAAGCTAAAAGTTTCAGCATTTTTAACGGAGTCAAAGGAAGCAGAGACTCATGCAACCTTGGACTCAAATAAACTATTAATGACGCACTCTGTGGATGTATAAGAACAAAGAACGACAGACTCCCTGGAAACAACTATAAATAGTGCAGATTTGATGGAGGCATTACCAGACGATAACAAGGGAAATATCGAAAAAAGCACGTTGGATAGTTTTCTGAAAGGAGTAACCCTTGATTGGTTGATTACGGAGTGGTGGAGTCAATCCTACAGTTCAAGAGAGCAGGCACAGCCCACAGATTGCTTTGTAGACCAGCGGATGACGTTGTGAGTACTGCAGAGTACTACCTAGAACACTCAGATGAGTGGGAGAAGTGTGATTTATTTACAAACAACTGTGTGAAATTTTGCATATACTGTAAGACAGGAGATGACGATATAAGTTTGTACAATGATCAGAACAAAGGGGTTCTTGCAAAAGGTTTGAAATACCTAAAGACTGGATTCTAGAGACAGTAAAGTGTGGACACTCCATATAATGAACTGTATTTTAGAATAGCTACAGCGCACATCGATTAACTATGAAGTTTGAGTTATCACTTTGTTTCTTTGAGCGCACATCGATCATTTGGTAATTATGCTATGAAGTTTAATTGGGTTATTACGTTGTATAAATGTTAGACCTAGCCATGCACTCACATACATTGAAGACCACTCCCTTTTTTGCCTTCAGAAAGGGACTGGTAAGCTAGCGGAATGTAACATTACGTAATAGCGGCTTTGGGCACTCGGATTGGAAGAACGCGGCATATCACACGCACAAAAGAGTCTGCCAGCTGCTCAAGTGCTCAAGTGATACGAACAGCTGAGTACTATTCTATGAATCCTGATACATGGGAGACTACCACCTTTTTAATGCGAAAAATTTTCCATCTTTTGCAAGACTGGAGAAAAAGTTGGTATCCACAGTGACATTCAAGATCAAACTAAAAGCTCGTGTACCATTCAATAACAATTATCTAGTATGCTGCACACTGTAACAAATTGTAATGCATTGTGTTAAAAAATTGATAATGGCTAATTATAGATGAAGCCAGAATAAGACGTACAGTAAACATAAAACCCTTGTTATTCCGGCTCTCTAAAGACATCCACCTCAATATACCGTATAACTAGAATGTTTTGCGAGCATCAAACATTTGCGAACTTTGCGATGGTCGATCAATTCGCAACAATAAAATCCTATATTACTAGTAAATACACACGATCCCTGCCAGAACGCAATAGTTAGATCGCAAAGGGTCAACTTTTCTGCTGATTTGGCTCATTTGAAAAGGTTTTTCACCCGCAAAATATTCTAGTAATACGGTACCGGCCATTTTTAAGCGTATATTATTGTAATATTCACCAATAGCCAGGAACAAACAGCTCCACCCTCTCACACACCCACCTACTCACTGAGGCGTTTCCCTGTGTCTCTCCGTCAGGAATGATGACTCCAAACTTTGTCTTAAGCATGGTGCTGGCCGGGATCACCCCCATAGGACCAGACACACCCACCTCCCCCTCAGGGTCCTTGGACGAGGCTACCTGCCAGCCGGGAGTACAGATCAGAGCAATTAATATTGTAGTAATAATTATTGTGGCAATGAAACATATGTAAAATTAAACGCCAATCAACAATTTTTAAGTTTGGTGTAGAAAGTAGTTGCTGATCGACAAAGCCATTTTCACGTACTATTTACCTTTTCGTTGATTTCAAAATTCTTTAGCTCCATCGTTAAGTTCTGTAGGGATAAAAGGATCCGACCTTAACTTGAGAGTACCAGAGATAACGTTTGTAACTTATGATACGATCGATCCTCATTCACCACACACTCACACACCCACACAGTCTCACACCTCACACACCTGTCTTCTCTTTGTGAGCTCCTGCAGTGCCTTGCTCTCCGGCCCCAATGACAGGCTGTGTTGCTGGGAGACCATCCCCATACTAGCAGGCAGGTAACCTCTGACCTCTCCCTCCACAGAGCAACAGATCAACTCCTCTTTGCCATCCAATCGGTAGTCAGCCTGAGAGGGGGGCGGGGTGTGGGTAAAGCCATACACTATAGCAATACAATGAGTGTGCTTGGAAAGGCCTACTGCATAGAGCCAACTTTAGAATGCAGAGTGTACACATAATATAATCCTATGGATACTGAAGATTATCACGAGTCTGTGCCTAGTAACTGTCACGAGTGCCTGCAATAATATATGTATACACGCATGCAGGTACTTCAAAGGCCGGGCTACCAAATGTATCTTTCTACTGAATTGTGAACCTATATAGCTCAAGTTATGAGCACTCATAGTGAGCTATCAAAACAGGCCCATTTCAGACAAATTCCCTATAATTAAACCATATTTTTTTTCCTCAAATGGAAATGAAAGCAATCACATAATTATCATTACATATAGCCACATTGCACCAATACACCTACACCTACACCTACACCTACATATAAACACATAACCCTCCCTACACACAGGGAGGTCTAGAACTCACTGTCTACTGTACAATACGATACACTAATTCCCCCACCTGTACAATGCCGGCCACAGTGGAGGAGAAGGTGTCCTTGTAAATGACGTTACCGGTCTGACTGCTACGAACGTCCACCTTCCCACTCGACCACCCTGTTATCACCTCAGGCACTCCGTCCTCATTCATGTCAAACCCTGCCATACATATCGGCTGGTGCTTCGACTGTGAGTGGGTGTGTGGGGTGAAACAGTACTTATAGTTATGAATATCCATTACTTCATCGTCCATACATTTTCAGTTTTCAAAAAGAAGATGGATATTCATTCTACAGGCTTTGAGGGACAGATAGTTAGACACATCCCCACTCACTTTGATCCTCCAGAATCTCTCTTGTCCGCTGTACACGCCCACTATTCCATTGGCGAGGGCGTAACTGAATTTGTCTCCCTGCAGGGGACACAGCGCCGTTGTGACAGGGAAACATGTATGTACTTTCAGCTATACATCTAAACTCTCCCTAAGGGTGGACCAAATAGGCAATCTCTCAAATATGACCGTTGATAACATATTAAAAGGTCTCGGAAATTGGATCCACGTAATTCAAGTTATGGCAGCTGAAAGTACTCTAACTATGAGCACTCTGGTTATGTGGTCACAGTTTGTGTACAAAACAACACCTCTGTACAATGGTCTAAACTTTGCTCTCCAAATGTACAGCAGGAGGCTCCACTACACACACAACACATGTCCATACACACACAGAGCTATACAGACACTAGCTCACCTGCGTACAGTTCATCGCCCTGGAACACTCTGATGTCATAGTCCTCAGAGCCGACCAGCAGCTCACTCCTCCCATCAGAGTTAAAGTCCGCCAGGGCCAGCGAGCACACATTGTCCCCGGTTACCTAGGCAGGTTGTCAAGGCTTGAGCAACAGCTATAATTATTGTTACATTCGGTAGTAGCTAGTCTTAATACATAACAAAATTGAAGAGGAACCATTTCATAGTGGTACTGAGTTGATACTCACTGTCCAGAACGAGTCTTGTCCCTCGTGGTCCAGTCCTGTGATTGCACAATTACCCCCCACAAAGGCCAGGGGCTTACTCATGTCCGCCAGCTGCCCTATCAGTATGGTATTAGCTCCATCAGGCAGCTGCATGGAGAGTATAAAGTGTTTGGACCTGTGTCATAGTAAGTCAAATCTTATACAGACATTGTTGGTTTTAGGGTGGCCACTATAGACAGTTTTTACTGTACATACTATCAGGAGTTACCCAACTGGTACAATCACGGCATTGCACATACATGTAAATCTCAAACTAATGCATTTTGTGCTAACAATATATAGAAAGGCAATACAAATAAGTAACCGTTTACTACCCCAGGGTAGACCACACCCACCACCCCTCCCCCTAACCTCCTTATAGAACAGCTCAGAGTTTTGCTCCACATCATATGCCAGTACGTTGGTTTGGGTACCCACCACCAACACGTCCTGGTTCAGTTCCGGATCCAGTTTCCCCGCTGCCAACACAGGGAAAATATTTAAATTTCCTGCTACAGTGCTGCTACATTGCAGCCCATAAAATCTGCACATTTCCTGAAAAATGGCAGGTGTCCTGCAAGTGTCCTGCAACCTACTTACAAAGGATAGTGCAACGTTTCCTGTATAGTTTCCTTTACTATTCCTGAAGAAGTTCAGGACATGTGTAAGATTCATAAAGGAAAGTCTACAGGAAATTTTGTACTATCCTGAAAGTATAGGAAATTTAGATATTTTTCCTGTGCAATGATGTCACATGTTGTCCGATACTCAGCAGAGTGATGTCAGAGTCTGAGGAAGATACTGAGAGACGAGCAGTGGATATGGTTGAGGGGGAGGGGCTGGACATACGCCGGTGAGGTGTGTGTATGAAAACCTACACAGGAAGAAAACTAAATAATTATTAGTTTTATGATCACGTAGACAGCAATCTGTTGTACATTTATTGTAAGCACAGGGAACGTCGAACGTAAGAACCAATGTGTGAATGTTGAGAGGTGCACTGTAATTAGAATTAACACTACCTTTCCACCATTTGTAGCTGCAGTTAGTGATGGATGCCTGCCATCGTAATGTCCGACCGTCACCAGTCTGGGGAAGATCTTCTGGTTCAGTTTGAGCGTGAAAATTGGTACCAGCATCTTTAGTTGGGCGGAGTCCAACCAACGCTTCGCTCATGCAGCGTTGGTTGGACTCCGCCCAACTACAGCATCTTTAGCTAGCTATCAATCAGAGGAGGGAGGACACGGTTAACCTTAGCTCTAATTAGCTAATTATCGCGACCTTTTAATTACATTCTTTGAACGATTCATCTTTTCTTTCTTTATAACCTCTACATATTGGGTAGAGCAAAGTAAGCCTTTTCTCCTACTGGAGGTACCCCTATGGCCAAGTTGTCAGGACCTGAAGGTAATAGGACCCCTATAAGAAGCACCTCAAGTACTCCTATCTCTAAGATCCCTGTGAGAAGCATCCCAGGCACTCTGATCTTGTCTCTGTGAGAAGCACTCTTGATCCTGGAGACAGGATCCCTATGAGGAGCACCACAGGCACTCCTGTCTCCAAGATCCCTGTGAGCACCCCAGGCACTCCTGTCTCTGTGATAAAGCTGCAACATGGAATTGTTTAGTTCAGAGTGTCTCCAACATGAAGAAAATCAATGACACTAACAGTCTCAGCTTCTAGCACCCCTTTATTTGTATGGTTTGCTCTGTGGCCTGTGCCTGCAAGAATTGCCTGTCACTCATACTATACTACAGTACTGTTCTGTGTGTCCCAATATGTAGAGGTTATAAAGAAAGAAAAGATGAATCGTTCAAAGAATGTAATTAAAAGGTCGCGATAATTAGCTAATTAGAGCTAAGGTTAATCGTGTCCTCCCTCCTCTGGCTATCAATGGCTTGATTAAATAAAGGGGGCGTAGCTGCTTGCCTGCAGCCTTTTCATCAACGATCATTTCCATTTGAGCAACATTTTTAATTTAGACTGCAATTATTCAACATTAATTAATTTGCTCACTGCACAAAAATCAAGTGCAAACAATGCAAGGTATACATGACATGACAGTTATCTGATATAGTCCACATCTTTGATCCCATATATACTTGCATGGTTGCCAGTAGCGACACCGCTCTCTTTGCAGACTCCACTGAGTCCACTCAATCCATTCAAGTGAGCTGGCCAGAGCCCTCCAGCAAAATAGATATTCCCCTGAGGCTTGACCTTTTCAGGGTAGAACTCGTGGAATCGCAGCAAATTGGCAAATCATCATGAGGGATGCTCATTATCTTAAACTGGGAGTCTTTGACCAACTTTTAAAAATCCCTGAACCCTCTTTCTGGAGTGCTGACTTGTACACTCATAGAACTCGTACAGGATAGAGCACAGCTGTGTATGTATGTAGGGAGATCGGGGGTGAACAGTAGGATACTAAAGTATAGTGGTTACAAATGGGCCAAACTTAATTTCAGCCGATATACGGTTGCACACCAAAAATTATAATCGCTATGCTACACAACACTAGCGGACACTTCAACATGACTGAGTTTGTAGAACATGTAATGAGTACAAGCAAATAAGTACAAATTACAGTACACACAACAAAATAATGTGTACCCTATATTCTCATCATTCCGGCAGCAAAAATGATCTTCTGCATGAGTGTTGTCTTGACTACGTGAGCCGTGTGAGGAACGACAGACCCTCTCCAGTCTGGACCAGGCTGCATGGAGGGAGGGACACACCACGTTAGAGCTATGTAGCTATCAATAACCTTTACTAAACTGATCATCACAATTGAATCTCTATAACAATTAATGGCATAATAAGAGCCTCACTGAGTGAGAAATCATAAATGGGACAGGCTTATACAGCCTCATGCAGGTTACCTGACCTAACACGAGCATATATATAATGCTGCGCATGCAGCACTATATAATATCCTATTGAGCCAGACTTATGTATAGTATACATGCATAATAATTACGGTTATACAATAATTATACTATAAACAAACTCAATGCTAGCCTCGACCCCAGGCCGATCCGTCTCCAATGGAACGCTATAGGTCGCCAATTTCGTTCTATTAAAAAAAAATCGGCCTGGGACCGAGGCTAACTCAATGCATGCATGTCTATAATAAGCGACCCCAGGCCGATCCGTCTCCAATTGAACGCTAGGTCGCCAACTTCGTTCTATTAAAAAAAAAATCGGCCTGGGACCGAGGCTAACTCAATGCATGCATGTCTATAATAAGCACTATATAGTCACAAGATATCTCACTATAGCAGAGGGGACTGTCTCGGGGGGAGTACCTATATAGCCATAGTCAGTATTAAAACACAATGCATTAATCTTTGTATTCAAACAATGGCTAACACACAAGACAGAGTCCACGTTCGAAATCAAAAATTGAGAGAGATGAAGTGAGAGCTGCATGGTGACCACATATACGTCCATGAAGCTGGAGGCATCTTGGAACTGTTTACAAGAAGGAAAATGGAGATATGAATGTGGCCTACTATGATAAAAGTCAGCTTCAATTGCTACGTGCTCGTTGGATGAATTTTCAGAAGGAAATTGTATTCGGCTATACGTTTATGGGGTTTCAAGTTTCAGGAAACGGCTCACACGAATTGGAAGTTGCTCAACAAGAAAATGCATATCACCAGAAGAAGTGGTGCAGAATGTACTAGACTATTATCTTGAAAACTTCGATCAAGTTCAACTACAAATTCATCGAAACCAAAGCGAAGCTTTTGCCAGGGGGTGTACTAGTCGTACATCACTAGTCACCAAGACTTCAGTGTATCCTCAAGACTGATGATTCTATCCTCAGAGTTAAGTATTTTAGCTACAGAATTCACCCAGACAACTTGAAACCAGGAGACCATATCTATGCCTATAGAAAGTTGGGAATGTATGCTCATCACGGTATCTACATAGGCAAGAACAAGTTGGGAATAAATATCGTAATTCACTTCACCGGAGATTCAGGGACCAAGATTGCAAAATCCTCGGCTAAAATAAGAAGAGCAAATCTAGACGACTTCTTGGAAGAGGCTGAGTTGAGATTGGTAACCTACGATGATGAATCATGCATTCTTTAAAAGATGCGGTATACATCACAAGTTTTGAAAAGTCTGCCAGCTTCTAAAGTGGTAGGAATGGCTGAGACCTTTGCTATGAATCCCGATACATGGGAGGAATACAACTTTTTCACTAACAACTGTGAACATTATTGTATCTTTTGCAAGACTGGAGAAAAAGCAGTGACATTTCGGATCAGACTCAAAACATGTGTGTTTCTCCTTTGGCTTTTGCATACTTCCAGCAAAATGGGACTTTTTGAATAAAAAAACCATTTTATATCTTAATTGATACTCTATAATTATAATGTGTATACATAATTTTATGTTAAACGTTTCTAGTTACAATCACTATAAGAAATAAGGAAGAAAAGTAAGTATAGCAAATCACACACCTAAAACAAACAATATAGACAAACGGAAATCTGATATATATACAATGCACGTACATATATAAAGAGTTAGCTACAAACTATTAAAATACCAACAACCCCATGCACCCCCTCACTGAGACGGTTAAAAAAAAGGACAGAACCTATGATTGCGAATCAACGTAAACTACAAGCTTCAGGTTGCTCAACAACCAACTAGCTAGAGCACTAAAATGCAAACCCTCGGCTCACACACACACACACACACACACACACACACACACACACACACACACACACACACACACACACACTCACTCAGACTCAGTGCTGGAAACAAAACTGCATGGCCGGAAATATAACTCTTAAATGCAGGTGACATGAAACCAGAAGAGTGATAAATGCAGTGCATGCATGTATAGTGTGTATGACTGAGTTGCATGTCAATAGCTCAGCAACTCGATGCAAATAACAGACTGGAGGCATGCTGAAACATTTGAGAACAGAGTTTCAGTGGTACATGAGACATGCGCAAAACTAATGAATACACTAAAATTCATTCAAAACACACGTCTTTTTTATGACCAATCAGACGAGTTTAACGTCATTGGGCAACAAGTTAGTTATTGCAGGCGCCCTCGTGCAACATGCCATATATATTGTTGTGAGCTAAAGCCATAACGTTTAGCTACTTCCTAACATGGGTGCGCATGCAGGTATGCATCAGGAACGATCGAGGCTATAATTATATATATAGGTATGCATGCATACAGAAACTAGTTTACCTAATGAATATTGGTATAGGAAAAACCCACAAGGGCTCAATTCCCATCACTAAGTAATACATTGTACATAGAAAATGGAAGTGACTGTACAAGAAGGGAAAATGTACAAAAGAGAGTTAAATTACTATGCAGCCATTTGATCTAACGCGAAGACCTGCAGCCAGGTCACCACATCTATGTCTACAGAAAGCTAGGGATGTACGCACATCACGGTATCTATGCTAGTAAGAACGAAGCAGGAAAACAAATGGTGATTCATTTTATCAACACAAGTACAGGTTTGTCATGCTGATTTGATTGAGGTATTACAAGATAATGACAAGGGAAATATCGAAAAAAAGAACGTTGCATGGATAGTTTCTGAAAGGCGCAAAGCCTCGATTCATTGCATAGCCCATGCACAGATTGCAGGGAAACTCAAAGAGTGCATGGGAAATGATCGACTGTGATTGTTGCAAAAAAGATGCCAAAAGTTCAAAGTCTAAAAATAATGGCAGCTCAGCTGTAGCATGCAGTCTATATACACAGACAGACACACAAGACACATACACATACCGTATACCTAGCTTGCTTGTGCATACTGAGGCATAATAATGAAAGCACCGTGGGTACTGATGCCGGCCGCCTTGATGGAGACAAAAAAAGATTTATTACAAGGAAGCTAAAGTACTATAGCAGACTATTATTAAATACACACATCTACAGTTACAATTTACATTTAACATTATTTTAATAGGTGAAAAGAGTGGGAAATGATTGGCTATGATTATTGCTAAAAAGGCTTAAAGTTCATAATTATTAATAGCTGGGCTTTGCAGCTCTTTTCTCACTCTTGCAGCTATATATACCATGCAATAGCTAGCATTCTAGTGGAGAGCTAATTACTAAATAGAATAGCTATATAAGTTATATCAACAGATTTGCCATACGCTAGAGCCTGAAGAGTTGCAACATGCAGCCTTCAAAGTCAACAAAACTAAGCCATAACTTGAGAACAAGCATTATTTTGTAAATGCAATCCAAGCCTATAATTTATTAGATATACTCTTACTTGCACTTTATTTATCATTGACCAGCTGTAACAGCCAGTATACAAAGACAGACAGACAGACAAACACACTACCGTACACCTTGCTGCGAATGCACACCGGCCGAGGCATAAATACTACCTTGTTGCCGAGAAACTAGACAATGCACTTTGATCAGTTAATACAGAGTAAAACATTTCGTTTGATTCAGTTAGTGCACTGCATTGCATGCGTTCCGGTAAATCACGCCTACATTTTTCGTTGGTAAAATTTTCATATAGAGGTCATGCATGCAGCTTGCCCATAAAAATTACCTAAGGTTAGCAGACAATAGTTAATAATATAGTATAGGGCCAGGACTAGTAGATATTAATTATACCTATACTACATTATTACCATATCCTCATTGTACGAACCTAAACATCATTTTGTATATGCATGTATATGCACATTCGTAATCTTGCCAGTCATGCTGAGATAGACTAATGAATATTAGAAAATTCATTCCCCTGGGTAACTCCCTCAAAACAGCAGCTATGTCATTAAAACACCCCAAAAAAACCTATGAAATTTCCCTCTAAGCAATATACACCAATGGAATTCCCCCTAGGCAAACAGTAACTATAAAAGTGCATCAATCAAAACTTATAGGTGATCTACAAATTCGTAACAAGATTGATAGCAATGATGGAAGAGCACAATTCTACAAATGAGTGCACTGTTGTACTCGGAGAGAGGTCTCACAGCTGCCCTACATTGAATGAAGAAGATGACTCGGCTAGTAGAGTACACTATATCAGTCATCTACAGCGACGGAGAAACCTGAAACCAGGCGACCATATCTATACGTGTACCGAGTCCTCTATTTATACCAGCACCACGGTATCTACACGGGGGAGGAGAGAGAAGGAGAGGTCATTCACGTCAGTGGACACAAGTTCAGCAAGACTTCGGCTACTGTCACCTCTAGCAGTTTATCTGAGTTCCTTAGTGGTGGACTGCTACATCTGGTCTCCTACAACGATCCTCACACAAATTTCAAGATACGAGGAACTTGTCACACGAGTTGCAGCAGACCAGCTGAAGATGTGGTGAGCACAGCAAAGGAATTCTTAAATAATCCAGACAGCTGGGGCAAATATAATTTAGCATATCGGAACTGTGAAACTTTCGCTTACTACTGCAAAATAGGGACAGAATCTTTGATCGGTAACACAAGCGTTAACTACAAGCCTCGGGAACGCTCAACAACCAACAGAGTACAAGGTACAGGACCACTTGCCAAACATTTACTAGCTTCATTAGTGGATGAGGAAGAAGTTTGAGAATGGATTATGCTAATTAAAATATATGTCACACACATGCACATTGATATACATTATAATAGTGAGCCTGTATAGAATATACCTGTAATACTAAGTTGATATATAACATTTTTTCTCGTTATACATATTATGTGCTGATATATATCAATGTAAAAATTAATGGTGTTCAATCACAGAGTACTTAATTTAAAGCCATAATAATTATATATTATATGGACTGATAAAAAAAACAAGGTAGAAAAGATTGTAACGCAATAGCTTTGTTGTGTGTGCATGTGTGTGTGTTCCTGATCCAATCTGCTATATTCATTTACGTATAATTATGCCAAGCGGTATAGAGCGTAAACATAGTTACAAGATGTCACCCGCAGAGTAGAGTGGGGCTGTCCCGGGGGAGTACCCATCGTTCTTGCAAGCCATATATATGTATTCATGAAACTTTAGTCTATGAAAATCATTAACCTAGCTTGACAGAATCAAGATCGAGGCAGTCAGTATTGTTCAATGACTTATAGTAAGGTAATAGTAACTGCATGTACAAAAAAACAGAACACAAGTTGAAGAGTCAACATAATTATACAGAGCATTTTTACTCAAAACAATGGCTGACTCACAAGACAGAGTGCAGGTTTGGAATCAGAAAATTGAGAGAGATAAAGTGAGAGCTGGTGACCACATATACGTCCATGAAGCTGGAGGCATCTTTAACAAGCATGGAATTGTCATATGGCAAGATAATGAAGATATAATTGTAGCCTACTACAACGAAGAGTCCGATTCTATCGATACATACTCATTGGAAAACTTTGCAGATGGAAATTGTATTCGATTGTATGTGTATGGGGTTTCAAAGATAAGGAAACAATTTACGCGGAGAGGAAGTTGTTCAATAAGGAGATGCCCGTTACCTCAAGAGGTGGTGCAGAATGTACTCTACTACGTTAATCACCTAGATGAAGTTCAATTCAAGACTTTTCGAAACCAAAGCGAATCTTTTGCCACAGCGTGCACTAGTCGTACATCACTAGTTGTTAAGAATCCAGAGTTTCCCGAGACAGATGATTCTTCTCTCAGAGTGAAATATTTTACTCACAGAATTCAGCGAGACGACCTAAAACCAGGAGACCACATCTATGCCTACAGAAAGTTGAGAATCTATGCCCATCACGGTATCTACATCGGCAAAAACAAGTCAGGAATACACATTGTAATCCACTTCACCGGAGATCCAGGGACCAAGAAATCAAAGTCCTCGGCTAAAATAAGGACATCAAGTCTGGACGACTTTTTAGATGGAGCACATCTGAGACTTGTATCTTACGACGATGGCTCGTCAATTATTAAAAGAAGCGGTATATCACAATTTGTGGAGAGTCTGCCAGCTTCTGAAGTGGTAGGAATGGCTGAGACCTTCGCTATGGATCCCGATACATGGGAGGACTACAACTTTTTCACTAACAACTGTGAACATTTTTGTATCTTTTGCAAGACTGGAAAAAAAGTTAAACTTGTTTATGCTATCTTTGAAGGCATTATGGATCAAACTCATAACATTTGGGTATTTCCTGTTGCGCTTGCATACAACACACTGGACATGCTATCATAAGCGATTAAATCAAATGAGATGAACAACAACATAATATTATGTATGTGTGTTACTAGCTATAGTAGAATTCGTATGCTGTATAATTATTGTAATTACTGCATTTAAAGTTTGTTTGTTTGTATCACATTCGGACCAGTAATTGTAGCCTCTTCGCAGGCCTTCCTTTTTCAGTTATAATTTTGTTTCTGTTGTTTGTCACAATGTTAACACCATACGGGAATAATTGGAGGGAGCAAAGAAAGAAAAAAGGAAGGCCTGCCCCGCTAAGTCTTGTGACCTGGTACTGACGTAGCCAAATTTAATTGAGCGTGGGCAAGAGTAAAACCGCAATATCTGTCCTCCCACACACTGTGACACAGTACTTTAGTCTCGATTTCCAGCCTTACCAGGAACTAGAGGCAAAGCAGTGTTACAAGATGAAACATGAAAGGCTAGAGTACTACTGTATCTGATAATAGCACTTGTCAAAAGGACCTGGGAAAAGAAGGAACCTATCCCAGATCCTGGACAACTCACAGCAATGCTTCTGACATGCCAAAATTGACAGATCCCTTCATGTCATCAGTTTTAGTCCAAGTCATAATAAGAAAAAGAAGAAGATTGCCCTAGCACAATCACACTATCCAAACTAGAAGGGCAAGGGCAACCAATTTTATCCTCGGATAATTACAGTAGAACTACAGCAGAACTACAGACTACAAGACTCGCCTTATCAAACTCAATGTGCTCCCACTCTCAAGACCTCACGTTCGACCTAGTCGAGTGTTTCAAATTACAGCAGACAATGTAGACCTGAGTGCTTATCTGCAGGTTTTATTTCCGTATCCACTATAGAGCTGGTTCTACTGCCAGAAAGTTTCCAAAAGGAGCAGAACCTCTAATACTACTACAATAGGATTACACGACTATGGAATTGACAGGACCCTATCGATCTTCAATCTATTACATGTATTGAACTAAAGGAAAATTCGACATTGGTGCTCGTGCCCCTGTGAAAACTGTCTCATGCACACAAATTAGTATGGTTTAGTCACTCTGTCAGTACTCATGAGATCACAACCTTGCAACATTGTCATGTCATTCTCAAATACACTGTTTCTAGACTAGACTACTGCTCAATAATAACTCAAGCCTCAATTTGAGGCTTGAGGATATAGGCTCAAAGACAGACCTTTATTAGTCTTCAGACTTCACTATAATTATGCTAGGTATTTAAAGCCATCGTCTATGATATAGATAATATCTCCAGACTTGCATATGAAGTAAGTCTGCAATGCGTAGGCATCCTGCAGAGGAGGAATGCCAGTGTCAAAAGGTCACTAATTAAAACACCACGTGGCCCAATGTTTTACATGTAAAACTGAGTTTACCCTCGCGCCCCTGAGTTTATACACCACCAATAGCTTGATCCTCTTTATGATCACAACAGAAATCGGTTGAGCTATCGCGCCCCAGAGGAATCAGCTTGAGAGAGGAGATCCAGGATTTAATTGCAACCTTTGACCTTTTATTGCATTCTTCTAAACCACAAGATATGGAAAATAGCCTGCCGTGGCTAGAGAATAAATTTTGATATACTGGCTTGCTGCACTGGATAGATCTAGGTGTATAGTAAGCTTTCCAAGCAGGCAAATAAAGAACAGAAGCGCTAAGCTGCTATATGCAGCAAAGGTCAAGAACCCAGAACAAGAATGTTTTATCCTTCATTAAACGTGACCCTATTGACCCTGGCGTTCCTCCTCTGGGGCATCCTGTGGCTTTGTTGCCTGTCAGGCTCAGCCCATCTACTGAAAGCCCACGCTCATTTTCACTGTGCCACCACTGTGCCACTGTCACGCGACTTAGCGAGGCAGGCTCTCCTTTTTCTTAGACGGTTCTTTCTTTCTTTCTTTGTTCCTCCAATTCTTACCGTATTTTATCTTATTGACCGTGGACAAAGAACAGAAAAAGGAGAGGCTGCGGAGGCTAGCTTTTATACACACATTGAATCACAGGGAAACTCAAGGAGTGGGTAATGATGGGCGATGATTGTTGTTTAAAACGATCGATGCCAAAAGTTCAAGTCAGTGCTGCAGCAGAGCCTTGCAGCTCTCTTCTCACTCTTGCAGCTACCAACAGCTAGCGTTCTATAGTGCAGAGCTAACTACTAAGTAGAGTATATAGCAACACTCGGTGAACAAGTTTTGCTACTACCTCTTCTAAAAAGGCTGCAATGGCATTCCAAGTAAGCAAAACTAGGCATAACTCAAGAACAAAGCTTTATTTTGCAAACCGACAAATACGAATGCAAGAAAACATGACTAGAAGCCTATAGAAACTCTTACTTGCACTTCATTGATCCTTGAGCAGCTGAAACAGCGTACACACACAACACAAACACACTACAGTATACCTCGCTTGCGCATGCGCACCGAGGAATAATTATATACACATGGGTGCAGTTCTGGGGAGTTGTATACGTCCTGTGATAAGGTGTCGATTCAACCATGCATCGATGGACCTGTGACAGCATGAATTTCTCACGTCTCTGACCATGCATCCTATAGTTGATTACACAATTGCACAATATCCATCCTATTATGATATGAAATCAATTCATTACCATGCAGGAATATGCATATCTCATACTACTGACATGTCACATTTGACCTATAATACAATAATTATATAGGCTATATACACACACAGAGAGGTGTATAATCTTTAAAATGAAAGCACCGCGGGTGCTGATGCCTCGGTGGAGATGCCAAAGCTACATAACATAAAGCTGCTACTAATAGCTTTTATGCACATGATAAAAACAATTTAATTTTGCATGCAAAAACTTAGATAGTGGGTAATGATCCACCATGATTGTTGTTAAAATGATTGATGCCAAAAGTTCAAGTCTAAAATTAATGGCTGCCATCAGCAGAGCCTTGCAGCTCTCTTCTCACTCTTGCAGCTACCAATAGCTAGCGTTCTAGTGCAGAGTTAACTACTAAGTAGAGTAGCAACACTCGGTAAACAAGTTTGGCTAAGTGCTCTTCTAAAAAGGCTGCAATGGCATTCCAAGTAGGCATAACTCGAGAATGAAGCATTATTTTGCAAATCCACGAATTAAAGTCCAAGTAAACATGACTAGAAGCCTATAGAAACTCTTACTTGCACTTGATTCATCCTTGAGCAGCTGTAGACTAGCAGTCTACACAGACACACAGACACACAAACACACTACCGTATATACCTCGCTTGCGCATGCGCACCGAGGCATAATGATGATCTCATAGAGATAATCTATATAAGCAAAGGCTATACAATACTTTGACTATAGCTGTAGAAAAGTTAAAGCCACACAGTCAGCTATAGAGATCCTACTGCAATGGACAAAGAGAGGTTGTCCGGTTATTTTAATCAAACCATTGACAAAAATAAAATCAGAGCTGGAGACCATATCTACATTCACGAAAAAAGAGGGTTAACCAACAAGCATGGAATTGCAGTCTTTATGTCAATGGTGGTTTTCTATGATACTCGGAACAAATCGATCGTTAAAAAATCACTATCTGAATTTGCAGGCTGTAACATCATAAGACTTGCTCTATATGAACAACCACGGCTTAAAAATATGTTCAAAAGAAAAGGCACTTCCTTTGAAAAAAAGAGTATGCCACCTAAAGTAGTTGTGAATTCTGCAGAATACTTCAATTCGAATCCTGATGAGTGGATAGAGACTCATTCTCTTAATGAAAGTGAAGAGTTTGCACGACACTGTAAAGAAGCAACAACCAAAGCGATTCCAGTAGTCGAAAGCTGCCTGAAGCCAGGAGATCACATTTGTGTGAGAAAATGTTGTCCTCTACCAGGCAGTGACGCAGTGTACTTATACACTCATCATGGTATATACATTGGCAAAAAGGAGGTCGTTCACTTCAGTGGAGAGCAAACATCTAGCAAAAAAACAGCAAAAATTAGACGCGATTCTCTGGAAGTTTTCAGCACTAAAGCAAAGAACCTTTACCGGTATGGTCGAACACATATGTTTGTTAATGTAAGTGAAATTTTGCCTGTGCATAGAAGAGATTCAAATGAAATAGTTAAGCAGGCCATTTACTATGCAGATAACTCGGATATGTGGCCACATTACGACTTATTTCGAAACAACTGCGAGTTTTTTGCGTTACAAGTGACATTTGGAGGTCAGCTTTGTGTTAAACTATTTCAACATCAGATAAAAAGACTAGTTTCGGTTTTCTATTTTGCAACAAGTAATATTTACTCTATACTTAAATTTTTGTCTGACAGTGTATATGTACTTCAAGAAATGACGGCTGGTACAATTCCAAAAGAACGTGTACTTCAGAAATTACTCAGCATACTCATGGAAGCTTCAGAAGCAATTGTTAACAAGAAAATAGCACAACAACTAAACGAATTTATTGAGAAAGTGGGTGCTGGTACAATTCCAAATGCTACTGATCTTATTTCTTGTATTTCTAGTTTACCACCATTGCCATAACTTTGTACGGTTTTTTTTACATTTTTGTAGTGTTACATTTAGTCCGCACAAATAACAAATTTCAATTAAAGTGTTCGGTTTGCTGTGATAACATGCAACATAATAAATAGATGCAGTACATCAGGAGTGTATTAAGAGGAGTATACAACTGTAGCAATTGTAGTGTAAACCAGGTTACAGTGTCATACCACGTCACTATCAGACCGCATCTTAAGTGGGTGCGTAGGGAACGAAAGAACCAATGTGTGAATGTGCACAGTGCATGCACAGCAGGGATCAAAGAGTGTTTACTACTACTCAGTTGTAAATGGGTTGGATAACAGCTTCTAATTGCTTCCAATCAATACGTGTTCATAGTACAAGCTACCTGTACCATGGATATCTGCGTGTGTATTGTCATTGTACTACCGAGGGCAGTTGTATGTGTTCCCTTGGGCTGTGCCCTCGGGGAATACATAGAACTGCACGAGGTAGTACAAATCCAATACACCCTTGATATCCATGGTACAACTATTACTTATACGCTTATTTTGTACGATTCTATTATGTGTGGTATTGTATGTGCAACTGACATAATTATTTTGCTGCTGCAGGACCAACACGAAGAAGGCGTACGTATACGTACACATGCATACAGCCTATACAAACATATGCCACAGAAAAAAGATTTCTTTGTTTAATTATTAGCATAGCCGCTCGGCATGAGCAGGGTCCAAGTAATACAGAGGGGTGTTGGTGCGTAGTGGGAGATGGCAACAGAGAGAGTGGGTGTGGTCACTGCATCCTCACCAGGGGCATGCATGGAGTTGCCATCAATCCACGACTTCACCTAAATGTACAAATCTGCTATAGTTGCATACATATTATATTTACAAGCCTGGTCTGAACAATCTACTCTATTTCAACCAATTAAAGCAAGTGCAAACAGATGACTAATAATTATAAAATAGCTACAATTCCATTATGTGGCTCAATGTTGGTGTATGCATGCATGCATGCCCTCTGTTCCATTATACAAGTACCATGATGTGTGGCTCTCTTATGCCTTATATAACATGCACCCATTAAAAGTGACGACTATTTATACCGTATACGGGTAGAAAATTTCGAGGTGTTTTTAATTTCGCGTTTTTCATGGGTGGCTGCAGAACACGAAAATTAAAACCCGCGAAAGGCTTTGTTTACGCATGCGAGATAGTGACACACCCTAACTCCACGAAATTTACTACCCGCGAAATTTTCCAAATAAGACAGAATATTGAATTGCACGAAAATTTACACCCTCGAAATGTTCTACCCGTACGGTAGATTACTTCACTTGACAATGTAGTACGCATTATAGTCTCAATGCATCACGTGTTTTTTCCTTTCTATAGATACACTTATTATATACATGCATGCATCCTGCGCTCTACCATTATGACATATTCTATGTACATGTACAATAATGCTTCAAACCAAATTTACATACATGCAACAGGAACTTAATGCACATGCAAGTATATATATACTCACTGTACAAAGAAACATCATTTGATATCCAATTGAGTGAGATTCACACATGTACTGCATGATTCATGGCCATGCATAAAGACGTAGGCGTCATCTGCAAGAATCATGACATGTATAGTCACAAGATATCTCCAGCAGAGAGGGACTATCCCGGGGGAAGTACCTATATAGCTAATAATTATAGTCGGTATAATTATGCACACAATGCAATCCGAGGCGCATAGGCGGCCCCAGGTAAAAATAGTAGTCATTGGTTAGTTTCTTTGTCTGTTTGTCTGTCTGTATATATTCTGAGTTTGCTCACCTGCAAACAGCTCACTGCATGCATGTATATTGTTATTGTACTACCTCGTGCATGCAGTTGTATATGTGTATACCCTTGGGCTGTGCACTGCCCTCGGTAGTACAAATCCTTGATATCCATGCATGGTATACAACTATAGCTATTACTATACGCTTATTTTGTACAATTCTATTATGTGTGGTATTGTATGTGCAACTGACATTATTTTGCTGCTGCAGGACCAACACGAAGAAGGCGTACGTATATACGTACACATACAGCCTATTATACAAACATATGCCACAGAAAAAAGAGTTCTTTGTTTAATCATTAGCATAGCCGCTCGGCATGAGCAGGGTCCAAGTAATACGGAGGGGGTGTTGGTGCGTAGTGAGAAATGGGAAACAGAGAGAGTGGGTGTGGTCACTGCATCCTCACCAGGGGCATGCATGCATGAAGTTGCCATCAATCCACGACTTCACCTAAATGAATATTCATATACAAATCTGCTATAATTATTAATAGTTAATTGCATATATATTATATTTACAAGCCTGGTCTGCACAATCTACTCTATATTTCAACCAAAGCAAGTGCAAACAGATGACTAATTATAAAATAGCTACAATTCCATTATGTGGCTCAATGTTGGTGAGAATATGTCATAATGGTAGAGCGCAGGATGCATGCATGTATATAATAAGTGTATCTAGCATGTATGCATGCGTACTGTGATGTGTGCATGGCCTCAATGCATCACGTGAATTTTTCTGCAGTTTTTTCCTTTCTAGATACACTTATTATATACATGCATGCATCCTGCGCTCTACCATTATGACATATTCTAGGTACAATAATGCTTCAAACCAAATTTACATACATGCATGCAGCAGGAACTTAATGCACATGCAAGTATATGTATAGGATAGACTACACCTAAGAGTAGAATATGCGTCTATGTAACCTCCGCGGTTGCGGTTAGCCCGAGGCGCAAAGCCGAGGGAATCTAACCGTAACCAAGGTGGTTACTAAGACACATATTCTACGAGTGGGTGTGGTCTATCTAACTTGGACTTCATTGCGCATGCGCGAGGCGTGGTTATAAAAAGCCAGGTTTAGTGCGTAGCAACAGAAATTGAATTTGTGCGAGCTGGACGAGCTGGAGAGCTGTGAGAGACACCAGTTGACAGAAAAAGATAAGAAGACGGCTTCAAAACAATGAAAAAACTTAGTAAAGCTTATGAAACGCTTCTTGAAGATACTGGAAAGAACAGACAAGTAAAAAGAACCTAGAACTATGCTAGAACTGACTGCAACACTACAAGAAGAAGAATGAAGCTCTGTGGTGGAGTGGAGGGGGTATAGAGCAGACTGGACCGGCATGGAACCTTAAAAAACTCTATAGAAAGTGTCAAGCGACTGCTAAAGTGTTTTTGATGCTTCCTGGCCCCCCTTGCCCATGCCCAACTGGAAAAAGCAATACAAAGCAACAGTGGACATGGAAAGAATGGATATTGACTGAACAAACTATTGCATTCTGTGTTTTTATAATGTTTTTGTCATCTTCTTGTCACTTTCACTAAAAATTTCATTTCAACTTTTGAGAACTTCCTGCAAATTATTTGTCACTTCCTATAGAATATGCGTCCATTTCCTGTAGAATATGTGTCCACTTCCTGTAGAATATGCGCCCATTTCCTGTAGAATAAGTACCTTCTTGTAGATTATGCTTCCATGTAATCTACTGTTTTTAGCCAATCAGATCAATTACAGATGATGTAATGTAGTCTAAATATATATACTCACTGTACAAAGAAACATCACTTGATATCCCATTGAGTGAGATTCACACATGTACTGCATGATTCAGCACAATAAATTCATGGCCATGGGATAAAGACGTAGGCGACACCTGCATATAATAAGAATCATGACATGTAGTCACAAGATATCTCCAGCAGAGAGGGACTATCCCGGGGGAAGTACCTATAATAGCTAATAATTATAGTCGGTATAATTATATACACACAATGCAATCCGAGGCGCGTAGGCGGCCCCAGGTAAAAATAGTAGTCATTGGTTAGTTTCTTTGTCTGTTTGTCTGTCTGTATAATAAAAATGCAGATATGAAGGTCGCAATGGTTTTGTGTGAGTGTCTGTTTCTAATAAGTTGATGCAATCTGCATGCTATATTAATTTGAGAAAGTATACTGTTTGCCAAACAAACATCATGGGAGGTACATACAGATAGAGCATAAACATAATTATAGTCATGCATAAGATGTCCCCAGGATCGAGAGTGGGACTGTCCCGGGAGAGTACCCATCGTCTCATGACACTTTATGAATATCATTAACCTTTATACAGAATTAACCACTAATAGAATACAGCTCTCTGAAGTGTATACGGCCACCTCAATATGCCGGCCATTTGGTTTGGCACGGAATGCTAGTTATAGATGTTTACTGCACAAAACTCGCCCTGAAATGTGGCCACTCGCTATTCCGTATAGGTTTTCAATGTAATTTTATGCTATACGTTTGTTACGGCCGGATATGACATTTTGGGTGTGGATTACACTTAAATAGAGAGCAGAATGATTTATTTTTTCTTAATCCTCGAGACACAGAACAGCAAAATTATAGTCATTAATAGATTCGAGGTAAGATCGTTTTTTAGCCGCGGCCCTATTTTCTGAAATACAGCCACCTCGCTATTCTAACCAAGCTGCACTGTCCCAAGGGTGACCAGATTACCGAGAGTTTATACTATAGTGACAATGGCACTGAGCAGCTTAGAACCCTATAGAAACTCTTACTTGCACTTCATTGATCCTTGAGCAGCTGAAATAGCGTACACACACAAACACACTATCGTATACCGTATATAGCGGGTATATTTCGAGGGTATAAATGTTCGTGGTTTTTGCGGATTAGGCATAAACTGCGAATTTAATATTGCAGCAAAAAGGCGCTATTCCACAAAAATTAAATCCGCGCTAACTAGTTTCACTGATCTGATATACTTTCTAAGACACACAAAACCATGTGGATAGCTCCACGTGGCTCCGATTGTGGGGGGCGTGCCAGTAGGCATGCAGATCCTGCCACCTATAAATCCTGCTGTCATATAGCATCACTTACATTTCCTGAAAATAATTGTATCTAATGGCCTAGAATATACTGGCCCTATTTTTCCCCTCCATCCATTGCGAAAATATACTTGGATGGCCTAATTGTAGGATGCCTGACAGCCTAAACCCTAGGCCCTGGCAAATTATGCCGGCATAATTTGGGGCATAATAGGTTAGGTCATTATGCTGGCATAATAGAGGCATAATAGGGTTAAAATTTTGAATTTGGTCAGTTTGGTGCAAATGCAACGTGCTGCTGAACGTGTTTAACTCTTTTAAATGCCTCTTTTACATCTAGAAGAATCTTCAGTCTTCAGTTATATATGAATTGAATGAAATTATCTCTTGTTGTATTGAAATGTACAATACCAGAATACAAGAGTTGTTACTACTGCTGAAAAAAGATTATTTATGACGTCAATGTGGGGCATAATGGGTTCTTTCGACGGGCATAATAGGCTGAATTTGGGGCACTGCTCAAAAGTATAATAGGCAGAAAAAGGAGCATAATTTTCCAGGGCCTATACTAAACCCTCTAAACTGAGAAGCAGGATCTTGCCCATACGTACGACTAAATATGCCTCCAGCACTGGTCCATGAGGTAAGTATAGTAGACAACATTACTCCTACTCATGGGACAACTGAGGTGGTGGGTGGGTGGGGTTTCTGAGAACCGAGAGGCCATGCACTTTACAGTTATGTAAACAGCTTGAGAGTGAAGCCTGGCAACTGCATGGTTACCCTCTCGTTCCCTACTCTCCCTGACCAATGGGAGAGCTTACCATCATTGTTACTGTTACCAGGACCCTCATGCAGGCCCCCGTTTTTTAGCTACCCTTGTACCCCTTTGTTGATAACACGATACTGCACCCGAGCAGCCCCTCCCCTTTTATCTTTTCTGGACCACGCGCCCGAAGCCGTTCCCTAGTTAACTATCTGGCATTAACTATGTTCAACCATAGGGAAACGCACGTCATTAGACGTCACGTTTTTACTATGTTTTGTACGTTGTGTGGGCGAAACCCTTTGAAGTCTTCTAGGCGCGTTACGCCTAGGCTGCTAAGCTAAGAACACTTATTTTTGTCTGTTCGCAAAAACAAGAGCTAGATATTGCGATTGAGATGTGCTTCATAAAGAAAATATACCAAGTACAAAGTTGTGCTACTCTTGGAAAGTTGTCTGAACGTCAAATATATATGTGCTGTGCAGGGCCATTGAAGGTCAGTTTTCTTTGAATTTTGCATATTAATCCCTCTATAAGGCTACTCCAAGCTATCTTGCCTAGCTTCTTTCATGAAATAGACTCTATGAACACTACTTTAATGTATGGTCTTTCCCATTCTTGTTTGCTTTAGAGAAACTCACTAAAGTTTAGTCTAAACTGTAAAGGCCGTTCTGCTTTCACTTTAATCCCTCTATTCTAACACTGATCGATTATTAGCCTTCTGTCATTCATAGCAAGGGAGAATAGTCTTTACTGTATCGTAACGTATACTTACTTTTAATAGGAATGCCACGCAGAAGGTCGGATCCTTTTATCCCTACAGAACTTAACGCGGCCACGCAGAAGAAGACATCAGCATTGGAAAATTTGCGAACTTTGCGATGGTCGATCAATTCGCAACAATAAAATCCTATATTACTAGTAAATACACACTATCCTTGCCAGAACGCAATCGTTAGATTGCAAAGGGTCAAATTTTCTGCTGATTTGGCTCATTCGCAAAGATTTTTCACCCGCAAAATATTCTAGTAATACGGTACCGGCCATTTTAAGCGTTCACCAATAGCCAGGAACAAACAGCTCCATCCCCTCACACACCCGCCCACTCACTGAGGCGTTTCCCTGTGTCTCTCCGTCAGGAATGATGACTCCAAACTCTGTCTTAAGCATAGTGCTGGCCGGGATCACCCCCATAGGACCAGACATACCCACCTCTCCCTCAGGGTCCTTGGACAAGGCTACCTGCCGGCCGGGAGTACAGATCAGAGCAATTAATATTGTAGTAATAATTATTATGGCAATGAAACATATGCAAAATTAAACGCCAATCAACAATTTTTAAGTTTGGTGTAGAAAGTAGTTGCTGATTGACAAAGCCATTTTCACGTACTATTTACCTTTTCGTTGATTTCAAAATTCTTTAGCTCCATCGTTAAGTTCTGTAGGGATAAAAGAATCCGACCTTAACTTGAGAGTACCAGAGATAACGTTTGTAACTTATGATACGATCGATCCTCATTCACCACACACTCACACACCCACACAGTCTCACACCTCACACACCTCACACACATGTCTTCTCTTTGTGAGCTCCTGCAGTGCCTTGCTCTCCGGCCCCAATGACAGGCTGTGTTGCTGGGAGACCATCCCCATACTAGCAGGCAGGTAACCTCTGACCTCTCCCTCCACAGAGCAACAGATCAACTCCTCTTTGCCATCCAATCGGTAGTCAGCCTGAGAGGGGGGCGGGGTGTGGGTAAAGCCATACACTATAGCAATACAATGAGTGTGCTTGGAAAGGCCTACTGCATAGAGCCAACTTTAGAATGCAGAGTGTACACATAATATATGATATTACAGGTATACATGCATGCTGGTACTTCAAAGGCCGGGCTACCAAATGTACCTATCTACTGAATTGTGAACCAAGTAATGAGCACTCATAGTGAGCTAATCAAAACAGGCCCATTTCAGACAAATTCCTTATAATTAAAATTTTTTTTCCTCAAATGGAAATGAAAGCAATCACATAATTATCATTACATACATGTATAGCCACATTGCACCAATACACCTACACCTACATATAAACACATAACCCTCCCTACACACAGGGAGGTCTAGAACTCACTGTATACTGTACAATACGATACACTAATTCCCCCACCTGTACAATGCCAGCCACAGTGGAGGAGAAGGTGTCCTTATAAATGACGTTACTAGCCTAAATGCTACGAACGTCCACCTTCCCACTGGACCATCCTGTTATCACATCAGGCACTCCGTCCTCGTTCATGTCAAACCCTGCCATACATATCGGCTGGTGCTTCGACTGTGTGTGGGTGTGTGGGGTGAAACAGTACTTATAGTTATGAATATCCATTACTTCCAGGGGCGTAGCCAGGATTTTGGAGAAAGGGGTGCTATCACAGATGAAAGAGGGCGCGCAGCGCCAAAATTTGGTTGACCGGAAGCCACACCTCTTATTAATGATGTCACAATTGACTTATCTGCCAAATTGGGCGTGGCTGAACGTTTATTTGCATAGAGAAGCTGGCCACGATCACAAAAGAGTTATAGATTTAAGCCAGAATACCTCACAGTGTAGAGACTGAATAGTTTTCCTTGCTATACTAGCTGCCTAACTGCAGCAAGATCTGGAATAGAAGGCCGGTGCTCAGCTGGATAATCAGATACATTTCTCTGTGATTTTTATACTTGACTCAGGCTGGTTGGGGGTGCTCGAGCACCCCTAGCACCCCCCTGGCCACGCCCCTGACTTCATCGTCCATACATTTCAGTTTTCAAAAAGAAGACGAATATTCATTCTACAGGCTTTGAGGGACAGATAGCTAGACACACCCCCACTCACTTTGATCCTCCAGAATCTCTCTTGTCCGCTGTACACTCCCACTATTCCATTGGCGAGGGCGTAACTGAACTTGTCTCCCTGCAGGGGACACAGCGCCACCACTGCCTCTGCCTCATTAATCTCTGTGCGGGTAAACATAGATACGTCAAGTGAAGTTGTGACAGACAACATGCATGTACGTTCAGCTATACTATCCCTAAAGTGGACCAAATAGGCAATCTCTCAAAGATGACCGTTGATAACATATTAAAAGGTTTCGGAAATTGGATCCACGTAATTCAAGTTATGGCAGCTGAAAGTGCCATAACTATGAGCACTCTGGTTATGTGGTCACAGTTTGTGTACAAAACAACACCTCTGTATAATTGCCTAAACTTTGCTCTCCAAATGTACAGCAGGAGGCTCCACTACACACAACACGTGTCCATACACACACAGAGCTATACAGACACTAGCTTACCTACATACAGTTCATCGCCCTGGAACACTCTGATGTCATAGTCCTCAGAGCTGACCAGCAGCTCACTCCTCCCATCAGAGTTAAAGTCCACCAGGGCCAGCGAGCACACATTGTCCCCGGTTACCTACATGTAGGCAGGTTGTCAAGGCATGAGCAATAGCTATAACATTCGGTAGTAACTACTTAATACATAATAAAATTGAAGAGGAACCATTTCATAGTGGTACTGAGTAGATACTCACTGTCCAGAACGAGTCTTGTCCCTCGTGGTCCAGTCCTGTGATTGCACAATTACCCCCCACAAAGGCCAGGGGCTTACTCATGTCCGCCAGCTGCCCTATCAGTATGGTATTAGCTCCGTCAGGCAGCTGCATGGAGAGAATAAAGTTGTTTGGACCTGTGTTAGTAAATCAAATCTTTATGTTTTAATACAGACATAGTTTTGGGGTGGCCACTATAGACAGTTTTTACTGTGCATACTATCAGGAGATACCTCGTACAATCACGACATTGTACATACATGTAAATCTGCATTTTGTGCTAACAATCTAGAAAGGCAATACAAATAAGTAACCGTTTAGTTATTCATACCCCAGAGTAGACCACACACACATACCCCCCTTACCTCCTTATAGAACAGCTCAGAGTTTTGCTCCACATCATATGCTAGTACGTTGGTTTGGGTACCCACCACCAACACGTTCTGGTCCAGTTCCGGATCCAGTTTCCCCGCTGCCAATGATGTCACATGTTGTCCAATGCTCAGCAGAGTGATGTCAGAGTCTGAGAACGAGACTGAGAGACGTGCAGTGGGTGTGGTCGAGAGGGAGGGGCTGGATATACGCCAGTGTGGAAAACCTGCACGGAAGAAAAATATTTATTAGTGATAGTTTATAATCTAGCATCTGTTGTATAATTATTGTAAACATGCACAAGGGAACGTATGATCCAATGTGTGAATGTTGAGCGGGTGCACTGTAATTAGAATTAACACTACCTTCCACCATTTGTAGCTGCAGTTAGCGATGGATGCTTGCCATCGTAATGTCCGACCGTCATCAGTCTAGGGAAGATCTTTTGGTTCAGTTTGAGCGTGAAAATGGGCACCAGCATATTTAGATGGGCCTGATCTTCTCTAGCTAGCTATATAGCTGGTTCTAGTAAAGGGGCGTAGCTGCTCCCCTTTAGCCTTTTTCTTCTATTGGCGGCAGATCAGTGTATTCCCAAAGTCACCCTGAAACCGAAAAAGAGAATGTCTTGGCTCTCGGATGAAACACTTCTACAAATAAAGAAAAAGAGAAGAGCCTATACTGTATAAGCTGGCCAAACACTTGCATCACTTTAGTAAGCATAGGGCTATCTCTGATAAAGTCTGCAACATGACCAGAACTGAAGAGACCACCTTGATCATTTGCAGGTCATAACATATCCAACCTAAGCACTGCGATGGATGAAAAACATCAGAGGACACAGTTATCAGATTCCTGAAATCCATCATGGAGGTGCTATACCCCTCACCAATCCCTTTCAGAAGGCGGAGACATTTTGTAGATTCTTTGTGTCAAAATTGGTAAAAGAGGATACAAGTTCCCTGAAGAATATCAAGCAAGACCTGGACAAAACAACCAGTGAAATGAAGACATCAGACATTGTCATACTTGAAGATGAGGTTTACAAGCTGTTGAGCAAGATAGATACATGCACATCGAAGGCTAGTGGACCTGATGAACTTCCTGGCAGGCTTCTGAAGGAAGGAGCTCAGTGGATTGCTAGCCCCCTGTCCAAACTATTCTCACTATCTCTAGCACACGGAAAGCTACCGCAAGATTGGACATCAATATAAGAAGAGGTTCAAGAAAGTTAAGACACCCCTGGTCTATCCTCCACTAGCTAGCCAAGCCTGTCGGGACAACTGTGAACAAAATAGTGAAGATCATGATGAGTTGCAAGATGGCAGTGATCCATGTGATCTTGATGGTGTGGGCTCAGATGATGACCAACCAAGTCAAGATGGTGATTTACCATCTGCTCACTATCAAAGACGTGAAAAGGCAGCATCGGCATGGGATAATCTCTTACCATCTTTGATCTCATCAACTGTAGCAATGAGTTGTATACCCTCGGCAACTGTATGTGATAGGTGTAAAGTCGCGATGGCATCTGTGCGATGTGGTCCAACTACATTCTTATGTGATAGTTGTACGGTTAATCACCACAGTGATGAAGATTTCCTTGGGAATGCATTTCATACACCAGAGAAATGGATCAACGTACGTTATATCACGTGTTTTTATCTGTATTGTATTTGCTTCTCTTTAGAATCGATTCCAGCGGTTTAAGTACCCATCTACATTGATTCTCAAAACCATCCACGAATGTCCTACTCAGTATAAGAAATATGTTGTCTGTGTTGATGCAACAGGTAACTTGCAAAACTTGTATGTGAGTATGTGTTGTATCTTATGGTTTATAGGAATTCAACACCAATTGTGTGTTGTGTTTTGTCATTGCGAGGCTGAACCTTTAACGTTGTTAAGGTTGAATCTGTGGGCTGCAACACCAACCAGACCAACACTAGCTTTCTCGACTGATCTGTTGCTAAAGATGAAAATTATGATTCTAGATTGTCAGGTGGCTGTAATGGACTTTGCTCAAGCTTTGGAAACCCAGTTAAATTTGTTAGGACCAGATTACCCACAGGTTTGACGTATGGCAGTGTTTTAAATTTCATATCCAATACTTTCGTTTTCAATACAGTTTCGAAAAGTATATCCAGCCATAATTGACTCATTTGAGGAGTTTAGGTACTTGCACTGTTAATACGTGGTATCTCAGATCAAAATTCCTATTCAACAGATACTACCACTTCAAGTTATAAACACTTGATGGTATATCTACTGAGCCAGATGATTTCTCTCACAGGTAGGTATTTCAATACTAACGTCGCATAATTTTTGTGTTCGATTCCATTTAGGATGGGGAAAGAGGTGGCATAGTTCATATCTCCTATGATGCAATGTTTGGTCTTTGCCGAAAAAAATCTGCTGGTGTAAGTATCAGGAATGCCCATCACCAAGGAAGGTACTTTGTTGACCAAAAAGAAGTTGATAATTTCATGAACTCTTACTCGAGCACAAAAAGAGCTTCTAAAAAGGTATATATATGTTACGTACGGAGTTGATCAGTTGCTATTCATGTCTTATTGTAGGGCTGTAATGATTTCCTTGCTGGGAGTATTGTAAGATCTCGACAGAGATACGCAGCACTTGATGAGACAGCAGTTGCTGGACTTGCATGTAGACATGAATTCCCTCTGAAATTTCTGAATTTCAAGTTTGGAGAAAGGTGAGTTTTTTGCAGTGTACTATAGCCCAGCTAGGATTCTAATTAAAAGTGTTCTGAACGTGTATGACAGGTTTAAGTTGCACAATTATTAGCAAAACCTTGGCAAGTTAGTCACGGGGATGAGCCGTACAATTCATTACTGTTACAGAGATGGCTACGCTGTGTACCTACTGGATAAGCTTTTGGAACTCTATTCCTGTGGTGACATTTCCATTTTGTTCCTTTATCACATTGGGTGTCTGTTGAAGCATCATCTTGTTACAAACATAATTAAAATAGCCTCACCATTAATTTGTCATTGATGTTTTACATAACAGCTAGCTAGGGAAAGAAGAACCCCCTTATAGACCGATTTAAATTTGCAGTTCCTGTATTCCATTCTTATGGGCATGTAACACAGTGCCAGGTGATAAGTTGTGTATATACTCACTGAATTAACTTTGTCCTTACCATCAGCTGGAATTCAGCCCTCGTTTTCAAGAAGGTTTTGGACTGACTGATGGTGAGGTTCTTGAGCGTTTATGGAGCTATATGAGACGATTTTCTAAAATGACAAAAGAGATGAGACCATCGATCCCACAGGATAGATGTTCTGAATGATGCTCTTGGTCATTTTTTGCGTACCAGTCTTCAATGAACCTAGGTAACTTTCGTTTATCTATAAACTTACACTGTACATGTATATAATTATATATAGGTGATATACTGGTTGAAAGAATGAAAAAAGCTGTTAACTTAGCGCAGGGTACCTCAAGCGATCTGGAAGCACTCAGGACTGATTCTAGTGGCGGTATTAATTTTTGGCAATAACAAATTATTCATGATAATTATATCCCTAAAATTAATGTTGATTTGTTTCACAGACCCTGTATTCACTTCGAATGACATTAAGCGTTGGTACGCTGAAGACAAATCTAAAGGGTGCACAACTAGTGAAAGTAAAAGATAATTATTATGTGTGGCTAAAATAATATTCTGTTATAATAGACATGCAAGTACACGTAGAAAACGTATGGCAAGAATCTTAGGTTGAGCATCTCCAGTCCTTCTGGCAATTCAGTAAGATCCTAAAAAGAACACAATGTGCCGAAGTTTTTTCCCATAACTGTAGGTGTGATTTGCAATCTTGTACTGATGTGACTGCACTGTCACTATTGTCACGAAAGTTGATCAGGTGACTAAAGTACATGCAAGTTCATATTAATAATAATGTTTTCACAGATTGAACCATCAACTACAACACATTGAAAATGAAAATCGTGTTTTAGAGAGATAGAAAGCTGGTGATAAAGTGTACAACGAATTCCTTCAAAGCCGAAGCGTGAAACAATGTTTAGTTCTCTTTGGTGATATCCAGTCCATTGCTCGGCAACGATGGTATATGCTGCTAGTTAAAACCAAATTCTCTGGTACGTTCAGTTGATCTTTGTGACTAAAATTATTTATGTTGGCTCTACAGCTGGACATAGCATGACCCATAAAATATCAGCAAATAATTATCACTAACATCACAAAACAACTAAAGAAGACGATTACTGTGTACAATAAAACAGCCTTTTCCTGTGATTTAGAACAGGAATCATTGCCATGCGAAATCACTTGGGAGATGGTAAATAACATTCATTCACACCTTTGGGTTTCTTCAAGTTCAAGTGATATTGATATCCCTGCTAATGTTAGACGTGATGCCATGAACAAGTATTTTCTTCAGCAGCGAGCCAGAGAGGAAATAGATTTAATAAAACTTGAAATGAAACGTTTCATTTCTATGCATTATCAGATTGATAGACTCACTACTTCTCTACCATTGACACCATCATATGAGCAAACTGTTGAAGAAATGGGGAAAAGTGGAATGATCAATTCCCACATTCGTGAGCTTTGTGTTAAAGTACTCACACTCCGAAAAACTTTCGCACTGTATTACGTAGACGTTAACGAACTACCTAATGAAGGCCACACTTGTGATCTCCATTCACCGGATTTCTTTGATAAAGAACAACCAACTGATATTGATTATTGGCACAGTGTTGCTGAAGAGCACTTCGAACGAACTGAGAGGTTACGAAAGCTTGAGGCTGAGGAACAGGAGTCATGCGATGAATCAGTAGATAGTGATGACATGAATGTGTGATTTTGAATTTCTGTGTACATTTGTTGATATCATTGATAATAATTTATGTTATGTGACAACCTTCCACCTGAAGACAATTAGCCACATGCATGTGTTACACAATACAATTTAATTTTATTATAGCAATTATTGGCCAGTTTTATATATTGTAAAGTCATATGCATCATTATAGCTATATACGATCCAGTTATATAGCCTACTCAGGTAATTGGTTAAGGCCGTTTCAAAAATACAGGCCATAAATGAGGGTGCATTGCAGTCTATTCATTGTCATTGTGTACCTTTTTATTCGGGATTCACATTAGATACGTAAAATGGATCAGGATGATAACACCATTGCCATGGTTACGGCCTTGTTGTGTACATTAACTTGCTATTTACTTAAACCAAAGGACGCTTACGGACGATTTACAATCGTTTAGACTAACCTGAGCTAGATATAATAGGTCAGCAATTATAATTATGCTTGTTCATTAATTTTATATCATTTAAATAATTATGACCAATCAACAATATAATTATAAGCAAAAGAATACGTGTCTACATTTTTACCATGGATCGAGTACAGACGGTGACTATTAGCTATATATATATATATATATCTGGAGCATATCAGTCTTGAGTTTCTACGGCACCGGGTTGTTGGTAGTTATGTTCCCTTAGCGCTGTGTGCACACTCCGTACTGCAAGGCGGAAGAAAAATGCCCATGGGTGCATGTTCAAAAACACATCTATACTAGCTTATAATCATAATTTTCTACGGTCCCGCATTTAGGGGTTTCACTTAGTTATGACTAGGGGTGGGTGGGTACATGCAATTTTGAGTATCGACAGTAACAGTCACATAATAATTCTTTGTGAGCATACGAAAAAAAGCATAATATATACCCACCCCTATTAATGAACCTCAAACTTATCGTGCATTTCAAACTTTGATTTATTTGATATGATCGTTTGAAGCTGCCTTACTCCATACAGTGAGGGTCTTTTGAACTCTATATTCGTTGGTAGGCCCTTCAGGTTCACTACAATGTCTTCACTGTCATATGGAACATCTCCGATATGGCCCGTAGAGATAGCTACACCAGAAGTAAATCTTGCATGTTTGTGGGGAGTATAATTATAATATTATTATACGTACATTACGTGTGTTTAGATATCGTAACAGAAAATACATCAATCAATGATGAATATATAGTACTGCCAGACCACCAGACACGACTGTGTTTTGGGGGGACTGAGCACAATATCATGTAGCAGGCAGGGTGTCATACAGGATTTTGAAGTATAGAGGGGAAATAGGGCATGCTTTGAAAAGTCACCTAAATATAGTTATTTCACTACCCTGAAGGCTATGGACACTCAGTCATACAACTAGTACCTGAATGCAAATTTAGGGGGGAAATTGTCGCCAGAGGAGGGATATCTCCCTTTCCCTCTCCCCTGTATGACACCATGGCAGGTTATTGGCGTATATAGAGCAAATATGAAAGCAGTGCTAGGCCTAAATAAAGTTGCTGTTGAAAAAACAAATGACTGATACTGCATGACCAGGAGCACGAGCACATACATTTAAGTGTTCCTGCATGGTATGACTTACTACTTTTTGCTTTCATTTGTACCCGTCAAAGTCAGGAAATGTAGTTCTCTAAAATTATGCTCATGAGTACCTATTATTATGCTAACAAAATCTCCCAAGGCCTAACAAGCACCCCCCGCTACCTATATACGCACCATCACCGTGGCCTATATATAACTCATCTCAAATTAATGTAAGCACACAGAATTAAGCTCACCATATTTCTGCTGGAAAATATTCTTCACTTGTTCAACCAACTTTTTAGAAGTAGCTCTTTGAGTGGACTCAGGAAGTTCTTCCTCGGCAGATTCTGGAGACACAATTTTATGGAATTGAATGGAGAACTATTATACAAAAATTGAGTCATATGAAAGTTCATTATAAGGACAACCTGAATAAACCAGACACCATGACTCAGCAAAATGTACAATGTGTATAAACAGCTAGTGCTTACTTTCATAAAAGTAAGATGTAAACGAGACTTTCACTACTGGATGCTCTTTCAGATACTGTACGCCTCTTTCACTTCCTCCAGTAAACACATCCCCTTCATGAAAATGTAGCATTAGGTTTTTGTGTAATCAGTAAAATAAATTAAATTAAATAAAAATGCAGGCACAATCACTAAGTGATGCGGCGGGAGTTGAGACAGTAACGCTACATTTTCATAAAGGGGAGGTGTTTACTGGAGGAAGTGAAAGAGGCGTACAGTATCTGAAAGAGCATCCAGTAGTGAAAGTCTCGTTTACATCTTACTTTTATGAAAGTAAGCACTAGCTGTTTATACACATTGTACATTTTGCTGTTATCGGTCATTTATCTAGGTGACTACTACAAGTGCATGCATGACCGTGCAACTTATTAATTTAAAGGCAACATGTGTATATAATGTGTACTGATACAAATGTACATTGAATGAGAGCAAGAGTCCATTGCATTGATCAGAGACATGTCGACGTATTGTAATTATAAGTCCATAATTTAACAAGCTAACGAAACACTCCTCACTTGATTGCATATACATGTAGTACATGTTCAGTTAGGTTACTATGCAGTTGGTGTACAATCCTAGCCTATTTATGTAGAGATTAATTCTCACCCCAGAATTCATCTGTCTCATCACTTTCTGAATCTTTGGCCACGTCACTTCTTTGCTTTTTGAATATTCTCCGATTCGTTCTTTACAGTTTGCTTTTTCCTCCTCTGACATAGATCGCCATTTCTCTGCGGCTGCTGAGTATTTCTCCTTGGTTGTAGGCAGGGTGAGTGTTAAAAAATATAATTATGTACAGCCTAAAGGGTATACATACACATTTCACAAGTGCAAACAACAACATAACGTTTGTGAATTATTTTAAGCTTATTCTTATTGTGGTTATCTATAAATTATTATTGCAGCCCATGAAACAGATGATGTATAACTATAGTAGTCACTTTAGAACATTATTGGGGGGGGGGGGTATATTAATTATTGCTATCTATATACACTTCAGTAGAAAAACATCGTAGCAAACAAAATGCCACACAGCACAGTACAGTTTTGACGATTTAACGTTTAATATAGCACCCAGATTAAGTATTTGTAATACTGACTTTCAGACTTGAGGAATTCTGCAACATGCACATTATATGCATTGGGGATTGATAAGAATCTGCCTTTCTTTAGTGGTCCTGGACCACCAGGAATGTCACTGCTTGCAATCCCTACTCTTGGGCTATCGCCTTTATAATTGCGCTGAGATCTCTTGTAGTTGCTAATCCAATTCTACACATATAAATATGTACATAAATATAATATTGCCACTGACATCATGTACACAACATAATGAATCGCGGCCTTCATTATAGACCACTCGTCTTAAATTAACGTGTGAAGTGGTGGAGGTGAAAAACATCAGCATAGGGATAGTAATGATCAGAGTAGTCATTGGAACAGGTTTTACTGTAGCTAGCTAGCTGTACCTGTACTGTATAAACGATGATATTAAAGTGCTATAATTATGAGCTCACATGGTACTTTAATTGGTGGCACTGTAATTACCCCGTGTGTGCGCAGCAGGGGTAGAGTGATTGGTGTGTGTGTGGACACAAAATGAGCTGTTTGAGCAAACTAGACACTTTCATAGACTGCTCTGCTAGTGAGACAGTAGTTGGAAAATAATAGGCAATTTGAAACTTGTAGACGATTTTTGAAGGCGACTGTTTTCTGATTGTATCGTTCAGCTTTATAGATTCACAAAGTTATATCCATTTGCTGCTGTGCGATGAAGCTCAACTGAGCTCAACGCATGGGGTGAATTCTCCATGAATGCATAGAGCATTCACCCCATGACATTAATTATGCCATTTAGATCTATTTATGGTATTAAACCTACCAGAACAACGTCTATATAAAGGGAGATTGGTTGCCTTCTGTGCCTGAAGATGAAATAATGCACAGGTTTTGCCCTTACTTTGCATGCCCTCCTCATAAAATCTTATTAAGGTCTTTTTTTGATCCTCACTTAGTGGGTATCTATCAGCCATAGTGGTAAATTAATATCAGCCAAAGCATATTGTAGAGCTGCATAGAGTATTGTTCACCAGTACATGCGATACCTTTACCATCAATATTGCTGATCCCAGCCCTATACATAGCGGTGACCTGACACATGATCTTACCTCTTCTATAAAGCCATGATCTTATGCGAAGCGGGTGTTGTTACCCGAGGCGCGTGGGCGGCCACGGGTATAGTAGTCTGTTGGTTTGTTTGTTTGTTACCCGAGGCGCGTGGGCGGCCACGGGTATAGTAGTCTGTCTGTTTGTTTGTCTGTTTTTTTGTTTGTTTGTAACGAGTATATCTACTCACCTGGATGCCATAGCACTGCGTTTGCAGCATAGGTAGTTACCCGAGGCGCGCGTGGGCGGCCACGGGTATAGTAGTCTGTTGGTTTGTTTGTTACCCGAGGCCGTGCCGCGGCCAGCGGGTATAGTAGTCTGTTGGTTTGTTACCCGAGGCGCGCGTGGGCGGCCACGGGTATAGTAGTATGTTGGTCTGTTTGTTACCCGAGGCGCGCGTGGGCGGCCACGGGTATAGTAGTATGTTGGTCTGTTTGTTACCCGAGGCGCGCGTGGGCGGCCACGGGTATAGTAGTCCGTTGGTCTGTTTGTTTGTTTGTAATGTGTGAGTCTACTCACCTGCATGCCATGGCACTGCGTTTACAGCATGGATAGCCTTCATACAACAAGTTATTAATTTTAATAGTGGCAGAATTTCATGTTAAACCTTCGTTGTCAAATAAAAACGAGCAAAAGCTAAGAAGCTTGTGACTGGGTCTGCTTACCTGGATGCTCTAGCACTGCGTTTACAGCATGGGTAGCCTCCACACAACAAGTCAGTACTTCTAATAGTGGCAGCTTTCGGTGTTAAAGCTTCGTTGTCTAATAAAAGTGAGCAAAATGTAGCTTGAACAGAACTTGCACATGCGTTACTTATAACTGAAGTGATCCTGTACCAGGTCCAGAAACAATGGAACAGGGTCACTAAAGTAGAAAGCTGTATATACCAGGAACAATATTGGAACAGGGTCACTAAACCAGAAAGCTTGCTTTAGCTGACTGGGATCCATGCAGGACCTGGAGCCATACTTCTCTGAGACTCCATGCTTCTTTGCTGTGATCCTAATCCACAGTGCATATATTTATAGTACTACTACCTGTTCTCAAATGTTTCAGCATGCATCCAGTCTGGTTTAGTTTTATTGCTCCTGAGTTGCTGTGCAAGTCATGCATGATGATGATAACAACATCACTATATGCACTGCATTATATCAGTCTTCTGGTTTCTTTATAATCATGTCACCAGCCGAGGGTTTGCACTTTAGTGCTCTAGTTTGTTTGTTTGTTTGTTTGTCACAGGTATATCTACTCACCTGGATGCCACAGCGCTGCGTTTACAGCATAGATAGCCTTCACACAACAATATCTTGATTTAAATAGTGGCAGATTTTGATGTTAAAGCTTCATTGTCGAGCAAAAGCTAAGAAGCTTGAACTTGCACGTTGGCAGCTAGCTACTAGCTACACATGGCCTTGATTACGTAGTTGCAGCTGAAGTGATCCTTACCAAATATAATTATAGTAGAAAGCTAAAATTGTGACTGGTTGTTGGCTGACTCTGGATCCTATACTCCAGCCTGGCAGGAGCCATACCTCTTTAAGTCTAAGCTCCAGGCTTCTTTGCTGTCATCCCTGTCCACAGTGCATGTCTAATGTGACATGTACCACTCAATGTTTCAGCATGCCTCCAAGTCTGGTTTAAGTTTTATTGCTCTTGAGTTGCTGTGCTAGTCATACATGCTACATGCACTGCATTATCACTCTTCTGGTTTCTTTATTATCATGTCACCAGCCGAGGGTTTGCACTTTAGTGCTCTAGTTACCCGAGGCGCGCGTGGGCGGCCACGGGTATAGTAGTATGTTGGTCTGTTTGTTTGTTTGTTTGTTTGTTTGTCACAGGTATATCTACTCACCTGGATGCCACATCACTGCGTTTACAGCATGGATAGCCTTCACACAACAATATCTTGATTTAAATAGTGGCAGATTTTGCTGTTAAAGCTTCTTTGTCGAGCAAAAGCTAAGAAGCTTGAATAAGCTTGTGACTAGGTCTGCTTACCTGGATGCTCTAGCACTGCGTTTACAGCATGAGTAGCCTCCACACAACAAGTTAGTACTTTTGATAGTGACAGCTTTCGGTGTTAAAGCTCCTTTGTCTAATAAAAGCTAGCAAAATGTAGCTTGAACAGAACTTGCACATGCGTTACTTATAACTGAAGTGATCCTGTACCAAGAAAACGATGGAACAGGGTCACTAAAGTAGAAAGCTGTATATACCAGAAACAATGGAACAGGGTCACTAAAGTAAAAGCTTGAATTATAGCTCCTGCTGCTGACTGGGATCCTACTCCATGCAGAACCTGGAGCCATACTTCTCTGAGACTACAGGCTTCTTTACTGTGATCCTAATCCACAGTGCATATTATCTATAGTACCACTACCTGTTCTCAAATGTTTCAGCATGCCTCCAGTCGAGTCTGGTTTAGTCCTGAGTTGCTGTGCAAGTCATGGCATGATGATGATAACAACATCACTATATATGCACTGCATTATATCAGTCTTCTGGTTTCTTTATAATCATGTCACCAGCCGAGGGTTTGCACTTTAGTGCTCTAGTAACTGAAGTGATCCTGTACCAAGAACAATGGAACAGGGTCACTAAAGTAGAAAGCTATATATACCAGGAACAATGGAACAGGGTCACTAAAGTAGAAGCTTGAATTATAGCTCCTGTGCTGCTGACTGGGATCCTACTCCATGCAGAACCTGGAGCCATACTTTTCTGAGACTCCAGGCTTCTTTACTGTGATCCTAATCCACAGTGCATAATTATATCTATAGTACCACTACCTGTTCTCAAATGTTTCAGCATGCCTCCAGTCTGGTTTAGTCCTGAGTTGCTGTGCAAGTCATGCCAGTGCATGATGATGATAACAACATCACTATAATATATGCACTGCATTATATCAGTCTTCTGGTTTCTTTATAATCATGTCACCAGCCGAGGGTTTGCACTTCAGTGCTCTAGTTACCCGAGGCGCGTGGGCGGCCACGGGTATAGTAGTCTGTTGGTTTGTTACCCGAGGCGCGCGTGGGCGGCCACGGGTATAGTAGTATGTTGGTCTGTTTGTTTGTTTGTTTGTTTGTTTGTCACAGGTATATCTACTCACCTGGATGCCACATCACTGCGTTTACAGCATGGATAGCCTTCACACAACAATATCTTGATTTAAATAGTGGCAGATTTTGCTGTTAAAGCTTCTTTGTCGAGCAAAAGCTAAGAAGCTTAAATAAGCTTGTGACTAGGTCTGCTTACCTGGATGCTCTAGCACTGCGTTTACAGCATGAGTAGCCTCCACACAACAAGTTAGTACTTTTGATAGTGACAGCTTTCGGTGTTAAAGCTCCTTTGTCTAATAAAAGCTAGCAAAATGTAGCTTGAACAGAACTTGCACATGCGTTACTTATAACTGAAGTGATCCTGTACCAAGAAAACGATGGAACAGGGTCACTAAAGTAGAAAGCTGTATATACCAGAAACAATGGAACAGAAGAGTCACTAAAGTAAAAGCTTGAATTATAGCTCCTGCTGCTGACTGGGATCCTACTCCATGCAGAACCTGGAGCCATACTTCTCTGAGACTCCAGGCTTCTTTACTGTGATCCTAATCCACAGTGCATATTATCTAAAGTACCACTACCTGTTCTCAAATGTTTCAGCATGCCTCCAGTCGAGTCTGGTTTAGTCCTGAGTTGCTGTGCAAGTCATGGCATGATGATGATAACAACATCACTATATATGCACTGCATTATATCAGTCTTCTGGTTTCTTTATAATCATGTCACCAGCCGAGGGTTTGCACTTTAGTGCTCTAGTTTGTTTGTTTGTCTGTTTGTTTGTCACAGGTATATCTACTCACCTGGATGCCACAGCACTGCGTTTACAGCATGGATAGCCTTCACAGAACAATATCTTGATTTAAATAGTGGCAGATTTTGATGTTAAAGCTTCTTTTGTCGAGCAAAAGCTAAGAAGCTTGAATAAGCTTGTGACTAGGTCTGCTTACCTGGATGTTCTAGAACTGCGTTTACAGCATGAGTAGCCTTCACACAACAAGTTAGTACTTTTGATAGTGGCAGCTTTCGGTGTTAAAGCTCCTTTGTCTAATAAAAGCGAGCAAAATGTAGCTTGAACAGACTTGCACATGCGTTACTTATAACTGAAGTGATCCTGTACCAAGAACGATGGAACAGGGTCACTAAAGTAGAAAGCTGTATATACCAGGAACAATGGTCACTAAAGTAGAAGCTTGAATTATAGCTCCTGCTGCTGACTGGGATCCTACTCCATGCAGAACCTGGAGCCATACTTCTCTGAGACTCCAGGCTTCTTTACTGTGATCCTAATCCACAGTGCATATATCTATACTGTAGTGGTACTATTATAGTACCACTACCTGTTCTCAAATGTTTCAGCATGCCTCCAGTCTGGTTTAGTTTTATTGCTCCTGAGTTGCTGTGCAAGTCATACATGATAACAACATCACTATATGCATTGCATTATATTTCTGGTTTCTTTTTAATCATGACACCAGCCGAGGGTTTGCACTTTAGTGCTCTAGTTACCCGAGGCGCGTGGGCGGCCACGGGTATAGTAGTCTGTTGGTTTGTTTTTTGTTTGTTTGTTTGTTTGTTTGTTTGTCACAGGTATATCTACTCACCTGGATGCCACAGCGCTGCGTTTACAGCATAGATAGCCTTCACACAACAATATCTTGATTTAAATAGTGGCAGATTTTGATGTTAAAACTTCATTGTCGAGCAAAAGCTAAGAAGCTTGAACTTGCACACTTGCACGTTGGCAGCTAGCTAGCTACACGTGGCCTTGATTACGTAGTTGCAGCTGAAGTGATCCTTACCAAATATAATTTTAGTAGAAAGCTAAAATTGTGACTGGTTGTTGGCTGACTCTGGATCTTATACTCCAGCCTGGCAGGAGCCATACCTCTTTAAGTCTAAGCTCCAGGCTTCTTTGCTGTCATCCCTGTCCACAGTGCATGTCTAATGTGACATGTACCACTCAATGTTTCAGCATGCCTCCAAGTCTGGTTTAGTTTTATTGCTCTTGAGTTGCTGTGCTAGTCATACATGCTACATGCACTGCATTATCACTCTTCTGGTTTCTTTATTATCATGTCACCAGCCGAGGGTTTGCACTTTAGTGCTCTAGTTTGTTTGTTTGTTTGTCTGTTTGTCACGAGTATATCTACTCACCTGGATGCCATAGCGCTGCGTTTGCAGCATAGGTAGCCTTCACATAACAATATCTTGGTTTAAATAGTGGCAGATTTTGATGTTAAAGCTTCTTTGTCGAGCAAAAGCTAAGAAGCTTAAATAACCTTGTGACTAGGTCTGCTTACCTGGATGTTCTAGCACTGCGTTTACAGCATGAGTAGCCTCCACACAACAAGTTAGTACTTTTGATAGTGGCAGCTTTCGGTGTTAAAGCTTCTTTGTCTAATAAAAGCGAGCAAAATGTAGCTTGAACAGAACTTGCACATGCGTTACTTATAACTGAAGTGATCCTGTACCAGGTCCAGAAACAATGGAACAGGGTCACTAAAGTAGAAAGCTGTATATACCAGGAACAATGGAACAGGGTCACTAAAGTAGAAAGCTTACTTTAGCTGACTGGGATCCATGCATGACCTGGAGCCATACTTCTCTGAGACTCCAGGCTTCTTTGCTGTGATCCTAATCCACAGTGCATATTATCTATAGTAATACTTGTTCTCAAATGTTTCAGCATGCCTCCAGTCTGGTTTAGTTTTATTGCTCCTGAGTTGCTGTGCAAGTCATGCATGATGATGATAACAACATCACTATATGCACTGCATTATATCAGTCTTTTGGTTTCATGTCACTAGCCGAGGGTTTGCACTTTAGTGCTCTAGTTGCAAAGGTAATAATTATACTAGTACAAAAATAGACAATACTGACTATAATCTATAAGGATCTGCTGTTATTATGTTACTATAGCTATTATAGGCTTAGTACAAATATCGTTTTCAGTTTAAATTTGTCAGTCGTATCACTTTCGTGCTTTCTTGGCACCTGCAATTAGGATACGATAGTTATTGTGCATATGCATGTCACTACTCTACATTTGCTTACTTTGTTGTCCACCATTTCCTTGATCCCCTAGTGCACCTAATGTGGTCATAATTATTGTAATCAGTATAATTATTATTATTGTAATCTGTATGATAATTAGTTATGACCAAACATTGTTGTAAAAAAGCATTTGTCAACAGTATACGTGACATTCATATAAGCCTTAGTGCATGTATAGTGGTACATGTAACTGTATTGGTATGCATGACTCTTGCGCCTCTCCTCTATATATACTAAGCTAAGTGAATGCCTGCATGTAATCACCATTCATTTGTTGAGCTGATCTTTTCCTATCGTTATCACCCTCAATTTTTAAAATGGCTTTCTCGACTTTTAAGTACAAGGTGTCTAGACCCACAGTATCTGATCTGAGAGCACTTAGGAAAGTGTCAAGGTAGCAGGGACTATCTTCAAACCACTTCAGCAGCATATCACGGAAACAATGTCTCACAACGTTCGACTGATTTTTTTCCAGAATGGCTTCCAAATTGACTTCAGACAAACCCAGATAATTACCGATGTTATGCCACATGTTCCACCCATTATATGCAACTACGTCACATAGAGTGTTGTTGTGAGAGGGGGAGAGTTCGACTGTGAATGTATGGATATAGCAATAGATAAACAATAGTTAAAATGGCTTGTATAATTATACTTATAAAGTTAGTATGATTTGAGTGTATCGATCGGTTTGGCATGCTGTGTATCACATGCATGCAGAGAGTAACGTGACTTCCTGTATCTATAGATCACAAGCTTGGAATTTGCACACTGAAAAGAAGATTACATCACCCACGCTTGGATTGGTCAGTGTGCAAATATATATCCGCATACATTTGATGTATACAGTATGCCTACGTTTGATACAGTGCTTTTATGCACCTTTGCAACAAGCTGGTATCACATAGTAAACCACAAATAGTACACATACAAACCACAGGCTGCTATACAGGCAAGGAGGAAGTTGTGATGTTGTCTTATTGATGAGCTGTTACATGTAGCTGCTTAAAGGATGTGTTCAATAAAATCTAAGGCTTACAGTAAGGACATAAGGTGGAGGATGATACACCACATACTAGGTGTGTCATTATGTGTTATCTTATACAAAACAATAGCTGAAAATCTCAATATGAACCCCTCTACTGTATGCAGGACTGTGAGGCTTTTTTAGGAAACTAGTACGGTTGAAACATTCAAGGGTATCACAAAAGTACTACTATAAAAGGAACTAAGTGCCAGAGATAAAATTGTTCTTCTTGAAGCTGTTTTAGAAACACCTAACGATCTAAGACTTACAGTAAGGACATAAGGTCACACATCTGGTGTATCATCCTCCACCTTATGTCCTTACTGCATGCATGTAAGCCTTAGATCATATCCTTTAAGCAGCTCATCAACAAGACAACATCACTATTTCTCAAATCCCTCCTTGATAAGGCGTGTATAGCCTGTGGTTTGTATGTTTACTATTTTGTGGTTTACAATGCGATACCAGCTTGTTGCAAAGGTGCATAAAAGCACTGTACTCTCATCTCTATCATAATTATACTCTTGATTATACCAATGTGAATAGTTATTAAATAGCCGATATAATCCCTGGGAAGTGTGGACAGATGGTGCATAAATTAGCTGTTAATAAGTATACAGGCTCTAGGGTGCAATCTCACAATCACTTCTATACAAGATTTGGTAATCTATACCAATTGGTAATTCAAATGCCATATACAAAACCCCAGAAACAGTGAGACAGTGTATCTATACCAGTTACTATACACATTTTATATATACTTTGATCCTAAAAAATAGGCAATGGTTGTCACTACTGTAAACACATAGAGTACTGGGAGGAATTCCCGGACGGAAGAGTAGGCAGACCGTAGCAAAAAAGCATGAATCTCTATGTGGAGAGTTTTATCTATATTATATAGTTGCCAGTGGCCTCTGCTGTGACATCTTTCTGCCTTTAGAAGTCACTCTAAGCGTTCGTATCAGCACACAACCAAAATCCGGAAGTTCACTAAAAGAAGGCGTTTTACATTAATTGGAAATAGTCGTCACTGTCGTCACTGTCCGCTTATATTGTCTTGTGAACTGCTACTTTTCAGGCTGCGCTCATTTCCAAAGAAAAACACTAACTTTCGCTGTTTTTGCTGCACAGTCGTTGCACAAGTGATGTTTGATACTTATTAAAAAAAAAGATCTCTATGTCATGCATTTAAAGTACAAAAGTTGGCGTAAGTGTCTGCTAATACCCTCCAGTGCTCTAATGGGAAAAGGGGCTGGGTTTTACACATGAACTCCTTTTATGAATCTCTATATATGCATGCTATGACTGTGAACGTTGAGAGAGCATCACTTCCAATTCTCCCTGACCAGCTAGGCTACCATCCAGCTGAGAACCTTTAAAATCCTACAATCAACGGTACCAGAAGTGGGCGTGGCCACACATTTTAATGCGCACACTTTTATTAACCTGCACAACATTGGTGGCTACGGCCCTGCACATGCATGCTAGGGGCATATCTATAGAAAAACAAGTATAGGTAAAGAAAAATTACGCAAGCGTGATTTTTGGGGCTACGTCCACTTTTGGGGCTATGTCCACTTTTGCGTCATTTCAAGTGTTGTTTGCAAGTAAAACCGTACTTTTACGGTGCTAGTCCGCACTGCAGCAGTGCTAGTTAAGCTTTTAGCACAGCTTTAAAAAAGACACGACTGCATGCATTTGATAGGTTTAACAGCTATATATTCAGCTAGTACCAAGTCTATATATATTAGGAGTGCATATAATTATAGCTTCAGTTCATTGAGTGAGACACACAGAGTACAGATAACTGATTAAATTCTCATATATTATTTGCTAGTGCATGAGTGTCATGGTAAAATATTTCTGTGCACTATGAATCCACTCACTTCGCCCATAGGAATTAAGGGGAACCCCCAGAAACAGTGAGACAGTGTGTCTATACCAGTTATACCCACATACACAATCACATATTCTGTATAATTATTATACTTTGATCCTAGCAAGTTTAAAACCATACAACAACACCCCACATTCTGCAATTAGGAATATAATAGGCTCAGTTCTTAAGGATTATTTTACCGAGCCTATATAATTATTTTAGCATTCATAATATTATAGCTAGTGAGTGTTGATAGTGAAACATACATAATTATAATTATACAGCATAATTTATTTCTATGCACTATAATTATATGAATCCACTCACTTCGCACCCCATGGGAAGGTGCAGCTGGCTGCAGGGGTGGCTGATCTGGGCCTGAGCCTGATCCTGATCCAAGCGAGTCTATACCCATGTGCGTGAAAGATAAAGAGTAGTATAATTTTACACACTGCTTTGCATGTGCATGATCGGAGAAGGTGACACTCTTACACTAAAAAAACCACTCAATGGGTAAAGCTATAATGCATGGTTTTATGAATGGCTTAAGATGCTAAATCATAACAGTTACTATACATGCAGATACAACTTAGTGGCTAAATAGCTCTAAAATGCAATCGTAAAGTCACAGAATTATAATGATGCATGTGACTAAGCTAGATTTAGAAAGACACAAAAAATAATATATATAAGATATTCTGAATCTAAACACACGATCTAGACCAGTAGATCTAGCTAGGTATAATTATAGCTAGCTATAGCTTGTATAAACAGCTTGCAAACTTCCAGTTCCAAGTCTATATGTCCAGCCTAGCTTGCTGAGTTTTATTAGATCTCTATATATACGTGGACAGTCCAACATCTCTAGCTCTGCATGCATTGCCCATGCTCATTTTCACCCTTCTACCACCTTTCTATACCCTCACGCGACTTTCCGATATACAAGCTCTCCTTATTCCTAACTCGACCTCTATTTCTTTTTTTATTCCTACAATATTTAAACGATTGTGATGAAGAACAGAAAAAGGAGAGCCTGCATATGTGTAAAGGCTATACATGGTGGCCGCTATACCAATTAGGTGACATATTTTCTTGTCTGCGATTTCACTGTTTAGCTCATTTTTCTGGTATTAAATTCGCTCAAGTTGTGATTACTCATAACGTTTCTCACAAGGAGATCATTACATTTTCCAATTATCTGCGTGTGTACATTTAATTTTACTCTGATTGGCAGAAAATTATAGCAGAGCTTAATACCCTCGAAATAATACTATACAGATTCTTATACTCACCATTTGCAGTTGGTGTTGTAGTGAAAGTCCGATGTTCTACAAATAAAAAAAACATTATTGAGACTTAATTGCAAAAATCGTTTTACCATAATAAGTGTCTGCAATGAATGAGTGATCAATACTGGAAATCTCCACAGCCAATCCCTTGTTTTTCCTTTCAAAAAAGCCAATCAGAGCTTTTCTTTCCTCGTCAGTGATGCCACGATGCTGCTCCACTTTCTCCTTGGTATCGTATTCAGTCTTAAGCCAGTCAGAATCAAACCTAAACATTAATTATACAGGGTGCATGATGGTTTAGTTATTATAGTCGTAATTATATATTGCCTCACCAGTAATGCATTACACTGTCAGCGTCATAATCAGATCCTGTTCCTAGATCTTCATTTGTTTTAACATCCCTTTTATATTGGGTGCCAAAATACTTTGTCATTTCCTCTTCTTTTAAAAATTTTCCAATGTTGTTCCAGAAAAAAGCTTGCTGATGCTCATGATTCAGACCTAAAGCATGGCCAAACTCGTGCATCACTAGGTACTCCTTGTACCTGTCATCACCAGTCAGATCCAGCCATATTGTAGCATTCTCCTCCTTCTCTCCTTTTGGAACCGTTTCAGCATCTGTACCAACTTTAGTACAGGATTGACCAGGCTCTGCACATGCATGTACAGAGAACATAATAAATGCAAATTTCAGCTAACTTAATCACCCATGCAACTAATTAAATAAAAATGTTGCTGTAAATTACTTTGAAACCACACACGAATGTCGGAATCCATTGCGGTTAAAACTGGTACAAAAGCGGGTACTTTTTCTTTCCTCTCCAGAGGAATAAAAGGAGGCAGCTTGGTGTTCCAGAGGTTGGCTAGGGTGAGAATGTCACTAGTGTCAATCATATGCCCACGTTTACCACCAGAAACAGGGTACTTGGAACCACTGTATGTCCAGGACCAAGAGGTTTCTATGGGGTTCAGGAAGCAAACCTTGAGGACAGTTTTATTCCACAGCTTGTTATGTGGGCAGATCCCCCCGGCTGTTCCTGCTCTCTGATCTTGAGGCACCACCTCTTGGTGGTCTTGCTCAAAGCAGGTTTGACATACATTCTGAAATAATTATGAGTAGTCATGAAGGGTAAATTTAACATAAGGGAATTAGCTTTACCACTGTAGGTTTATTACAATCTGGTAGGGCCTCTTCAGCTTCAGGGGGAACTGGAGTCGGCACAAAAACTGGTTTCCTCTGCATTAAATTGTAATCAAGATAGTATACGGTAACTATAATAATATAGAATCTAAATGTTGAAACCATGCAGGGGCTCCTATAGGGGGAGCATGATTGGCCAGGGGAAAAACACCGAAAAGCATAGAAACAAGAAACAGATGAGAGCATAACTCCAATCATGGCCAAGACTGTATAATTATAGAGAAGCTTCTCGAGACCCTTACTTACTTATATTATGCACACTTATAGTCAGTCCCTTTGAGGTGAATTGCGATATTAGTACACTTTATGTGAAAAGTGCTAAAAAGCTACAGAAATATAATATATAGTGCCAATCCTAGGCTTTTAACAATAAAGGGAGGTTTGGAATTTTTTCTTTTAGCTATACGCAATTTAGCTAGTGTATTTTAAATGCCATGCATAATTATACCTGCACAGCAGTTATCAAAGTTTGCATGCAGTATCGAGATAGACTACATGCATGCACGATAACTGTATGTGTCCAAGCATTAATTGGCACTTTTACGAAACTCTGGTATACGTCTAACCAGCATTTGTAAGCATTCATTCACGCTCACCGTAGTTAGCACTGCATTTATTCTGCATCCATTTTGTACCTCCTCAAATTTTTCCACATCTTTGTAGTCATCGAACTTTTCAGTCCATATCTGCAGATGAGAGATGCTGCCTTTCTCGAGCTGAAATGTGTCTTCAATACGAACTATAAGGGTATCAATACTATCAGATCTAGTAACATCAACCTCTTTTTTGTTACGATTAATAAGCACTAGAGCAGTAGCAGCCATAACTCAATCTAGCTTAGCTATAATATTATAGGCAAGCTTAGCTTATAGCAAGCTATTTTAGCCAAGAATGTAATAGAAGGTGGGAGTTTTCCCTGGGACTATTTTCAGGTATATCTGGTATGTATATATGAATATGTGTGTTTACAGTAATAGATATGAAGATCTAAAAGTCTGATGCAATCTTCAATCTGTGGGAGGTAGAGCATAACACAAAGAGTGGGACTGTCCCGGGGGAATACCCATGCATGCATGGCATTAAATATCAATAACCTTACTGAGCAGTTTCACACGTTTAAAGTTACGCAGCTAATTCAACACTCTATTTGACTTAATTCTGCTAATTCTGCAACTTCCACTCACTAAAAAACTTCCCGCCCTGTCAAACGGGCATACTAAATTGAGTTGAGCCTTAGATGCATGCGTGGACTCAGTGAAATTCTGGCCCATCCATGTTTCGCCTACGCCCACGCAGTACTGTTGTGGCGACCTGAAGCATGGAAACATTGGCCTCAGGGGTATTGCACAGAGCCATGTCAGCGAGTACTATGCTCTTTAGTACCTATTATAATTTTATTCGCTACCATACAGCAGACTCGAGGGTGAGGCACTGCATGGGGCTGAACTTTTTCTTTTTGCTTTAAACTGTTAAAATATCCGCAGACAAATATACAACTGCATGTAACACTTTTGTTCATTTAACATGTCAATTTACAGTATATACTGCTCAAGTATAATTTGAAATTAATACGTATTGTTCTGTGTGAAGACATTATCACAAGATTTGATTGTTTATACAACCAACATTTTGTAGATGAAGAGTCTCCGTCACTGGAAAGGTCAGCTTCGGTCCAGAGAGTAATGTTACCCTCAGTTAGTGATCACAATCAAGTCCGTGCTCAAAGAGGTAACTTGACAAAGTATAATTATATATACTGTTGAATCGAATGTGCATAGCTGCTCATGTATATACTGTAAAAATGTTAATGTATGGAAACTTACAGTCAGATCAAATCGATGTCTCCATAATAATATACAGATATGTGATATGTGTGGTCACTGGCCAGGACTGATGACACATAATTATTATTATGGAAACACAACACAACTATTACACTCCTTCGTTTTTGCTATTATTATTATGTATAAGTAACTATTATAGATAGGTTTCCACAAGTTAGCATTCCGTGTTGATCGAGTGTACGGTAGGATGACGATTGAAGCCAACATCCCCCTCTATACCTTTTGTATATACCCTCTCAAAAAACACACCAATCACTCTACAATGCACGAACGTATCACATGCGAATGTTGCTTATTATGATTTAAATCATATACATGTACGTATATAAATTGTTCCATGCATGTTAGATATGAAGATCTCAATAGTTTTGTTAAGTGTGTGTTTCTAATGAGCTGCTATATTCATTTGATTATATGCCAAACAAACATGATGGGAGGTACATATACATGCAGATAGAGCATAAACATAGTCACAAGACGTCCTCAGAAGAGCGGGACTGTCCCGGGGGAGTACCCTTAATTCGTCATTTGTACTTATGTTTCATGACACTTTGTGAATATCATTAAGGGTGCCCGCACATAGTAACAAATTGACATAATTTAACCACAAAAATGCAACGTTTAGATCCTGAGACTTGCACACGCAGTATTTAATTTCAATGCGTGCGCTAGTATAGTAGTAACCACAAGTAACAACATAGTGGTTTTGTGAGAATGTCTTCAATCAAATTAACTACAAGCTGCAAAAGAAAATCAGGTAGCTACACAAACTAATAAATCAATAACAAAATAACACAATCCAATAAATACAGAGCCAGATTTGTAGCAAAGGAGTGCCTTCAGTAGTAGATGGGAGAAACGTAAGTGTGCCAATAGACCCCAGTCTCAGTACAATCAGCACGAGTGTCCGAGTTCCTCAACTAGCATTAGTCACACAGCAGGTTGGATTGTCTTTTAATGTTAATACACACTGTCTTCATTTGTGTCGAGTGGAGACGTTTCTCTTCAGTGCTTTAGACGTGTACTATCCACGATTCGAGCTGTTCATGGCACTATCCAGTGTTGTCCTTTCTCCTCAATGGCCACCTGCATGTTGATACGTCCGGTTGAGTGGCTGGTTGGGTCTTCCACCATGTTCCAGCACACAATGGCATCGCATCCTTCAGAAGCTGGAGATCCTTGCCACCAAGTTAGCAGAATGGTCCTGTGGTCAGGTACGAAAAAAATATTGTGAACAGGGGTGATGACAAAAATAAGTTGGTTCCTATGGATGGATTCTACCTGACCCGGTGCCACTACATAATTATTCACTGTACATGCACATGTATTGTCCAGATGAAGGGGACAGTCACCTTTCTGGCAAAAAACTTGGGATGGAGGACCTATACTTACAAACACGCTAGGAACTCGTCTGGAAGGTTGGCAATCTGTGTTATTATTTATTTTATGTATCACACTCACAGAAGCTCATTTCCAGATGTCCTGGCGATGGAGGCAGTTACGACACACCATTCACTGATCAGCTGCCTCCCCAACCTCCCTATTCGGTCTGCTAATAAGCAGATGGAGCTGTGTGGACCTCACAAAAGCGGAGGTTCCACCAATCTGATGCCCGGGGAAGCCAAGCATTACTGCAGCCCAGACAAAGAGACTGGTCCAACTTGGCCTGGAGCACAGCACTCTGGTGACACTGAGGTCCAAGAGTGGTATTACACACAGGCTTTCATGGAAGCTCTGAAGGGGAAGGGAGTGAAAAGCAAGGCCCTGTGTATCAAGCTAGCAAAGCTAGTTCATAGTTTACCTTCAAAGTCCATCAAAACAGCAGCCAACCCTGGCAGAAGTCTATGAGCCAGCCAATTGTCAGCGCTGTCTGTAGCCCCAGCGTTGCCTATCTCTTCTCTTCAGGCTACTAACAAATGGCTCTTGATCTTCAACGCTAATTCTGCACTCTACGTACGCAATTGGGGCGTGGTCTACAGGCTTACGTCTTAATTTATACTCTAGCGTACGCGTACGCTAGAGCCAGATATAAAAAGTGTTCGATCTGACTATCTACGTACAGGACTTGGTCTATATTTAGCATGCTGCTATAATTAGGTAAGGTGAACAAAGTTACGGGCTGACTTTGTCCATGTACGGTCTAGATTTTTCGCTAGAGGGTGTGTCATGACAAAAAATTCTCATAAATAGATAACAAAGGGATTTTACAACAAAAGCTCTTCGTAATGTTGAAGAGCTGTGTGTAGTGCACCTGCAAACAAACAATCAAGTCCATAGCTCTACTGGTTTCCTAAGCGGAACTTCTTTTAGCTATATGATGAAAATCAAGTGTAAAATCTGTTGTCATCATCCTTTCCTCTCCATTTTTGGAATGCACACTAGTAGAGTGTTGCTTCATAATCCTGTGAAGGATCCATGTCTCCCCTGCAGGTAGTTTCATAGTTAGCTTTCCCTAGCAACGTGTGTGTGGGCGTACGTGGGCGTAGGTGTTCCAGCACCCTTAACCTTTACGGAAACAACCACTAGTGACTCTGTGTAGTTAAGGCCTGGGTCAGGCACTGATAAGATTAATTCTATTCATTACCAACATTTAATGTAGATGATGTACTGTTAATGAGATTCATAACCATTATTAATGTTATTCATTGCAATTGATGTCACGTGTCAAGAAGAAGTCAAGGTACTTGCTTAGCTAGCTGCTGGAACTATTGTACAGAATCTTTAGCAACAAATGCGGTGGACTTGCACAAGGTAAAACTAGTTGTTTAGGCCCTCAAAAGATAGAGTAGGTTGTCATGATTATATTTCCAGCGGGGGAAGTCAATATGTGCAAAACTGCCTTAGCTATACTGGCTTCTTTAGCTCTGACAGCCACTCTAGAGGTAGGGCTATGCTGTGTATCTCAAGAATACAGTAACTCCTACTCTTCCCCCGCCGGATATTAGTACCTAGCAATGATAAGTTCATCTAGCCTTGTTTTTGAAGCTTGATCTTAGCATCTTCATGGCCGCATTTGTAGTTCTTCTTATTAAAAGTGGCATGACGTCATCACCATTTTGGGGCTAATTAGCATAATTGAATTAAGCTAATTAGTTTTTTGGAAAAAGAAAACATTGTGCTTCATTTTGGATCATTTTGATGCAGCATACACTGTATATTGCAAATAATACAGCAGTATGAACATAGTGTTAAATTTTGGTATTTACAGCCAGACCCGGGCCTTAACTACGCAGAGGACAATGGCACAGAACAGCTTCCATGCATTTAAAACCATGAGCTATGTATTTCACCGTTAGAAACCAGGAGACCACATCTTTGTTTTTTATCTTCAGTTACATGTGCATATTATACGCAGCTAATTCAATCACTACACTCTTAATGAAAGCACCGCAGGTGCTGATGCCTCGGTGGAGATACCAAAGCTACATAACATAAAGCTACTAATAGCTTATTTTTGCAACTAGAGCACTAAAGTGCAAACCCTCGGCTGGTGACATGATTAAAAAGCAACCAGAAATATAATGCAGTGCATATAGTGATGTTGTTATCATGTACATGTATGACTTGCACAGCAACTCAGGAGCAATAAAACAAAACTCAAAACTAAAGTAACAACGTGCACATGGACTGGGATCACAGCAAAGAAGCCTGGAGTCTTAGACTAAGAGAAGTATGGCTCCTTCCAGGCTGGAGTACGTATAGGATCCAGAGTCAGTCAACAACCTTAGTCACACAATCCTACTTTTTCTTGACCGTATTCAATTGTTCCTGGTACGGGATCACTTCAGCTGAAAATACATAATCAAGCCTTGACTAGATATTTTTAGCTGAAGTGATCCCGTACCTTGACTCAAGGCCACGTGGCAAGTTTAAGCTTCTTAGCTTTTGCTCGCTTTTACTCGACAAAGAAGCTTTAACATCAAAATCTGCCACTATTTAAACCAAGATATTGTTGTGTGAAGACTACCTATGCTGCAAACGCAGTGCTATGGCATCCAGGTGAGTAGATATACTCGTTACAAACAAACAAACAAACAGACAAACTAGAGCACTAAAGTGCAAACCCTCGGCTGGTGACATGATTATAAAGAAACCAGAAGACTGATATAATGCAGTGCATATAGTGATGTTGTTATCATCATCATGCATGACTTGCACAGCAACTCAGGAGCAATAAAACTAAACCAGACTGGAGGCATGCTGAAACATTTGAGAACAGGTAGTAGTACTATAAATATATGCACTGTGGATTAGGATCACAGCAAAGAAGCATGGAGTCTCAGAGAAGTATGGCTCCAGGTCCTGCATGGATCCCAGTCAGCTAAAGCAAGCTTTCTGGTTTAATGACCCTGTTCCAATATTGTTCCTGGTATATACAGCTTTCTACTTTAGTGACCCTGTTCCATTGTTTCTGGACCTGGTACAGGATCACTTCAGTTATAAGTAACGCATGTGCAAGTTCTGTTCAAGCTACATTTTGCTCGCTTTTATTAGACAACGAAGCTTTAACACCGAAAGCTGCCACTATTAGAAGTACTGACTTGTTGTGTGGAGGCTACCCATGCTGTAAACGCAGTGCTAGAGCATCCAGGTAAGCAGACCCAGTCACAAGCTTCTTAGCTTTTGCTCGTTTTTATTTGACAACGAAGGTTTAACATGAAATTCTGCCACTATTAAAATTAATAACTTGTTGTATGAAGGCTATCCATGCTGTAAACGCAGTGCCATGGCATGCAGGTGAGTAGACTCACACATTACAAACAAACAAACAGACCAACGGACTACTATACCCGTGGCCGCCCACGCGCGCCTCGGGTAACAAACAGACAGACTACTATAACCCGTGGCCGCCCACGCGCCTCGGGTTAATAATTACACATGCAAACTCAAAGAGTGGGTAATGATCGACCATGGTTGTTGTTAAAAACAATCGATGCCAAAAGTTCAAGTCTAAAATTAATGGCTGCCATCAGCAGAGCCTTGCAGCTCTCTTCCTCACTCTTGCAGCTACCATAGGTAGCGTTCTAGTGCAGAGCTAACTACTAAGTAGAGTAGTAACACTCGGTAAACAAGTTTGGCTACGTGCTCTTCTGAAAAGGCTGCAATGGCATTCCAAGTAAGCAAAACTAGGCACATAAACTCGAGAACGAAGCATCATTTTGCAAATCCACGAATTAAAATCCAAGTAAACATGACTAGAAACTCTTACTTGCACTTGATTCATCCTTGAGCAGCTGTAGCAGTCTACACAGACACACACACACACAAACACACTACCGTATACCTCGCTTGCGCATGCGCACCGAGGCATGATAAACTACTTCCACCCACTAAGCTCACACAAGAGGCTGTTTTCCTTGGCTCTGCATGTCAGCCATTTTAAGTATTAGTTTCCTGGCCTGAAACGAAAAAGCTTTGTGTAGCCCTCCAGAATTGTAAGAAGTATCCTATAAAAGCAAGAACACGGAGCTAGAAGCATTTTTGGAAGTATAAAATAACTATACTAGTTTGTGTTGTTTCTTGTAACTTAATGATGGCTCAGAGCTTCCACTGAAAAATGTTTTGAAGATTGATACTTGTCATACAGATTGATACACCAATATAGTTATCATGCCACAAAAATCATTGTAAGAAAATCATAAATTAATCATGAGCATAAATATTCATGCATATGAGCAAACTGTTTACCGTAACCTTTAAGCTGACTGGATCCACTACTGAGTCAGGTACGTACCTAACGCCCAAATACTTGTACACATCCCATTAACTAAGTCAATCTTATGTCATAGCCATAAACACGTAAAGGAGTACCGTATAGCAGGTAATTTTCATTCGCGGGTAAAATATTCGTGGTCAGACCTCCAACCACGAAAATCACAAATATTTTGCCCCACGAAAATTACTCGCTATACGGTATATCAGAGGAGGTATGACAGGCGCGGTGCAGCTCAGGCAATTAACAATAATTATCCGCCCACTCACCGCCCACGTTGTATGTTTTTGCTGAGAGTAATCAGAGGCTAATTACTTGAGTTTTCATAGAACAGAGATAGGACTCTATAGAGACTGCAGACATCCTTTTTGATGAGAAAGTTGAAGAAGAACCTGTGAATGGTGCGTTTTATGTCTTTGTTGTAGATCTAGAGCTAGACTTACAGCTAGACATAGCCATAGCATAGCTAAGTAACCAGTCTAGCTACTATACTCGAGATGACTAGGATTAATTGTCTCTTTGTTTGTTTTCTAAAACTTTTCTGCAAAACGTACTTGCAACATACAACGGTAATTAGCAACTGGTACGGTAAATTCAATGCTTTTGATACGGTGTCAAAACGGAAACGCTTCGAACGTACTACGGACGTACTACGTAAACACGGGTACTTTTTTTGACCACTACTGTGTCTCCAGCAGAGGAGTATTGCCCCGGGGGAAGTACCTATAACTCATATAATTATTACACAATGCAAAAGAGGTTAGTATCTTATAATGGCTGACACAAGACAGTGTGCAGATTTGGAATGGGAATAATCGAGAAACCTACACGGACACTAGACAAAATTGTCACCAAGAAACGGAAACCTGATATACATGAAAACTTAACTAAACTATTGTAATACCAACAACCTCACCCCTCATACACACACACACACACACTCACTGAGACGTTTCCCTGTGTATCTCTGTCAGGAATGATGACTCCAAACTCTGTCTTGAACACACCCACCTCCCCCTCAGAGTCCTTGGACGAGACTACCTGCCGGCCAAGAGTACAAATCAGAGCTATTAGTACCGTATGTAGTAATATTGTGGCAATGAAACATTATGCGTAAATCAACAGTTTAACAGCTAATTGTAGAAAGTAGTTGCGGATCGACAAAGCCATTTACAATCTTTATCCATTGTTAAGTTAGGGACAAAACGATAGTCATAGTCACATTGTACTTATCAAACCATAGATTGAATAGCGAGAGGGATTGGAAACGGAAGTAGCGTCACGTGACATATTTTACATTGAATTTGCAGCATGGCACCTAGCTGAGAGCCTTAATTTGATGTCAATCCGTGTTACGATTGCTCAACATGCGGGAAACAATGTTTCATGAATTATAATCACTACAAGATATTCAGAGCCCCCCTAAAACGTCATTCTCATGCCCCCTAATGGTGGGTGAGCTCAGTTGGAAAAGAAAAAATACATTTTTGACTTTTGTGAAGATAGCTAGAGGTACAAAACGTTCTTTGTCATGCCATGAGATCTTTATGTACCTAGAATGCTTCTAATAATAGCTAAGACTGTGCAACTCATCGGTGTACTGTGTCCCATATGGTCTCAAGTGTCAGTTGGAAGTGTAAGTTTAGTACAAATGTAGTATAATCTAGCAGACAGTGGAAGGTACTCAACGTTAGATACACAGCCTCAATTACACCCCGGCATAATGCGGATATAATTCGAGGTAACTTCCATTTCTAATCCCTCTCTCTATTCGACCTATGGTAAAACATGTAGCTCAAGTTATAAGCACTCTAAGTTAATATCAAAACAGGGCCTATATTTCGAACATTTCACCAAGGCTATAATACATACATGTACATTGTAGCTACATAATTATGTAGACCATCTTTTTTTGCGAATGGATTCAAAAGCAATCACTGATCTAAACAGCATTGTATCAATTAATACACTTACATTTACATACATACACGTATAATCCTCTCCCTACACACGCACATGCACAAAAGGTCTAGAGCTGACTCTGTCTACTGTACGATACGATACACTAATTTCCTCACCTGCACAATGGAGGAGAAGGTGTCCTTGTAAATGACGTTACCGGTCTGACTGCTATATGAAATGTCCACAATCCCACTGGACCATCCTGTTATCACATCAGGCACTCCATCCTCATTCATGTCAAACCCTGCCATACATATCGGCTGGTGCTTCGACTGTGTGTGGGTGTGTGGGGTGAAACAGTACTCATAGTTATGAATATCCATTACTTCATCGTCCATACATTTTCAGTTTTCAAAAAGAAGATGGATATTCATTCTACAGGCTTTGAGGGACAGATAGTTAGACACACCCCCACTCACTTTGATCCTCCAGAATCTCTCTTGTCCGCTGTACACGCCCACTATTCCATTGGCGAGGGCGTAACTGAATTTGTCTCCCTGCAGGGGACACAGCGCCGTTGTGACAGGGAAACATGTATGTACTTTCAGCTATACATCTAAACTCTCCCTAAGGGTGGACCAAATAGGCAATCTCTCAAATATGACCGTTGATAACATATTAAAAGGTCTCGGAAATTGGATCCACGTAATTCAAGTTATGGCAGCTGAAAGTACTCTAACTATGAGCACTCTGGTTATGTGGTCACAGTTTGTGTACAAAACAACACCTCTGTACAATGGTCTAAACTTTGCTCTCCAAATGTACAGCAGGAGGCTCCACTACACACACAACACATGTCCATACACACACAGAGCTATACAGACACTAGCTCACCTGCGTACAGTTCATCGCCCTGGAACACTCTGATGTCATAGTCCTCAGAGCCGACCAGCAGCTCACTCCTCCCATCAGAGTTAAAGTCCGCCAGGGCCAGCGAGCACACATTGTCCCCGGTTACCTAGGCAGGTTGTCAAGGCTTGAGCAACAGCTATAATAATTATTGTTACATTCGGTAGTAGCTAGTCTTAATACATAACAAAATTGAAGAGGAACCATTTCATAGTGGTACTGAGTAGATACTCACTGTCCAGAACGAGTCTTGTCCCTCATGGTCCAGTCCAGTGATTGCACAATTACCCCCAACAAAGGCCAGGGGCTTACTCATGTCCGCCAGCTGCCCTATCAGTATGGTATTAGCTCCGTCAGGCAGCTGCATGGAGAGTATAAAGTGTTTGGACCTGTGTCATAGTAAGTCAAATCTTATACAGACATTGTTGGTTTTAGGGTGGCCACTATAGACAGTTTTTACTGTACATACTATCAGGAGTTACCCAACTGGTACAATCACGGCATTGCACATACATTGCACATACATGTAAATCTCAAACTAATGCATTTTGTGCTAACAATATATAGAAAGGCAATACAAATAAGTAACCGTTTACTACCCCAGGGTAGACCACACCCACCACCCCTCCCCCTCACCTCCTTATAGAACAGCTCAGAGTTTTGCTCCACATCATATGCCAGTACGTTGGTTTGGGTACCCACCACCAACACGTCCTGGTTCAGTTCCGGATCCAGTTTCCTCGCTGCCAATGATGTCACATGTTGTCCGATGCTCAGCAGAGTGATGTCAGAGTCTGAGGATGAGACTGAGAGACGAGCAGTGGATATGGTTGAGGGGGAGGGGCTGGACATACGCCGGTGAGGTGTGTGTATGAAAATCTACACAGGAAGAAAACTAAATAATTATTAGTTTTATGATCACGTAGACAGCAATCTGTTGTAAGCACAGGGAACGTAAGAACCAATGTGTGAATGTTGAGAGGTGCACTGTAATTAGAATGAACACTACCTTTCCACCATTTGTAGCTGCAGTTAGTGATGGATGCCTGCCATCGTAATGTCCGACCGTCACCAGTCTGGGGAAGATCTTCTGGTTCAGTTTGAGCGTGAAAATTGGTACCAGCATCTTTAGCTAGCTATATCAATGGCTTGATTAAATAAAGGGGGCGTAGCTGCTTGCCTGCAGCCTTTTCATCAACGATCATTTCCATTTGAGCAACATTTTTAATTTAGACTGCAATTATTCAACATTAATTAATTGCTCACTGCACAAAAATCAAGTGCAAGGTATACATGACATGACAGTTATCTGATATAGTCCACATCTTTGATCCCATATATACTTGCATGGTTGCCAGTAGCGACACCGCTCTCTTTGCAGACTCCACTGAGTCCACTCAATCCATTCAAGTGAGCTGGCCAGAGCCCTCCAGCAAAATAGATATTCCCCTGAGGCTTGACCTTTGCAGGGTAGAACTCGTGGAATCGCAGCAAATTGGCAAATCATCATGAGGGATGCTCATTATCTTAAACTGGGAGTTTGAGTCTTTGACCAACTTTTAAAAATCCCTGAACCCTCTTTCTGGAGTGCTGACTTGTACACCCTTAGAACTCGTACAGGATAGAGCACAGCTGTGTGTGTGGGGGCGGGGGTGAACAGTAGGATACTGAAGTATAGAGGTTACAAAATAATGGTTAATTTCAGCATATACAGTTGCACACTAAAAATTATAATCGCTATGCTACACAACACTAGCAGATACTTCAACATGACTGAGTTTGTACATGTAATGAGTACAAACAATAAGTACAAATTACAGTACACACAACAAAATAATGTGTACCCTATTCTCACCATTCCGGCAGCAAAAATTATCTTCTGCATGAGTGTTGTCTTGACTATGTGAGACGTGTGAGGAACGACAGACCCTCTCCAGTCTCCAGGACCAGGCTGCATGGAGGGAGGGACACACTGCGTTAGAGCTATGTATAGCTATCAATAACCTTTACCAAACTGATCATCACAATTGAATCTCTATAACAATGGCATATAATAAGAGCCTCACTGAGTGAGAAATGGGACAGGCTTATACAGCCTCAGGGATACCTGACCTAACACGAGTATATATATAATGCTGCGCATGCAGCACTATATAATATATCCTATTGAGCCAGACTTATGTATAGTATATATACATGCATAATATTATGGTTATACAATAATTATACTAAACAAACTCAAACTCATGCATGTCTATAATAAGTAAGGACCACTATAGTCACAAGATATCTCACTATAGCAGAGGGGACTGTCCCGGGGGGAGTACCAATATAGCCATATATAGTCAGTTAAAACACTAATCAAAACAATGGCTAACACACAAGACAGAGTACACGTTCCAAATCAAAAAATTGAGAGAGATGAAGTGAGAGCTGGTGATCACATATACGTCCATGAAGCTGGAGGCATCTTTAACAAACATGGAACTGTTTACAAGAAGGAAAATGGAGATATGAATGTGGTCTACTATGACAAAAAGTCAGCTTCAATTGCTTCAATTGCTGTACGTAATTCTGTAGCCAGCTCCGCAGTGATAACTGCCTTGCCGCGAGAGGATCTGGCTCCTCATATTGCCTGGATCGAGGATCTAATTAGTGAGAAGGATAGGCGGCATCTTAGCCAGTTAAGGATTTTTCTGTAAGGGTTGTCCCATTTGTGCGAGAGCAAGGAAGGCCCAATCTTTTATAGAAGGTTGTGGCCTCTCTGCCCATCCCACCAGTATAGTGGACATTACCAAAGGTGTAAATGATGCATGTTCTATTTCTCTTACTCTCTGTTCGTAGGATCTTTTCTTTTCTCTTTCATGTATCTTATAGCACGCTGCTAGTGAGCCTCTGTTTGATGGGGCATGGGGGTTGAACACTCGTACATCAAAGTAGGTTTTTTCAAGTCTGCCTCCCCATACCCCATTTGCTGAGATGTCAAGACGAGCACCTTCTTGGGTATTAGCTATGGAAAACCAGAGTGTTTCTTCGGTAATTGGCTGTAGGCCCGGTTCAATGCAAACATCGTTGCATACTTCGGTGAGCAAGTCGGCAGTTAAGTCCCGTATCTCGTTGTGCCTGATAGTCGGGAAACCTCCTTTGGCACATGATAGAGCATGTTCAATAGAGAAAGCTCTGCCACAGTCACAATTTGATGAAGTATTTGTTGGATTCCATCTGTAGCGCAGTGCTAGGGTATCTTGGAATGCTCCCTTGTGTAGGGTAAAGCCATGTTCTGATAGTGGTAGTGCCGTCAGCCACGAGGAAGCGCCCTTCTCGCTGGCAAGATCCATTGCTCTTTGCAGCTAGAGTGTCCGGGAGAAGTTGATTCAACTCCATGGCTTTAGAGGTGTTCTCATGGTTATTCAGCCTTCTAACGTTTTTCTTGTGGTCCAGTTGTGTGTTAAGAGTTTCCAATCCATAAACATGGTCGTGCGATTGAATTCCATCAATGAGAGGCCCACATATAGCGAGTGATGATCGAAATTCGCTGTCTGCCTTCTTCAATGGAATGCTGATACCCAGTCCTCCTAGCCTGGCAGGTATAGTGCATGCATGTATAGGGTTGTTTCTAGGTTGTTCGGTGGTGGTCTCCCTGTAAGGGCTGGGATTAGATTTGTTTGAATACTTATTAGATTCATCGAGTGGTTGTAACAGCTGACCAATGGTAGGCATTACTCGGCTCAGGTAGGTCCATTTGCTCATTAATCCATGTGTTAAATGTGGTGCTATATGACATCTAGGTGAGTTCGCACATGCACACACAAACAAACAACATACCATTATACCCGCTGGCCGCAGGTTAATAATTAAGGACCACTTAGCACTATAGTCACAAGGTATGGCACCAGCAGAGGGGACTGTCCCTATGCAAAAAAAGTGTGGGTGTAACATGCTACAAAAACTATCACTTATAGCATTTCCGAGCCACCTATAATTATATATATAGCATTTCTGCAGACATCTCAATAAACATTACTATGTCAATTGCAACAAAGTAATCAATAGTAATTTATTCTGACGCTGTCGATGAACTGTAAACTAGCTACTTTATCGAGAGCAGTTTTGTACATTAAAATTAATATGATAATTACAAACAGACATACCACCAACATGAAAGACAATAAGAAATCGGATAGCCAACAACTACATCGATTATGGTGCAGCTGTCAATCAAGGTATGTACATTATGTAACCATCTCCTCGCTCTATCAACAATGACGTAGTGAAAGTTAATCTGCACAGTTCGAAGTACCACATGTGGAAGTCGGGAACAATTAATTACTCGACGTATAATTATAGTAATTATAAAAACTCAAAATTGTTGCTTATTAATAATATCAGGCTAATCGTTTTCTCATGATAAATGTATATACATGCGATCGAGGCTATATAGGAATGCATACATACAGAAACTAGACAGAGTTTTCTCCCTAATGAATATTGGTAGGAAAACCCACAAGGGTTCAATTCCCATCACTAATTAATACATTGTACATATAGAAAATGGAAGTGGCTGTACAAGAAGGGAAATGGTACAAGAGAGTTTACCATGCAGCCATTTGATCTAACGTGAAGACCTGCAGCCAGGTGACCACATCTACGTCTATAGAAAGCTATATAGGGATGTACGCACATCACGGTATCTATGCTGGTAAGAACGAAGCAGGAAAACAAATGGTGATTCATTTTATCAACACAAGTACAGGTTCATCGTGCGGATTTGATTGAGGTATTACAAGATGTATCGAAAAAAAGAACGTTGGACTGAAAGGCGCAAAGCCTCGATTGGTTGCACAGCCCACAGATTGCAGGGAAATTCAAAGAGTGGGAAATGATCGACCATGATTGTTGTAAAAAGGATGCCAAAAGTCCAAAGTCTAAAAATAATGGCTGCTGCAGCTGTAGCAGTCTACACAGACAGACACACAAGACACATATACACAAACACATACCGTATACCTCGCTTGTGCATACTGAGGCATAATAATGAAAGCACCGTGGGTATACTGATGCCGCCTTGATGGAGGAAAAAAAAGATTTATTACAAGGAAGCTAAAGTACTATAGCAGACTATTATTAAATACACACATGTAAAGTTACAATTTACATTTAACATTTTAATAGAGTGGGAAATGATCGGCTATGATTATTGCTAAAAAGGTTTAAAGTTCATAATTATTAATAGCTGGCTCTTTTCTCACTCTTGCAGCTATATACTATGCAATAGCTAGCATTCTAGTGGAGAGCTAATTACTAAATAGAATAGCTATATAAGTTATATCAACAGATTTTGCCATACGCTAGAGTCTGAAGAGTCGCAACATACAGACTTCAAAGTCAGCAAAACTAAGCTATAACTCGAGAACGAAGTATTATTTTGTAAATGCAATCCAAGCCTATATTAGATACTCTTACTTGCACTTCATTTATCATTGACCAGCTGTAACAGCCAGTATACAAAGACAGACAGACAGACAAACACACTACCGTACACCTTGCTGCGAATGCACACCGGCCGAGGCATAAATACTACCTTGTTGCCGAGAAACTAGACAATGCACTTTGATCAGTTACTACAGAGTAAAACATTTCGTTTGATTCAGTTAGTGCACTGCATTGCATTCGTTCCGGTATTTCACGCCTACATTTTTCGTTGGTAAAATTTTCATATACATTGTGTAGAGGTCATGCAGCTTGCCCATAAAAATTACCTAAGGTTAGCAGACAATATAGTTAATAATATAGTATAGGGCCAGGACTAGTAGATATTTATACCTATACTACATTATTACCATATCCTCATTGTACGAACCTAAACATCATTTTGTATATATGCATGTATATGCACATTCGTAATATTGCCAGTCATGCTGAGATAGACTAATGAATATTAGCAAATTCATTCCCCTGGGTAACTCCCCCAAAACAGCAGCTACGTCATTAAAACAGCCCAAGAAATTTCCCTCTAAGCAATACACCAATGGAATTCCCCCCTATATAGGCAAACAGTAACTATAAAAGTGCATCAATCAAAACAACAAGATTACAGGTGATCTACAAATTCGTAACAAGATCGATAGCAATGATGGAAGAGCACAATTCTACAAATGAGTGCACTGTTGTACTCGGAGAGAGGTCTCACAGCTGCCCTACATTGAATGAAGAAGATGACTCGGCTAGTAGAGTACACTATATCAGTCATCTACAGCGACGGAGAAACCTGAAACCAGGCGACCATATCTACGTGTATCGAGTCCTCCATTTATACCAGCACCACGGTATCTTCACGGGGGAGGAGGGAGAAGGAGAGGTCATTCACGTCAGTGGACACAAGTTCAGCAAGACTTCGGCTACTGTCACCTCCAGCAGTTTATCAGAGTTCCTTAGTGGTGGACTGCTACATCTGGTCTCCTACAACGATCCTCACACAAATTTCAAGATACGAGGAACTTGTCACACAAGTTGTAGCAGACCAGCTGAAGATGTGGTGAGCACAGCAAAGGAATTCTTAAATAATCCAGACAGCTGGGGCAAATATAATTTAGCATATCGGAACTGTGAAACTTTCGCTTACTACTGCAAAATAGGGACAGAATCTTTGATCGGTAACACAAGCGTTAACTACAAGCCTCGGGAACGCTCAACAACCAACAGAGTACAAGGTACAGGACCACTTGCCAAACATTTACTAGCTACATTAGTGGATGAGGAAGAATTTTGAGAATGGATTATGCATGCTAATTAAAATATATGTCACACACATGCACATTGATATACATTATAATAGTGAGGCTGTACCTGTAATACAAGTTGATTAAATTTTTTCTCGTTATACATATTATGTGCTGATATATATCAATGTAAAAATTAATGGTGTTCAATCACAGAGTACTTAATTTAATGATTATATATATGGACTGATAAAAAAAAATAAGGTAGAAAAGATTGTTAACGCAATAGCTTTGTTGTGTGTGTGTGTGTGCATGTTCCTGATCCAATCTACTATATTCATTTACGTATAATTATGCCAAGCGGTATAGAGCGTAAACATAGTTACAAGATGTCACCCGTAGAGTGGAGTGGGGCTGTCCCGGAGGAGTATCCATCGTTCTTACAAGCCATGTATGTCACAGTATTCATGAAACTTAAGTCTATGAAAATCACCTAGCTTGACAGAATCAAGATCGAGGCAGTCAGTGTTCAATGACTTAGTAAGGTAATAATAATAATAGCAACTGCACAAAAAAACAGAACACAAGGACAGATAATTCTAGACTAAATTAAGCAACACTAAATATAGAACAGTATCACATGATGTCCAAACTATGTAATTGTCATTTCATTACTGACAGTAAAGCCCACCATAACTTCTATATATAGGTAATATAGTGACAATGGCAGCATAGATAAAAGAGAGAAATGGATAGGAAACACTTAGCGCCTCGAAAACTATCCGCGTTTCACTCCGGGATTTATTTGAGGCCACCTACTGTATACATGGAAAAAAATGGCCAAAAACACACAAATGATAATTGTCTTACTGTCAGTGTGAGAATCCTGCTGCTGAACTTTTACTTCTGTTTAATATACTTGAGGCTATATGACACACAGTACACTACTTATTTAGGTTGTTCTAGCTGTATTATAGGTCAGAAACATCCTGAAGTAGTGAAAGCAATGCTCATTCTGTACACCTCTAGCTACTTCCTAGCAATCCCAAAATTGTTTCTGTTATTTCTAAATGATACCTAATATAAAGGGACATTAAATTGAAGTTGTAGGGAGACTTGGATTTTCCAAAACAGCCGTAGAAGTAGTTTTCCTGGGGGTAGGGAGCGAAACACGGCTGTATCTAAGCTAGCTCAGTGTATGTATTTTATATGCAGCTTATGGGATCACGTGATCAGTTTCCAATCCATGTAGCTCTTTTATCCCTATAATGGCAGTATAGCTTCATACAAGGAAGATCTAATTCCAGTTACACTATAGCCATTTCACCATTAAAATTAAAATGAGGAGACCATATTTCAAAGTTGTTTGTAATAGATATAGCATGATACCGAGTGCATGTTTTATACAGGCACAAGCACAATGAAAGTTGCCTGTGTATTTCAAGTGATAATTTATATCACGATGACCCCTTACCACTTGACATCATGCCTCGAGACTACGCGACCGTGTAATAATAATTACAACAATAGGGAACTTTATGACTTTTATTACACCATTGACAACGTGATATAAATTACTTACAAAGCATTGTGTGTGATCATATGTAATGCGCTATTATAATTATCTATTGGATAGAATTACGTACACTGATTATTTGCTATAGCTGCATCTACTGCACTTGAAAGAGAGGAATATAAGACTGATGAAACTCAGTTAATCAAAACCTCTGATCTGATACTTATAGCTGATTATTTTGATGATGTGGAACTCTACTTGGAAGCATTTGAACTGTCTACTGCTGAGCAAACTGATGTCAAAAACTTAATAACAAAGGGCACTCAAATAGCAATGAATGAATGCTTATCTATTTGGAAACGACATAACCCTTCCACAGCTACAGTCAGGACATTGCTAAATATCTTAAAAAAATTGAGAAAAGAAGAAATAGCATTAAAAGTTCGAAGGTACTGTTTACTAACTGCTATATATATTATGTACGTACGTATATAGCTATATACACAGTTGTTTGAAAATTAATCTTTGGTCACAAAAAAATAAAAGTCGATCAATGGCCAAGTCTGTCGATCATTATAATCATTATACTACGCCCACTCACTGAAACATCTGTGTTTGTGTCTCCCCGTCAGACGGGCACACTATATCGAGGAAGTATAATTATACATTATACAACTCCAGTCCTCAGTCAGGTAGCAAAAAGAGGACTTTCCCGGGGGAAGTACATGGCTATATATAATAATAATAGTCAGTATAATTATAATTATTGGAAAGCACACAATGCAACTGTTATACAGTCAGAGCCTCCAAGTATACGGTTACTTCAGGATTTATACGGATTTCTCTTTTCTAATACGGTTATACGGAATTAATTCGGATATAGACATGTGCTGCACTGTATACTTGTGACCTTTTGTCAGCTTACAGAATAACTGGCCTTAGTTTTGTGAAATGGGCAGTGAATTAAGTGTCTAGTAGCATCCCTTATATATACAGCTGCATGTAGTAACTCTATATGTCCTATAAATATATTATACTGGTGGGGAGTCTGATATTGATATAAATCCCCTCCCCCCCCCCCCCCCGGGGCGACTATTATAAAACCACTAAACAGTTTACCATGCTTTTACATCGTTTATACTGAAAAATTAACTTAAGTTTCTACTTGCATGGGGAGGCTATGGCTATATATGCATGTGCAGTGCAGTGCAGTATCTGTACTCAAACAATGGCTGACTGACAAGACAGAGTGGGATTTACACGTACTAAATTCATTGTTATAATGTATATGCATGTGATAGACTAATGAATATTGGTGATCAGTACCACAAATGCACTCCCCTGGGTAACTCCCTCCAAAACTGCAGCTATAATTATGTATACGTAAGTAAAACAGCTCAACAAAACGGAATTTCCCTTATATAGGTAACACACTATAAAAACAAAGCAATCAAAAATCCTTATCATATACAAGTGTTTAGATAATTTAAACAAGTGTTTAGATAATTTATAACAAGATCTATAACAATGATGGAAGAACACAATTCCACAAATGAGTGCACTGGTGGACTCCGAGAGAGGTCTCACAGCTGCCCTACATTGAATGAAGAAGATGACTCGGCTAGTAGAGTACACTTTGCCAGTCATCTAAAGCGACGGAGAAACCTGAAACCAGGCGACCATATCTACGTGTACCGAGTCCTCCATTTATACCAGCACCACGGTATCTACACAGGGGAGGAGGAAGAAGGAGAGGTCATTCACGTCAGTGGACAAAGATTCAGCAAAACTTTGGCTACTGTCACCTCCAGCAGTTTATCAGAGTTCCTTAATGGTGGACTGCTACATCTGGTCTCCTATAACGATCCACACACAAAACTCAAAATACGAGGAACTTGTCACACGAGTTGCAGCAGACCAGCTGAAGATGTGGTGAGCACAGCAAAGGAATTCTTAAATAATTCCGGGAGCTGGGGCAAATATAATTTAGCGTATCGGAACTGTGAAACGTTTGCTTACTACTGCAAGACAGGGGCAGAATCTTTGATCGTTAACTCCAGCATCAACGATAATGATCTTCGGGAATTCGTGATAAGTAACAGAGTTCAAAGTACGGGACCATTGGCCAGACGTATACTACCTCGTCGGGACAGTTCAAACGATGACAAAGAAGATAAATGATAATGAAAATACCACATATATACACACACATAATTATTGCTACATATACTATATGAATCTTTCTCTTTTTAATGTGCTTGATATTAATGATATTCAAATTAATGATAATGGTCTAAAGCCATAAATATCATATGGCTGATCTATCTACTTCCTTCCAAAAAAGAAACTATAGACAAAAGCTTATATCCTGAAAAAGGCATTTCCAGGGAGACTCCCAAGCAAGCATGTAGAATTATTATAAATCAAGATTACAGAAACTACATGCACACACTAACAAGAAAATGGCAGCGGCTATATTTATACATAAAGGGGAAAATTCATGTACAAGAGAGAGTTAAACTTGTGTGTATACTTATACATATGTGTGTATATCCCCAAACTGATGATTCTACCCTCAGAGTAAAGTTATTAGTAATACAATACAGCCGGTCAACCTGAAACGAAGAGACCACATTTACACCTACATATAAAGTAGAGAATCTATTTCCATCACGGTATCTACATCGGCAAGAGAATACAGTAGACTCTCGTTAATCCAGTCACCCTTGGCCGGAACAGCGAGGTGGTTGTATTTCAGAAAATAGCCGTGGCTAAAAAAACGACCTTACCTTGAATCTAATGACTATATAATTTTGCGGTTCTTCCTCGAGGATAATGAAGGAAAATGAATCATTTTGCTCTCTATTTAAGTGTAATCCGATCTTATTTGCCAAACCACACTCAAAACGTCATATATATATATGGCCGTTAAAATTATATTGAAAACCTTGTTTGGGGCAGCCAGCACGGGCCAGTATAATTATACAGAATAGTGAGTGGCCGTATTTCAGGGTGATTTTTGTGCAGTAAACATCTAGCTAGCATTCAGTGCCAAACCAAATGGCCGGTATATCAAGGTGGCCGTACTTCAAAGGGCCGGAATAGCAAGAGTCTACTGTGCATAATTACACTTCACCAGAGATTCAGGAAAGCAAATCCTAGTCAGCCAGCAAAGAACCCTGGTGAGTCTTAGAAATTTGGCTTCTGGAATATATATGTTGCGGTAAGCAAAAAAAAAACAAAGAAGCAACAACCACAATCATAATTCTAGCTTTCTACGTTAGTGACCCTTTTCCATTGCTCCTGGGACGGGATCACTTCAGCTGTAAATACGTACCTCGAATAAAGGTCGCGTGTAGCTAGCCAGCCATGCAGCAGCCAGCCCATTGCTCCTGGGATGGGATCACTTCAGCTGTAAAAACGTACCTCGAATAAAGGTCGCGTGTAGCTAGCCATGCAGCCATGCAGCCAGCATGCAAGTTCAATTACTTTTGCTCGCTTTTATTCGCCAACAAAGCTTTATAACATCAAAATCTACCACTATCAAAAGGTTATCCACGCTGTAAACGCAGATCTCTGGCATCCAGGTGAGTATATAGATTCAGACATTATAAACAAACAAACAGACAAACCAAACGACTACTAGCTATAACCCGTGGCTGTCCACATTTTTGTATCTTTTGCAAGACTGGAAAAAAAGTTAAACTTTTTTATACTATCTTCGAAGGCATATTATAGATCAAACTCATAACATGTGGGTGTTTCCTGTTGCGTTTGCATACGACACACTGGACATGCTATCAGAAGCAATCACATCACCAATGAGATCAACAATAACATAATTATAACGTGTATGTACCTCTCAATAAACAATTTTCTACACACTGTACACAAGTACCGTAACATTGTAGTCAATTACGTGTTTATGATGTATATACTGTAATTACTGCATTAAAGTTTGTATCCAGTAATTGCATGTTGTCAATTAAGCGCTGCAATTGCATGGCCGTGGCTAAAGCAACGAAAACTGTACTCATAACTCATAATGATCAGACGAGTGTGCGATGTTCTGACATGCACTAACTAAAGAGACAAAGCCAAACTAAAGGCCACCATACACCAGGCAACTTTCAGGAAATTCACCAATATACAACTGTTGCACCAGTTGCAACCAGCCGCAAACAACTGGTTTACAATACACACTTGTACTGCCTGCCTGTATATACAATGGACAAAATTATGACAGCATATAGGTATTGTGGTTTAATCTTTAGGCCACAATTATGTTGCCTGAAGTTGACCTTCATGTAGGGAGGAATTAAGAAGCCAAAACCTGTCACACCCCCTACAGGGTACAGGGGCATAGCTATATCACTAGTACTGTGTCCTGCATGGTTGCCCCCCCCCCCATGCAAGGAGCTTGCTGAGAAAAATTGCAATGCAGGGCTATACCGTATAGCGGGTAATTTTCGTGGGGTAAAAATTCGTTTATTTGGAAAACAGTGGTTTTTGTGAGTAAAAATTTCGTTTAGTCTCGTTCCTGCACTGCATTCATACGTTCCGGTAAGCCACGCCTACGTTAACATTTTGTGAAGGTCAGCTTGCCCACGAAAATAACGAATTTTTACCCCACGAAAATTACCCGCTATACGGTAGTAAATATGTACACATAATTATGCCTCGAGGCGTAGCCGCACGAGGGATACGGTAAAGCTGACTGTGTGTGTGTCTGTCTGTGTGTGTGTGTGTGTATTCCAGCTATAACTGCTCAACGGTTACAATGCGACGAAAACTAACAGCTTCTATAGGCTTCTAGCCACGTTCTCTTGGATTTTGATTCGTGGATTAGCAAACTAAAGCTTCTTTCTCGAGTTATGGCTAGTTTGACTCACATTGAAGGCTGTTGCAGTCTCTTCAGAATCTTTCATAGCATCATCTGTCCGCACAAACTTTCTATTCAACATATGAGTTAGCCTTGCACTAAAGCGCTAGCTTTTTGTTAGCTACAATACTCAGAAAATATCTGTTAAAACAGCTAGCTAGCAGTACAGTAGCCATTTGTAAAATTGATCTCTTTGGACACACCCTTTAATTATTCCTGTGGATGTAATGCGCATGCGCGCTCATTCCCCATGTGTGAGAAAATAATATCCAAGATCCAGATCCAGATCCTCCTGGCAGAATCATCTTTGTCTTGAGGGCCTGGTAAGCCACAAAACACTACCATATAACAATATAGATAACAATATGCATGTACACAGGTCTTTTCTTCTTAGATATTATATACACTGAACTACAGATCCTGGAAGAATCAATTTTCTTCTTTCTTGATGTCCTGGTAAGCCACATAATACAAAAAATAATAACTTACAATAGATGCATGTAAATAAGTCTTTTCTTCTCAGTGACTTTATATAGATAAGCTAACTTTAATATAAAATTCATTATAGATAACACTCTAATACTTTTGAGCGAAAGCAAAAACATGGCGAGAGGCATTAGCACAGCGCCAGCTTGAACACTAGTTATATTAGGTTACAAAATCACGCATGAACAACTTTGTATGTGTATGTACATTTGTAATCTTGCCGAGTCAGTGAACTGACCATGCAATCACGCTGAGATAGACTATAATAATTATAATATTGGTGATCAGTGCCACAAATGCATTCCCCTGCATGGGTAACTCCCATCAAAACAATATGTATACATGCAGTATATTCAATGGAAATCCCTTACAAGTTATAGGATAAAACTATAGTGTTCCCCACACAAGAAAAGAAAGGTGGGCTGCTCATGCAGCCTCTGAACATTAATTTTGGCAAAAAAGCTAGCTATACATCTGCGGTCACTTTTCCACCTTTTTAGCTGATGATCATGTCCTAGTATTCAGCATGATCTATAATTAAACAACCTATGGGGCAGGGCCATATGTAAAAATGTTTGTAGAGAATCAAGACCCTGATTTATGATTGGACAACAAAATCACCACAAAGCACATACAATAATTGTAGACCCAGGACTTTCAGCTTGTTTGCATTGTTTACAAAAACTATCCACATGCACAATAAACAAAAGCCACCTATAGCATATCCATTATAGATGTATCAGTCAACGTTACTATGTCAACTGTAACCATGCAGACAGTAACAGTGTGGATAAATCAATAGTAAAACGTATAGTGCAGTTAAATAGCTATACTTTGTTTTTGTACATGATTATGAATGGATGCACATAGACCACCAACATAAAATGATAGTTTAATGCTAACTGCAGCTATATACGATTATGGTACAGCTGTCAATCAAGGTATGTACATTATGTAACATCTCCTCGCTCTATCAACAATGAGGAGTGAAAGTTAATCTGCACAGTTCACATAATTAATTAATACTATTATTAAGAAGCACCACATGTGAAGGTCGGGAACAATTAATCACTTGCCGTATACTTACCTAGCTAGCGTATTATTATGCATATTCACCAATGGAAATCATAAAGTCAGGAATCAACAACCCCATCCCCTCATTTCGTTTCCAATTCCTCTTCCTCTTCTATCTATGGTTCTCACACACCCACCCACTCACTGAGACGTTTCCCTGTGCATCTCCGTCAGGAATGATGACTCCAAACTCTGTCTTGAACGTGGTACTGGCGGGAATCACCCCCATAGAACCGAACACACCCATCCCCCCTCAGGGTCCTTGGACGAGGCTACCTGCCGGCCAGGGATACAGATCACAGAAATTTATACTGAAAATTATATTGTAGCAATAAAATATGCAAAAGTAGTTACTAATCGACAAAGCCATTTACCATTTCATTGATTTCGAAGTTCTTTAGCTCCATCGTTAAGTTCTATATAGGGACACAAAGGATGGACCTTACTGTACCAGTGATAATATTTGTAACTTACGGTACCAAAACAGTTCAAAACTATTGATCCTCATTCACCCCACGCCCACACACTCTCACAACCTCACACCAGTCTCCTCTTTGTGAGCTCCTGCAGTGCCTTGCTCTCCGGCCCCAATGACAAGCTGTGTTGCTGGGAGACCATCCCCATACTGGCAGGCAAATAACCTCTGATCTCTCCCTCCACTGAGCAACAGATCAACTCCTCTTTGCCGTCCAATCGGTAGTCAGCCTGAGAGGGGGGCGGGGTGGGAGGTTGCTAAAACCATACACTAGAAGCACAATCTGATAGTGTGTTGGAAAAGCTTACTGCACAAAACCAATTTTAGAATGCAAAGTATATATACACATAGCTATATGATATTACAGGTATACACGCAGGTATTTCAAAGGGCTACCAAATGTAATTGTGAACCTATAATAGCTCAAGTTATGAGCACTCAAAGTGATCGATCAAAACAAGCCCATTTTCGAACAAATCACCAAGGTCATAATAGCCCATGTTAATGGATACGAAAGCAATCACTAATCTAAACACATCATTAGATGGCCATGTTGTACCAATACACCTACATGTGATACATGTATAATCCCCTCCCTACACACAGAGCTCACTGTTACTATACACTAATCCCTTCACCTGCACAATGCCGGCCACGGTGGAGGAGAAGGTGTCCTTGTAAATGACATTACCGGTTTGACTGCTACGAACGTCCACCTTCCCACTCGACCATCCTGTTATCACATCAGGCACTCCGTCCTCGTTCATGTCAAACCTTGCCATACATATCGGCTGGTGCTTCGACTGTGTGTGGGTGTGTGGGGTGAAACAGTACTTATAGTTATGAATATCCATTACTTGATCGTCCATACATTTTCAGTTTTCAAAAAGAAGATGGTATATTCTACAGGCTTTGAGGGACAGATAGTTAGACACACCCCTAGACACTCCCACACTCACTTTGATCCTCTAGAATCTCTCTTGTCCGCTGTACACGCCCACTATTCCATTGGCGAGGGCGTAACTGAACTTGTCTCCCTGCAGGGGACCACAGCGCCACCACTGCCTCCGCCTCGTTAATCTCTGTGCAAGTAAACATAAGATACGTCAAGTGAAGTTGTGACAGGCAACATGTATGTATGTTCAGCTATACTCACTATCCTATCCAAACTCTCCCTAAAGGTGGACCAAATTAATAGGCAATCTCTCAAATATGACCGTTGATAACATATTAAAAGATCTCGGAAATTGGATCCACGTAATTTAAGTTATGGCAGCTGAAAGTACTCTAACTATGAGCACTCTGGTTATGTGGTCACAGCTTGTGTACAAAACAACACCTCTGTATAACAGTCTAAACTTTGCTCTCCAAATGTACAGCAGGAGGCTCCACTACACACAACACATGTCCATACACACACAGAGCTATACAGCTGCAGACACTAGCTCACCTGCGTACAGTTCATCGCCCTGGAACACTCTGATGTCATAGTCCTCAGAGCCGACCAGCAGCTAACTCCTCCCATCAGAGTTAAAGTCCGCCAGGGCCAGCGAGCACACATTGTCCCCGGTTACCTAGGCAGGTTGTCAAGGCATGAGCAATAGCTATAATAATTATTGTTACATTCGATAGTAGCTAGTCTTAATACATAACAAAATTGAAGAGGAACCATTTCATAGTGGTACTGAGTAGATACTCACTGTCCAGAACGAGTCTTGTCCCTCATGGTCCAGTCCAGTGATTGCACAATTACCCCCAACAAAGGCCAGGGGCTTACTCATGTCCGCCAGCTGCCCTGGTATTAGCTCTGTCAGGCAGCTGCATAGAGAGTATAAAGTGTTTGGACCTGTGTCATAGTAAGTCAAATCTTATACAGACATTGTTGGTTTTAGGGTGGCCACTATAGACAGTTTTTACTGTACATACTATCAGGAGTTACCCAACTGGTACAATCACGGCATTGCACATACATTGCACATACATGTAAATCTCAAACTAATGCATTTTGTGTTAACAATATATAGAAAGGCAATACAAATAAGTAACCGTTTAGTTATTCCTACCCCAGGGTATACCACACCCACCACCCCTCCCCCTCACCTCCTTATAGAACAGCTCAGAGTTTTGCTCCACATCATATGCCAGTCCGTTGTTTGGGTACCCACCACCAACACGTCCTGGTCCAGTTCCGGATCCAGTTTCCCCGCTGCCAATGATGTCACATGTTGTCCGATGCTCAGCAGAGTGATGTCAGAGTCTGAGGACGAGACAGAGAGACGTGCAGTGGATATGGTTGAGGGGGAGGGGCTGGACATACGATGGTGAGGTGTGTGTATGAAAACCTGCACAGAATAAAAATACAGTGGAACCTCTGTTAACAACCAGCTCCCAGTTGCTATATAACGGCCAGGCACCCAGGTCCCAAATGAACAGTTTACAACCTCTCAAAAAAGGCCACCTCTCAAAACATTGTCCACAAAGGTGTCCGTTATAGAGGGATTCCACTGTAATCATTAGCGAGAGTTTTGCATCTGTTGTATATTATTGTAAGCACGAACCCAAGAGCTGTTTTTATAATCAGTTGTATATAATTATTGTAAGAAGATTGTAAGAACAGGGAACCTAAGAGCCAACGTGTGACGTGAATGTCGAGAGGTGCACTGTAATTAGAATTAACACTACCTTTCCACCATTTGTAGCTGCAGTTAGCGATGGATGCTTGCCATCGTAATGTCCGACCGTCACCAGTCTGGGAAAGATCTTCTGGTTCAGTTTGAGCGTGAAAATGGGCACCAGCATCTTTGTTTAGATATAATATTATGGGCTTGATTGCGAAAGGATAAATAAAGGGGGCGTAGCTGCTCACCTGCAGCCTTTTTCATCAACGATCATTTCCATTTGAGCAAATTTTAATCACTGCATTTTATTCAACATTGTTTTTAATCACAAAATAGCAATACAGTTATCTGATATAGTCCACATCTTTGATCCCATACTTGGTTGCCAGTAGCGACACCGCTCGCTTTGCCGATTCCAGTCCACTCACAATCCATGCAAGGGAGCTGGCCAGATGCCCACCAGCAAAATAGATATTCCCTTGAGGCTTGACCATTGCAGGGTAGAACTCGTGGAACTGTCCAGGCAGGTAGAATGTCATTCCCCACCAATCTATTTCAAAAGCTTGGCTCAGGAAATGTTCACTCCCTGGTTCACCTCCAGCGTATTCTTGGGCAATGTCCACTTCCGGATAGAGTGATTGAAGATCGTGCAGAGCCCTCTTTATCTTGTCCTCTTTCGACAGAATTCTCCACTGCATAGAGTCACTGTTCCAATTGTAGACATGAAGTACTCCTTTTTCTTTTTCTCCCACTCCGTAGTCAGGATATATAACCCAGTGAATTGGCAAGTCTGTCGTTGACTGACCACCAAACGAGGGTGGGGGGTTTAAATCAGGTCGCTCCCAAAATCTCGAGTGAAATCGCAAGCCAAATTTACTCATAGGATCAAACAACGTTGCCCTCATAGCTTGTTCTGCGTCCGTACCAAAATATGGTCTTTCGGGAATGAGACGAAGTAAAGGCAAAGGAACAGCCATAATCACAGCATCAAATTCTTCGTAGATCAGATCTTTTGTTTTGGGTTGAGAAAATCCAATTTTAACACTCTGATTTGACTGTGATAGCGACTCGACTTTTGAGTTTAACAAAATCACTCCATTTCTTCTTTGAACGGCTTCAGCACACAATTCTGGGAGCTTGGACATACCTCCTTTGATAGTTTTCCATGTTAGCTGGAAATCAAAAATGCCATCAAAGAAAAACTGTTCCAACAGTCCATCACGCAAGTCGTTGGTCTGACAACACATAACTTCAACATAGTTGATTTTCTTGGAACTCCAACCCAGATCACGAGAGAGGTATTCCCGAAAAGACATGTCGTGGTATTTCATCAAAGATGCTTCAAAATTGGTCTCAAATGCTTCAGAGAGAGGTTTCAGTGCCTCAAGATATAATTTATTGGCTTCTCCATCGGCTACAGCATCTTCCGGAAATCCAAGCTCTTTGTAGTGTTCAGCAGCATACTTAGCAGACATAATGCAACCATTCTTCTGTTTCGTATTGTTGACAAAAACTCGGTTTCCCTCTAAACTCAAATACTTGAAATCCATCAGCTCAATAGGATCGTCTGGGAACTGTTTGTTGAGAAACTCAATGAGTGAAAATACAGGTCGGTGACTATCAATGCATGGAATTCTCATAGCGCCAGCTTCAAAATACTGATTTGGCTCAGACGAGAAACGGTAAGTGTACACAGAGCCTCCTACTCTGTCACTGGCATCGAAAATCTTGACTTCAACTCCTGGAAAGTGTTGCTGTAAAAGAATCGCTGAATATAAGCCAGACATTCCACCCCCCACGATGCCGACACTAAATTTAGGAGGGAGGGAGAGGGGAGCATGGTCCTCTGTGCGGTTCAGACCTGCAGCTCTGTCCAGGTACTCTTGGTATTTACTGAGCAGAGATGCTGAGGAAGTGCTATTCGCCATTGTTTCCAGGATGACTGAGCAAATTGGATGACCTCCATTACTAGCCGTGTATAATGAAAAGTTGGTTAGTCTCGAATACCCGCCTCAATCTATTTTAGGTTGAGGCGGGTATTCGAGACAACATGTTGGTAGTATACAGTGGAACCTCCATTAACGACCACCTCCAAAGAGCAACCACACGCTATATAAAACGGCCAAGAGCTCAGGTCCGGATTGAAACTACAATGACTTCAATGTAAAGCAACCTCTCAGGAGCGACCACCTCTCTACTCCGTATAACGAGCAGCTTTCTAGTCCCCAACTAGCTTTAGCAATGGAAAATTACCTCCCAGAAGGGACAGCCACACCCAGAATTAGCAGAAAATTATTGCTGAGATAGCATTATTGTGAAAACCTGGCTGTAGCTTGTCTCTACAGCCTTTTCAAAGCTTGTATGAGCTAAAGAAGCAGTTAGCAAAGCTCCAAGTCCAAGATTCATTTGCAGCAAGAAATGAGTCATAGAAAATACATAGCTGGCAATCGAAACCTCCCAAGGAAGACCACCTCTCTATAACGGCCAAAAGGCTGGTCCCCAATGGTGTCCGTTTTATGGAGGTTCCACTGTATTGTTTGCTACAAGAATGGTGACTACAAGTGCTCATGCTTGGGCTAAAATTAAAACTCATGCATGCATACGCATGTACGTGCCTGTACAACAATTATAAAAAATAGTCTGCATTCGCAGCGTTGATGATAGCTATATACACATACAATGGACTAAGCAGGTCAAAAAGTGCCAAAAAAATCCTAAAATAGTTACTGTTGACACACAGCAGAGTGAGCTACACCCATGCATGCACAACGAGTCCTCTTATGGTGGCTCCTCTTTCACTATCTCTTCCTTTTCTTTCTCTTTTTGCCGACAAGATGCTGCGAATGTCAACCTGTGCAAATCATATATATAGCGCATTAAATGATGACTGAATGCATGCATGCATATACTAATCGGGCGCCGCCGTGCACCCTGATCCCTCTATATACCATTGCCCGGAAGGAGGTCGGCAATATACCTGGCTATAGCTAGCTGGTACAACAATCAATTCGAACCATTATAGTGGCCTACAGCCTATAATATATAGAGAGTAATGCCACAATAGGGTGAGAATATAATTGTACTTAAAGATTAGAACATTTCTAAGAAATTGTGCTGATATATAGTATACCATTACAGGTGAATTGCTAAGCGAAAAGGCACCCCAAAAACTCGATAATTCAGTACTGTAGTAATCAGTTTTGTATATAATTATACAGTCTGGCGTAGATTTTGGGAAGGGCAGGGGCTCAATGGTTGAGCATAAATATAGGCGCTGACTTTCATTGAATTAAAAAAAAAGGTCATCACTTTTTCTCAGCTGTGAGCATGCATCAGATCTACCATCAGCCCCCCTCTGCGGCGGGACTGCCTACGCCACTGCATGCATGGTATACATAATAATATTACTGTATATATATATAGCGGGTAATTTTCGGGGGACAAAATATTCGCGGTTCAGCAATATTGAGACATTTCGTGGGTAAAATTTTCGTGGTTGCTGCTTGCACTGCAGGTAAAGGTAGGTAAGGTCGCTTCATTCGTGGGTAAATATTCGTGGTCAGACCTTCAACCACGAAAACAATGAATATTTTGCCCCACGAAAATTACCCGCTATACATATAAACTACAAAACTATACAATGCATAATTATATATGACGGTTAAACTATTCAGGATTGTTCACTCAGTTGTGCCAACATTCCATATAGATCTACCTCAGCTGAAAACGATTGGCCTTTTAGCCTTTAGCTACATACACTGTAAAAACAAATTGGTTGAAATAACCCATTTTTGGTTGCCTGAATTGCAAAATTGCAATTCAGGCAACCAAAAATGGGTTATTTCAACCCATTTGTTTTTACAGTGTAAACCACCACCTTTGGTTGCCATGGAAATCTGTTTGGGTGTGTTTTATAATTATAAGTTGTTCACCAACACAATGGTATCATAATAAATTAGAATGTTCCAATCCTTACATTTTTGTATGTACATGCACCAATACTGTAATGATCATTAGTCATTTCTTGTTCTTAATATTTCCTGTGTTGTAATGTTTACTGCATGCATGCATGCATGTACATGCGCATGAGTTCTTATCACTTCTTTTGTATAATTATGTCTATCTTATTGCTTTGCGCTCTAGCCCATGCATGCATGCTAAATGATGTACAAGTGTCTATAGTTTCCACGCTTTTTGGTGTTTCCCCTGGCCAATCCTTTACATTGCAAATGGTTTTCTAGTCGGATGTACATTATAGGTTTGTAGCATAAGAATATACAGTGGAACCTCCTTTAACAACCACCTCCGAATAAAGGCCAGTTGCTATATAATGGCCAGGCACCCAGGTCCCAAATGAACAGTTTGTGTACAAAACACACAACCTCTCAACAAAGGCCACCTCTGTATAAAGGCCAAAACATTGTTCCCCAAAGGTGCCCGTTATAGGGGTTCCACTGTAGTTGTAAGAATACAGAGGCGGAATCATTACTGTGCATCCCTTTGTGACCACATCCACTACCCCAAGCCTCCACTGGACTGTATACATGTATATAGGACATTGGCAAAGGCCACCACTCCTAAGATCAGTTTAAAGCACCCACTCACTCACTGCAAGAAGATAGAGTTAACCCTATGAATTTTGTTGCAAAAGTAACGCTACGATCATGCCATCAGCTACTAAATATTATTTTAGCTTTGCACAAGTTATGAATATCAGAGTTAGCTCCGAAAGGTTGATTAAAGCCATGCACACTAGATTGCAAGACGTATACTTATAATTATGGGGATAAGAGCCTCTGCTCATTGCATAACTGTTAATCTAGCTAACTACTTCGCACTTCCTATGCTGATACTTGGACTCTAAGCACCTCTAGTAACCGGTCCACCCTCCGAATAAGATGATAGTATGTATTATATGAGACTTAGCTAGTGTCTTTACCTGATGACAATGATTCTATAGGATGGCTTCTATATGGAGACCCTGCAGCAGAGGGGGGAGTGAGGTATGATACTAAAGGTCCGACTATAATAAGAGAGACTTAGTACACACGTACACAGGAACAACATGGGCAAAGATTTCAATATAACTCACTAAAAAAGCTACGAAAAGATTTGCACTCTATTGTTGTCACGATCACACACATACACCACACCACACTGGTCTACTGCTATGCCAAAAGGCCCATATAACTGTCCTAGTCCAGATCCTTTTGATCCAAACGATTTGAGAAACACTCCCTCACATGTGAACACTGAGACACGACCGTTCCCATTCTCCCCCACATACACCAAATCATTACTGTCCACACAGATGCTGACAGGCCCGTCAAGTTCTCCATTTCCACTGCCTTCCTTCCCAAATTGCCGCAGATAGACACCATCGGGTGTGAAAACTTTCACTCGAGCATTAGCAGGTTCAGCTACATACACACAACCACTACGATCGGATGCAACGTCATAGGGATGGTACAAATCTCGATTAGCACTGCCTTCACTGCCAAACTTGCTGGAGAAAGTGAGGTCGGAGTTGAAGATGTTAACACAGTCAGCACCGCTATTAACAACATACACCTTCCCATTGACACTGTTGACACACACACCATGAGGAAAATTTAACTGTCCAGGACCCGCATCAACACGACTACCTACTGCTGCTATCAGGTCTCCGCCACGTGAGAACTTCAACAGTCGACAATTACCAGTATCTACCACTAGAATGTTGTCATCACCGTCCACTGCCACACCATAAGGACTCATCTCCTTAAAATCTGTGCCTCGAGTGTCTAATGTTCGCAGCTTCTCTCCTCTGGGGCTAAATATTGAGACAACACTAGTATTGGCTTCAGTCACAATTATCTCTCCAGCTTGGTTGAGTGCCACTCCATAAGGTTTCTTGATAGTCTTGATATCACTTCCTAGTTTATTGATCGGAGTCTTGACTGCCTCATTGCCCATTGACACAAAACTGAAGGGGGGAGAAAAGGATAAGTTATGGGGCTCGTTTATCTTTACTGGCCTACTAGAATAAAGGACGCATGTAGAGTGCTAGCTCAAGCTTTTGTACGATAAAAAAGCTCTAACATCAAAATCTGCCACTTAGGCTATCTATGCTGTAAATGCAGTGCTATGGCACCCAGGTAAGTAGATGCACATGTCATACACAAACAAACAAACCAACAGACTATACTATACCCGTGGCCGCCCACTTGCGCCTCTGGTTAGAAAAATATTTATAAAACGGCTCAAAGTAGCTCTAGACAACACTCACAGCTCTCACAGTGACTGGTCAGGTGATGCATGCACAACAATATTCATAGGATCCGGCAAAGTATTGATTATGGTTAGACCACAATGCAATGGTACACACAAACTTGTGGCTATCAGTATTGCCTAGCAACATTCTACACCCACTCTATTGCTAGCTCTCTGACCAGTTGCCTGAGATACAGACAACACACACTCATACAGTGTCACCCTCCATGCATGTTAACAACACTCCATACCATTATGACATTGATCTCATGCACCTAATGCACACACTCAAATTTGTCATAATACAAAAGTTCGAATTGAGAATACGCACATTGATTTAAGAGTTGGTGCAACTGAAACCCAGTCTTCAAGAGAAGCTCTAAAACTGTCAGACAGTGGACTAGTGGACCTGCTAGACACAACCCACACATACACACACCAGACCACCCCCCCCACACACACGTACACACACACACACAAGTATATTTAAGGTTAGATCTCTTACACTGATTGTACATGTAGCTATACAAGCCACAAAACACCTAAACGTAAGATGATATCCAGATACAGAGGAGGTTGGACACGATCATGTGCACTACTTTTTTTGCTGAGCTGGCACAGAAATTAACAAGGATTTTCTATGTAAACTTCTAGCTGGTGTTGCACGATCATTGGAGACTGAAGGCAACATTTATGTATCTCTCTCAGGGCTCGCGCTAAAAATATTAGCATGACTGTCAACATGTCAGTCCAATTAATGTTTTGATCTGACAACATGTAATTTTGCTCTGACATGCAAATTAAGTTGGCTAGGCTATACAATTTCTATATTCAAAATCAGGCACACAAGTCATTGGTTCTTGTGCATGAGGCTGGCAGCATGATCTTCGAAGTTGGACTCTCGAATAATCCTTGAGCCATCAATAAACTCGTTCAAGTTTCTTAGGCCTTTTAGCTTATCATGAAACTTTGTAGAGAAAGACCCACCAGCCAAAGAGAGAGACCGACCATTCAGCCAGAGAGAGATAATAAACTAAGAACTTCAGAGACAGTTCGCTTGCTCTCAACTAGCTAACTACATTGAATGTACAGCCATGAGACAATTTGTAATTCTTGGTCATTTTCACTGATCCATTTATCCACACTTCTTGTTCTGAGCTACAAGAACTCTGATAAGGCTCTTACTAGTGCTAGAATAGCTAACCCCTATATAACGATCTCTGGCTAGCTCTACATGTATGCTCCGACAAAATGTCTGACTAACACGTGCAATGATCGGACACGTGCACATAATGACCGGATTTTGTCAGGTGTCAGACTGTAATTTCGAGCCCTGCTCTCTGGCTACTTTGAATATAAAGTATTTATTAACCAACCCGATCCCCAGCGATCCCCTCTATTCTGGCGAGTTATCAGTACTGGCATACAGTGTTTACTAGATTCTTGCCAGCCAGTACAATGCAAGCTACATACAGCACCGCTGAACTATACTCTACCCTATAGTCTAGCTAATCTTGGTCCAGCCAGACAACAGACACAGCTAGTCCGGTGTTACAAGTCAGCAAAGCAAGAGTATCTATACATTTTTATTACAGTTATTCGGTATCTATGATAACGTGAGCAGAGACCTTAGGAATGTCACATGATTGATAACACGTGGCCAACCTCCTCTGATCCAGATATGGGAATTACATGAGCCTAAACACAATCGGCATGGTATTAAAATTAGCTGAATGGAAAAGTGAAAAGATTCTAACGTTGTCACGTGAGTACTACTACATCAAATAACAATAGTAATCTTTGGTTTAATGGTGCGACTATTCCGTATTCAATTTCAACGACCTTCCGAATGGTGTTATCAAAGTTATTTAAGCCATACAAATATATTGGCTACACCATGGATACTAATAGTCTATGGTTCAAGGCGGAAAATAACAAATTATGACCCCGACGAAATTTGGGATTGCAACACATCAATTAACCTTTATAGAAATCACACAAAAATGTGACATTAATCAACGATACTACCAGTTACGAAATTATAATAATGGTGGGGTTTTAGTATTCCCTATTGGAAATATCGGATTGCCTGCAGCAAATTACAAGGACCCAGAATTTCGTTGTTGTGTGCATTAAGAACTCAAGATAAAACAGGTTCTATTTTCATGTACAATAGAGAGTTCTGGCCATTAATTTCTTCTCTGGAGAGATGCGCAATGCATCATGAGACAGCTAGAGAGTATAATAAACAATATACCAATGACTAAAGGCCTTGTGTTCTTTCCTGTTTCAGTATATAGCTATCTATAGTAAGTCTTAATAGAATGGTCAGTTGGAACTTTAGGAAATGCAGTTGCTCCCAATGTTGTAAATACTTGAGAGACATAAACTCACTCTAATTAGCTGAGTCCCTAGGCTACTATTTGTCCCACCAGGCCGTTTATTTCTAGTTTATTTGTCATAATCAGTACGTTAGTTTGGCATGCATACAGGCGTCTTAGTAAGTTAACCACTTCTCACCGATCTCATCAGCAATGATGATGCTGCTCAATCTGATTGGCTGGGTGGACTGAGCCGTGAGCTCTGCCTCCCAAGAGCATCCAGGCTCCTCCTCCAAATACAGCGTCTTCACTGACACTATATATGTCCGATTTAGTGCTCAACCTGTGTGTATGGATGGGAGTGTATGTACGTGTGTGGAGGGTGGCATATACGTAATCATTAATATAATTATTTATTGCAGTGCACTATAACTATTGAACGCTGGAATTCACCGAGCAATATATATTAAGCCATATTATTTTTAGGCCTAAATCTGTAAATCTTTGTACCAAGCTTAATTAACTATTGACTGTAACTCACCGTCACAGCTAGCCTCGATCCCAGGCCGAGTTTTCGCTTTTATAACGGTTAGGCGAACAACTGGGCCTGGTACTAGTTGTCTGCGCATGCGTCAAAGTTTCATTGTATATTTGTGGTCGGCAAAAATATTTAATAAATCAATAATCGAAATTTGTACACAGAAAATGCACAGAGTGAGTACACAAAAGATGCACATAGGGAGCTGCTTCACAAAGGCCTAGGGAGTTGCCAGTTGTGCTGCAGCACAATTACAGTGACCCAGGGCAACTTCAGGATGATTGAATGCCTTCAAATTACGTTTCAAAAAGATTTAGCAGGCTGCTGGACTTCTGTGATTCTAGGCCCCAACTCGTAACTCAGTTAAATTTTGCTTGAGAAAACGTAGATTCTCTTGATGTCTCTGAGCTACCCAGCAACGCTCGAATGAGCAGGTCATACTCCAGTCCTGTGAGTATAGGACAATATTAAAAGAAACCAAAACGGTTAAACCCTTACCTCAAACTGTCCAGTCTCGTCCGTTACTATAGCCAAGAGGAGCACTGTTGGGATAGCTGGATATTAGCCATTGCTCCTAGATCCTGTACAGAGAAGTAGACATTTTAAATACGTGTAGATCTATACATATTAAATTTCTCGGTTATAGTGTCATTGTCAACGAGCTGATGATGGCAGCACCAAGTTCTCTAGCTCACACTCTTCACTTGATCCACCATATTAATGATGAAACTATAGTCTACCTACGTACCGGTAGATCTTGCCAAACATGAACAAGACTTGATAGCATAGCCATAGGGCCCACACAAAAATATCTGACCTTAACAAGCTTGACAAAGCTTTATACCTCTTTCCTTGTTGTTCAGTCTTCAGAATAAGCTTCAGAGAAGAGAGAAGCTTCAGCTAAGAGCCATTCCAAATAATGATAAAACGGGAACTGACTTCTAGTACACGATAGTACACGAATATAAATGTCACAAAAGTGAACGAGAATATCCATTCGTCAGAATCTGACGAACGACTGACGCATGCGCAGACAACTAGTACCAGGCCCAGTTGTTCGCCTAACCGTTATAAAAGCGAAAACTCGGCCTGGGATCGAGGCTACGTCACAGCTTGCACACTGCACCAGTATCCCCCCTCCCCTACACACACACAGTAGGTATACACTGACCAAGAGAAACAACCCCTTGAGGGGAGCTCAGAGTGAATTAAGTTGACCTTGTCAATGACTAAAATGTTGGAGGGGACATATTATAGGGAAGTCAAACCACGGTACGTTCAGCTTCCCCAGTGAGCTGGCTTTATATGAAGAGAGCAGACGAGTATGAGGACCGTGTGGCTGCCTTCATCTTGAGTATAGGAGAGATAGTTAGTTCATGTAAATGTAGTTTGTAGCTATCGATCAGCCCCTCCCCCACTTTGTTTGCAAAATAACATACTTTACACAAATTAATAATAACACGCTCATGCACCAATGCTAAGACTCAGAGTCCAATTGTTTGATGTGGTGTAGCACAGTGTCCATGGAGGGTCTGTCCTGAGGGGAGTGAGAGACACAGGGTGTGATGAGCTCCCGCCATACACCTTCCATACTCGATAGCAGAACAAGAAATACAGCAGCTTCAGGAAATCTGGCATTCACCACTTCACAAAGCAAGCACTCTAAAACTGTACACATCATCTTTGTCCATGCACTAGGCTGTGGGGGGAGGGAAAATTGGTTCAGGAAATTGATCACATAAAAACACAATCTATACAATTAAAAATTAAATAGACAGTAGTGTACAACACAGGAATATAGGGACAGTAATATCGAATGCGAGGTTATAATGACACTGTACAAGCTTGATTGCGTTTTAAATTGCAATCTAATTATTTCTTTAGACACATAAGAATTCATTCACAATCGAAAAATCGCTGCATTTGAAACTCGATATAATACTGGGATCATCATATTTTTATCAACACATATTAGTAAAAACAAGAGTACTATCGAATGCGAAATTAGTCAATCAGGAATTATCAGAGCTATAGTCTTCGCAAGCCAGCCGTTACAATGTATCCTCTAGCAAATTACACATGAGCTACTTGTGCAGACTAAGTGGCTGTTTGCATTGAAAGTGGTTATAGTGGTTAGAGGACGGATGTGTGAAACCACATAATCAAATACATGAACTAGGATTACACGAGATTATATACACCAGAGCAGATTGACCCTAAACACACACATGGGTACATACTGTCAAGGAGGTCATGATGAATACACACTAACCTGATGAGATAGGTTCTCCCTGGAGAGTACGGAGGGCAGGTACTGGTTGGAGGAGGTCGTGAGAACAGCTGCACCAGACACACCTCCCATGCAGTCTCACACACACTAGCGCTGCACAACAGACACACTTTGAACAAAACCAAATATGGCAAATGATAATGTGTGTACGTAATCTAAAGTTACGGCCTCTCAAAGTCCTATATACAGCTATACCCAGGCACACCCCACACCTCCATAATACTGGGATACCATTATACATAATTTTATGTTCTGACGGTCCAATTTCAATGATTTGATGCTTTTCTGAAAGCTCCATAAATGGCACAATCAACCCACACATTCTCAAAGTGGTACAGCCACCACTGTACACATGTAACTCTTATAGAAAGTTCTATCAAAGTAATGGATGCTAAAATCAGTGGCAAAAGTTGTCCCCCTCAACAACACACTTGCTATCTGAGTCCTTGTGTTGTAGTGAGGAGGTCTGGGGGGTGGGTAGAGCATTCTGATTGGACAATCAAAACGACCATTGAAGTTCCAGTCCAGTGACCTTTGACCTATGTGGGTGGAGTCTCCCTACTGTCGTATACTTCCGATGTCATGGTGATGACGTCTGACCTCCCATCTCTCCACCAGATACTTAACAAAGGACAGTGGCAGATCCATGCACTCATCCATGGAGGGTTGTAGCATCATGTTCTCAATTAGTAGCTTGATGATATCAGGCTCCACCCCCTGTCCCTCAGACGGACCTTGACTTTGGCCGTACCAGTGTTGACGCCCACCACCAGCACCATGTCACCATGGAGACCCTGCAGCGGAGGGGGGGTGGGGTGAGGTACGATACTAAAGGTATACGACTATAACAGGAGAGACTAAGTACACACGTACACAGGGACAGCACGGGCAAAGATTCACTAATTTCAATTTTCAATATTCATTAGCAACGTTACGTAAAATAACTCACAACAAAATTTACGAAAATATTTGCACTCTATTGTTACCATGATCACACACATACACCACACCACACTGGTCTACTGCTATGCCATAAGGCTTGTTGAACTGTCCTGGTCCAGATCCCTCTGATCCAAACGACTTGAGAAACACTCCCTCACATGTGAGCACTGAGACACGATTGTTCCCATTCTCCCCCACATACACCAGATCATCACTGTCCACACAGATGCTGGCAGGGAAGCTAAGTTCTCCATTTCCACTGCCTGTCTTCCCAAACTGCCTCAGATAGCCACCATCGGGTGTGAAGACTTGCACTCGACAATTCGAATAATCAACCACATACACACAATCACTACGATCGGATGCAATGACCCAGGGAGAGCAAAACTGTCCATTACCACTGCCTTCACTGCCGAACTTGCTGGAGAAGGTGAGGTCAGAGTTTAAGATGTGTACACAGTTAGAACCAAAATCAGCCACATACACCTTCCCATTGATACTGTTGACATAAACACTAATCAGATAGTTAAACTGTCCAGGACCATCGCCATGACTACCAACTGCTGCTATCAGGTCTCCTCTACGTGAGAACTTCAACAGTCGATAATTACCACTATCCACCACCAGAATGTTGTCATCACGGTCCACTCCCACACATTTCCCAACAGCTGTGACTCGAGTGTCTAATGTTCGCAGCTTGTGTCCTGTGGGGCTACACATCGAAATAATACCAGCATCGGCTTCAGCCACAATTATCTCCCCAGCTTGGTTGAGTGCCACTCCACAAGGTTTATTGAGATCATTGATAGTTTTGATAACAGTTCCTAGTTTATCGATCGGAGTCTTGACTGACACAGGGAATGGACATCCTGCCACCTCCTCTCCACCCACTCTCACGATCAGCTCGCTGGCCCCGCCCACTGTCGGCTGGTAGGAGATCTCGTACTCTCCCTTCCCTCGTTCTTTCACAACACATTTTGTGGTTTCGTTCGTCAGCTTAGAGACAAGTTTGGCTTCAATGTTCAACAAATCCAAGCCAACAATTCGTTGTTTGGAATCTATTGCATTCAGAATGGCAACAGGAAGAGGTTGGGTTGTCTTCATTCGTCTTGAGGGCACCACTTTCAATGCACAATAGTTAGTCACTTCTTTACTAGTACAGATGTGAACTGAATCCTGACAAGCTTCAACAATTTGAGTAGAGTATGCAAAACAGGTGTTGGTTGTCTCACGAGGCTCTAGGGTGTTGGGGTCAAAGGTGTCCACCAGCTCTCTCACTTGCTTCACCACACCTTGCTTCATCTTGAGCACGTCTCCTGAAGACCCGGTACGAATGCTCTCTCTCACGAAATGCAGGCAGCTGTTACGTTGGGTTTGGAGGATCTCCACCTCCTCTCGCTGAGCAGAGAGGCTCTTGAGCTGTTGTTGTGTGTGGCCTTCCAACTCGGCCATAAGCTCCCCCTCACGAGCATACAGAGCTTGATGGATTTCATCGAATTTCGAGTGGATATTGGTCGCAATTTTTCCTCCTTGTTCAACAATTTCGGCATGTCGTCCATCTAGATTGACGAGAGCTGTGTTGGTGGCCTCTAGCTGTTTCTTAACGGGTCCCAGGGAGTCCAGGATCTCTTTCTTGTGGCTTTCAAAGGTGTCGGCAATCACACAGTACTTGTGGTCTTTGTGTATTTGTACAATGCAGTGGGTACAGATCAGTTCTCCACAAGGTTCACAGTACAGCTTGAGGCTTTTGTTGTGTTTAGGGCAGCGAGGGGTCACCTTATTCGAAGAAACAAGACGAATCAAATCCCCCTCAACTTTTTCGATACTAACAAGTTCGTGATCTTTGAGCTCGTCCCATTCTTTGTGCATATCGGTACACTTCTCGCAGATGAACTTAGTGCATTGTCGGCAAAAGCTGGTGGCTTTACGATTGGTAACAGAACATTTCTCACAGGCCAATTTCTGAGGCTCTTTCACCTTCTTGAGTGTTTCCTGGATGTCAAAGAGATGGTGTACATTGAAGGCAGCCTGGAGGCCACTCACACCAATGGGGGGTAGGGGGGTGGGCCGGCGACACTTGGGGCATTCCAGCTGGCCTTGTCGATTGTGGGCAACTATATCATCGAGACAATGTTGACAGTAGACGTGGAAACAGGAAAGCAGTCGAGGGTTGGTGTAGGGCTCCAGACAGACTAGGCATGACAGCTGGTCCTCCACTTTGGAGAGAGCTTCTTGAGCAGCACTCGGCCTCTCAGCCATTGACACAAAACTGAGGGGGGAGAGAAAAGGATAACAATAGGCTAAAAAGGGGGCGTGTCAAGTTTTATAATAATAATAACAAAGAATTCAAGCAACAAAAACTACAAACGAATGTATCAGAACATGTACAATAATTATGCTCACCTTTATAAAAGTGTTTAGTAGTAGAAAGAAAGCTTAAAGCTTGGCAAAAGCAGCTATAGACTCACAGCTCTCATGCACAGTGACAGGTCAGGTGATGCATGCACAACAATATTCATAGGATCAAAGTATTGATTATGGTTAGACCATAATGGTACACACATACTTGTGGCTATATTGCCTAGCAACATTCTACACCCACTCTATTGCTAGCCCTCTGACCAGTTGCCTGAGATACAGACAACACACACTCATACAATGTGACCCTCCATGTTAACAACACTCCATACCATGTTGAAATTGATCTCACATCATGCACCCATGCACACACGCAAGATCACAAAATATATTCAAATTCATCATAATACAAAAATCAGCATACATACATACATACATGCGGATGATATTATTATAATCTCTATGTGTATAATTATGTTAGAATACTCTTAATTGGGTCCATGAGATGCATGGCTGAGTGGACTCCATTGCCCCACCCACTCACACCACCGGCCTTCTCTTGTGGTCGAGATATTTACGTATCAAAACTTTTGTTGCTATAATGACAAAATCCAGTGTTGAAGGGATGAGCAATATATACAAGCTCAACAATGCACCAGGAGATACCCAGCGAGACAGAGACGCTTGGCAAAAAAGAAAACCAAGGAACCAAAACAAACAAAGATAGATTTTCCACCACGCACAAGATTCCCAATGTAATCGTCCATAATCACGATCTCTGAACATTGAACAACAACACTACTCAGTAAAGGACTCTCCTTCACACCAACCCCTAACATTAATAATACTGTACAATATCCCCACCACTACGTCAATACAATGAGTTCACAAGATCACTTAGATAAATCTACACACACGCAGACGAATGAAATTGTTACCGAAATCGAATTATGTAACTTACACTCAAGTATATTCACGAATGCCCACTTTAGAAGCGTACATTGTTGACCAAACAAGAACAAAATTGGACGACAAACTACCACGTACTCATATTTAACCAAACAACATCTAACCTGAACAAACACACGATATGCCCTCGCCAAACTAAAAAAACAAAGAACCGATAAAACCAGCTGACACAAATCTTGGCATAGATACGGACGACTACATATGCTCTCTTGTACTCTGTGACCAAAGTACGTACAGATTAACACAACAACACCAACTCAAGATATAGAACATCAACTACAAGAAACCACCAGACATTTTTCACCACAACTAAACGCAATACACAAAAACCTCAAAAAAATAATGCTTACTTCCCAACCTCAAAAATACACAACCTCCCAAGTTCTACGGAATACCCAAAATCCACAAAAAATGTACGACACTCCCCCGGTATGACCAATAATTTCCCATTCTAATTCCATGCTCTCCCCTTCTGCCCACTTCATCGATCACGTACTACAACCACTCGCACGCTATTACACAGATTACCTACCAAACTAAAGTCTATTTGCGTTGAGTTCGACCCCGGAAGTTATGTGGTCAATTATGGATTCATTTATACTTTATGCCGTGGTGGACAAGCATCAGTGCCTGGGACTCTACATGGAGTATGTTTAGCTGGTTGGAGCTTACCAGAGTATAGATACAAGCGCTTTTTAACAAGGAATCCAATTTCACTGAAGTATGACAAAGTTATAAGAACTTTATGAAGGTCAAACTCAACACAAACTGACCTTTAATTATAGCTTATTTTGACTAATGGCAAATCCAACCAAGGTTAGACATACCCCATTTCCAAACACACACACACACATGCACACACTCAAGTAATTAGCAAATCCACATTGTCAGAAGATTAGATCTTACACTGATTGTACACATAGCTATACAAGCCACAAAACATGCACCTAAACCGAAGATGATACACAGATATGGGAATCACATGAGCCTAAACACAATCGTCATGGTATTAAAATTAGCTGCAAAGAAAGAACATCCTCAAAATGGAGAGAAAGATTCTAACGTTGTCACGTGGGTTACATTTTGCTCTTCTGACTACTACATCAAACAATAGTATGATCTTTGGGCATTCAATTTCAACGATTTTCTAATATTCTGTAATGATATACCTTTTAAAAATGTTGCCGTCAAAGTTCAAATTATTTTGAGCTACAAAACTAATTTGGACACAACCATAGATAATAGCTGATGGTCCAAGGCCGAAAAATTACACCAAAGAAATTTGGGATTGAAGCACATCATTTGAAAGTCTCTTTCTAAGCAATTAAAAATTTTGACATTGGATCAACGGTACTAAAGTTATGATAATGTGTTTAACTACCCCCTCCCCTCAAGAAGAGTACGTTAGATCTTTAATGGTTACTAAAGCACCCTAACTACAAACAAATGTACTAGCCTCGTTCACCGGCCTACCCTGGGATCGAGGCTATAATTATATGTACATGACATAATTATGTACAGTACATGACCTTGCAGTATTGACCCTAAACACACACCTGGGTACATACTGTCAAGGAGGTCATGATGAACAAACACTAACCTGAGGAGATATAGGTTCTCCCTGGAGAGTACGGAGGGCAGGTACTGGTTGGAGGAGGCCGTGAGAACAGCTGCACCAGACACACCTCCTCCGAGTCTCACACACTAGAGCTGCACAACAGACAAACCAGGATGGAGCATGCCCAGTTTCCCGATCACCTTCCCACGTACACACACCTCTGCACAACGGCCCGGGAAATAGGTAGAGTCTGTGGAGTGTGTGTGCAGGGGAGGGGGCGGTAAACACAAGCAGTGCAGAAGTGTGGGCAGTGAGCAAGTGTAGTTGTAGGAATTAATTTTCTGGCAAAATAATCTTCCAGTGGATTCAACACATATATACAGTTCAAAAAACCTCACGGCCACTAATTTCCATCAAACTGGACTGAATGCATACCGTACGGGTAGAAAATTTCGAGGGTGTAAATTTTCGTGCAATTCAATATTCTGTCTTATTTGGAAAATTTCGCGGGTAATAAATTTCGTGGAGTTAGGGTGTGTCACTATCTCGCATGCGTAAACAAAGCCTTTCGCGGGTTTTAATTTTCGTGTTCTGCAGCCACCCACGAAAAACGCGAAATTAAAAACACCTCGAATTTTCTACCCGTACGGTATATAGTAGTTCCTTCACAAGTCCCTAACACACATACACATGCAGCTGTGCTTATGCAACCCTCACCTTCAGCTGCCTTGAGGAAGTATCCATTGACATCTTTGGTGAAAAAAACCTCCGGCAGCTGCATGACACGGTCCAGTAGTCCATGGATCACTTCAAACCCGGGGGTACGACTATAATATACACTGCACACAACCGACGATGGTTCCGTGTTCCCACATCTACAGCATAGGACACACAAATTAGTGAGCTTTGGCACTGCGAGCAATTAGCGGTTTTAACACACTTTAATTATATACATACAATAGTGCTTTCTCAGAGCTACAGAATGCGTCTTTGAGTTTCAGGACGTTCCTAACACAAGTTATGGCCTCTAAAAGATAGCTCTAAAATAAACTTGATTTTTAAACAGGCATTAACTTTAATACCGTTGACCGTTGATCCAATGTAAAAAATTTTATGATTTTCAGAAAGTTTAGAAAGATACCTTTCAAATCATGTATTTCGATCCGAAATTTCGTTGGGGCCCTAATTTGTTATTTTTCGGCCTTGGACCATGGGCTATTCATGATATGGCCAAGTTGGCAAACAGTTTTACTCTCTCCAATATGAACTTTGATGGTACCATTTGAAAGGTCTCTTTCTAAGCTTACATGTACACAAAATTATAAAATCATTGAAATTGGATCCACATCATTCAAATTATAGCAGCTGAAAGATAGCTCTGAAAACAGGCCTGATTCTGAAAAAACACCCACGCCTTCCCCCAGAAAACAGAATATTAATTAATGTCAGCACTTGCGTCTCACAAAAATGCTTACCTTGCAAATGGTCCTAGCCAAAGCAAATCTCATTCCTCTATGGAGTGAACCCCAGACCAGCCAGAATACAGCCAGCTCTGTGAGTGAGTGAGCACAGTGGGTAATATGGTACTTGATCTACTGCGTACAGTTACCTTGCTGGTGCTTTGTCAGTGTCTATCTCCTGTAGTCAAAGGTATACCTCAGCCAGCTCATCAGAAGCGCTACACATACAGAGGGAGGGGCATATGAAAGGTAAATAAAGTACTGAAAATAAGTACTGAAAATTAATATGCACACAAACCATAAATCATACAAATGCTCACTAGCAGTCAAACACACAGGACACTATACACACTAGGACACCTACATACTGCATGGTAACCCTAATTATAGCTGGATACCAATATGGTAGTTCTTTTCATTTGTAATTTTACTATACTTAAAACACCCACCCCTGGTACACAGAGCTGCCTGCTGCTGTGTCCTTGTCCCCTGAGGCCAGTAGCTCCCCCTCTCTAGCGAGCAGCTGCACTCTCTCAGTGTCACACTCGAGTACACTATCAAGTGCTAGTGTGTTGTCCCCGGTGACCTCTTGCTCCACGTGTAGTACACTCACACCAGCTGGTAGACACAGCTCACGACACGCCATAGAGCGGAGGAGGGTGGACTTGCCAACACCTGCACGTGTGTGAGGGGGTGTGGTTAGGGCAGGGGAGAGATATGTATCACTACAAGTATGCTAGCTGCATGGTTAGATTTGTGACACTATGTCTGGTTTAATGCTCAACCTGTGGGTGGGTGGGAGTGTGTGTGTGGTTGGGCATGGGAGTGTGTGTGGATCAAGGGTGTGTGGGTGGCATATACGTAATCATTAAAAATTATTTATTGCAGTGCACTATAACTATTGGACGCTGGAATTCACCGAATAATAATTATTAAGCCATGTTACAATTATTTTTAGGCCTTGCATTTAATTACACCAAGCTTAATTAACTATTGACTGTAACTCACGTCACAGCTTGCACCAGTATCCCCCCTCCCCTACACACACACAGTAGGTACACTGACCAAAAGAAGCAACCTTGAGGGGAGCTCAGAGTGAAGTTGACGTTGACTCCAGTGCTGGAGGGGAAGGGAAGTAAAACCTTCAGCTTCCCCAGAGAGCTGGCTTTATGAAGGAGCAAATGAGTGTGCATGAGGACCGTGGCTGCTATCAAGGCTGCCTACATCTTGATATCTGAAAGTATAGGAGAGATAGTTCATAGCTTTCAGTGAGTGGCTTTCTGATCTCTGACCCCATGCAACACCCCCGCATCTTGAGCAGCCCCTCCCCCACTTTGTTTGCAGAATAAGGTAAAAAATATGTCTTCATAATATTTATTCTTTACATAATAACACACTCATGCACCAATGCTAAGACTCAGAGTCCAATTGTTTGATGTGGTGTAGCACAGTGTCCATGGAGGGTCTGTCCTGAGGGGACACAGGAGGTGATGAGTGGGTGGAGCTCCCGCCATACACCTTCCATACTCGATAGCAGACCAAGAAATACAGCAGCTTCAAGAAATCTGGCATTCACCACTTCACAAGCAAGCACTCCAAAACTCTTCACATCATCTTTGTCCATGCACGAGACTGTGGGGGGAGGGAAAATTGGTTCAGGAAGTTGATCACATAAAAGTAACACAATCTTGATTTGCTATTTCATACCAAATCTCATTCTCTATACTCTCAAGCAAGTCCTCTCCTTTTTTCTCCTAAAATATACAACCCGTGGCTAATCATGCATGTGCGTACATATTAACTATTATACACTTCTACAAAATCTAGCACAGATATCTGAGAATCTAATCTACCTGATTGGGGCAAGTTGGGTCGTCGCCCGATGAAACCGGGTCACGACCCAACTTGATTATGTACTTGACAGAAGCATGATGTATTTAAAAGTTAGGGAAATTACTTAAAGAAAGGAAGAAAAGTCCTCAGAAGGGAATCGAACCCACACCTTATCTATCATTTGATCTTCTAAGCCACCACCCTAACCACTAAGCCACACTTATTATGCTTATATAATTATTTGTATTACCAGAATAATCCATGTACAAGCCTATGTAGCTGGTACCCTACATAGGCTTAGCTCTCAACAAGCTAGCTAGCTCACTCACATTCAATTGGTGCTGGTATTTGGGCTCTGTTTGGGAGTCCCAGAGAATGACGAGGTGTTTGGGGGTCACTTGCACTGGGTCGTTGATCTCCACCACCTGGTGCTTGGTTATGAGGGTCGGGAGGTCATGAACCTCACCAGTGTCTGGGAACTGCAAACAGTCAAGTAAGTCAATGACATTATCAGGAATGATCATAGCCGTGGGTTATAGTGAGAGCACTCTTATTTAGAGGGTGATTGAAGAAAAGTATTTCGTTAGACGTCAGTTCTGGTGGATTGCAAAGGAGGAGAGAAAAAAGAAAATTGACTCCGGGAGAATATTGCCGCTGTGTGTGTGTGTGTTTGAGTGGGTGTGTAGATAAGTACAGTAGTGGTGTGCAGTATAACAAAGGATGTACTGTGTACTAGTATACACGTTGCATGCAGTCAACACAATTCCACCAACCTTATGATACTGGGATACCGTACTACATTATGTTCTGGTGGTTCAATTTCAATGGCTTCATGAAAGCTAAGAAGAAGCTCTATAAAATAGCACAATCAACCCCCACATTATGAGCAACAACATTTCAGAAAAAGACCAGGACTGCATGTAGTCCATGGTATTTAACTGAAATCTGGCTATAATTATGAGCATATACCAAATGAATGAGCTCCATTTAACTTTTCAGAAAATTGAAATCAGACTACTGAAATTCAAGTTACAGGCTCTCAAATTCGTACAGCCACCACTGTACACATGTAACTCTTATAGGATTCTATCAAAGTAATGGTATGCTAAATTCAGTGGCAAAAGTTGTCCCCCTCAACAACACACTTACTATCTGAGTCCTTGTGTTGTAGTGAGGTCTGGGGGGTGGGTAGAGCATTCTGATTGGACGATCCCCACGTCCATTGCAGTAATGTGAAGTTGTAAACGTCCTACCCACATTGTCATACAGCATTATTTCAAGGTTCAAAAGTCATCCACTCCGCACAGGAAACTGCAGACCAACACAATAAAGACAATTAATTAAGACATTGATTCAGAGTTTGAAAAACAAATCTACCTGTGAAAATATGTCCCCTTAAGGTAGACTAAATCTTAGTACTTAACTAATGAGTGTACCTGAATATTGTGATTGTTGGTCTGAGTCAATAGAGGGCCGTCTGGCATATGACCAATCACTGGTTGTATCGTCATGGAAAAACAGGCTCGACACAAGAGATTCTGCAAGGACAAATGTAGTTCCGTATTATTTAGCAACGAGACAATGATCCATGCACTATCACGAGCATGCACGTGGTGTGGCTGTACGTGCCTGGCTATAATTATCCAAACTCATGGAATGGAGTATACCTAGCGTTATCTTGCATAATTATAATAATTACAAACAAGTGTGTGTGTGTGTGTGTGTGCATATGTGTGTGTGTGTGTGTGTGTGTGTGTTGGGCTGACCTCAGTGATGATAATCTTGTGGTTCATTTTATCGAACACATTCACAGTAATGGCGTAGTCTCTACCCATCTCCAACATCCAGCTGTTGCCGGGGGCGATGGAGAAACCTGGAGAAGGGAGAATCATAAGAATGCACAATCAGCATTGTTTGTTTAACCCTTTGCTCACCAAGGTGATGAGGAGGGACGACGTGTATTCCAGCACTTGGTTTAGAGGCTGCATGATGGAGTGTGTAACATGTCTGGAAGGTGGCCAAGAAAATGGTGACATCATCGACAAAGCCTCTAAGCAACTGCACACACACACACAATATTAGGATACTGATGTCTTGTAGGATGCTTCAGTGTAGCCCACCATCAGTCCGGTGACCCTTAACCTCTGAGGGTGGAGTCTCTCCACTGTCGTATTGGTCAGCTCCAATGAATACTGCTCTGATGGCATGGTGATGACATCTGACCTCCCATGCTTCCCGATACTCGACAAAGGACAGTGGCAGAATCTATGGATGGAGGGTTGTAGCGTTATAACAAGTAGCTTGATGATATCAGGCTCCACCCACTGCCATAACGGACCTTGACCTTGGCCATACATGTCACCATGGAGACTCTGCAGCGGAGGGGGTGGTGGTGTGAGGTACGATACTAAAGGTACGACTATAACAGGAGAGACTCAGTATACACACGTACACATGCAGGGACAGCATGCATGGGCAAAGAATTCACTGGTTTATATTTCAATATTCATTAGCAATGTCAACAAAATTTAAGAAAATATTTGCACTCTATTGTTGCCATGATCAGACACATACACCACACCACACTGGTCTACTGCTATGCCATACGGGTCTTTGAACTGTCTTGATCCAGATCTCTTTGATCCAAATGACTTGAGAAACACTCCCTCACACGTGAACACAGAGACACGATTGTTCCCATTCTCCCCCACATACACCAGGTCATCACTGTCCACACAGATGCTGACAGGATAGTTAAGTTCTCCATTTCCACTGCCATTCTTCCCAAACTGCCTCAGATAGACACCATTGGGTGTGAAGACATGCACTCGATCACTAATATATTCAACCACATACACGCAACCACTACGATCGGATGCAACGTCATAGGGAGAGCTAAACTGTCCATTACCACTGCCTTCACTGCCGAACTTGCTGGAGAAGGTAAGGTCAGAGTTGAAGATCTGAACACATTCAGCACACCAATCAACCACATACACCTTCACATTGACACTGTTGACACAAACACCAATCGGATCGTTAAACTGTCCAGGACTATTGCCATGACTCCCTACTGCTGCTATCTGGTCTCCTCCACGTGAGAACTTCAACAGTCGATGATTACCAGCGTCCACCACCAGAATATTGTCATCACCGTCCACTGCCACACCACGAGGACTCTTCATCTCCCCAACAGCTGTGCCTCGAGTGTCTAATGTTCGCAGCTTGTCTCCTGTGGGGCTAAATATCGAGACAATACCAGCTCCTTCTTCAGCCACAATTATCTCCCCAGCTTGGTTGAGAGCCACTCCCCAAGGTGACTTAAGATCATTGATAGTCTTGATAACAGTTCCTAGTTTATCGATCGGGGTCTTGACTGCCACAGGGAATGGACTTCCTGCCACCTCCTCTCCACCCACTCTCACGATCATCTCACTGGCCCCGCCCACTGTCGGCTGGTAGGAGATCTCGTACTCTCCCTTCCCTCGTTCCTTCACAACACAGTATGTGGGTTTGTTCGTCAGCTTAGAGAAAAGTTTGGCTTCAATGTTTGAGGATGGAAATTGGATCAGTTGATGATTTGTGTTTGAAAATCGAAGACTGGCAGCTTCTTGTACTCTGGTTTTGTCGAGTCTTTTTGTAGGGGTGGCAGTTACTGATGTTGTACAAATTGTTCCAGACTGCTTGCAATCTTTGACCAGCTGAGCAGAAGGCACAAAAAAGGTGTTTGTTGTCTCACGAGGCTCTAGGGTGTTGGGGTCAAAGGTGTCCACCAGCTCTCTCACTTGCTTCACCACACCTTGCTTCATCTTGAGCACGTCTCCTGGAGAACCGGTACGAATGCTCTCCCTCACGAAATGCAGGCAGCTGCTACGTTGGGTTTGAAGGATCTCCACTTCCTCTCGCTGAGCAGACAGGCTCTTGAGCTGTTGTTGGGTGTGGCCTTCCAACTCCGCCATAAGCTCCCCCTCACGAGCATACAGAGCTTGATGGATTTCATCGAATTTCGAGTGTATATTGGTCGCAAGTTTTCCACTGTGTTCAACAAGTTCGGCATGTCGCCCATCCAGATTGACGAGAGCTGTGTCGGTGGCCTCTAGCTGTTTATCAACGGGTCCCAGAGAGTCCAGGATCTCTTTCTTGTGGCTCTCAAAGGTGTCGGCAATCACACAGTACTTGTGGTTTTTGTGTATTTGGACAGTGCAATTGATGCAGATCAGTTCTCCACAAGTTTCGCAATAAAGTCTCATTATATCGTCATGTTTGGGGCAGCGAGGGGACGTCTTCTTTGGGGAGACCAAGCGAATCAAATCTCCTTCCAATTTTTCGATAGTAACGACTTCGTGACCTTCGAACTCCTCCTCCCATTCTTTGTGCGTATCCGTACACTTCTCGCAGATGAACTTGGTGCATTGTCGGCAAAAGCTGGTGGCTTTACGAGTCGTCTTCACACATTTTTCACAGGCCAATTTCTGAGGCTCTTTCACCTTCTTGAGTGTTTCCTGGATGTCAAAGAGATGGTGTACATGGAAGGCAGCCTGGAGGCCACTCACACCAGTGGGGGGTAGGGGGGTGGGCCGGCGACACTTCGGGCATTCCAGCTGGCCATGTCGATTGTGGGCAACTATATCCTCGAGACAATGTTGACAGTAGACGTGGAAACAGGAGAGCAGTCGAGGGTTGGTGTAGGGCTCCAGACAGACTAGGCATGACAGCTGGTCCTCCACTTTGGAGAGAGCTTCTTGAGCAGCACTCGGCCTCTCAGCCATTGACACAAAACTGAGGGGGAAGAGAAAAGGATAACAATAGGCTAAAAAGGGGGCGTGGAAATCTTTATAATAATAATACCGAAGGAATAAACAAATGTATCAGAATGTGTACAATAATTATGCTCACCTTTAGATAAGTGTTTAGTAGTAGAAAGAAAAACTCAAAGCTTGGAAAAAGACTGACAGCTCTCACAGTGACAGGTCAGGTGATGCATGCACAACAATATTCATAGGATCAAAGTATCGATTATGGTTAGACCATAATGGTACACACATACTTGTGGCTATATTGCCTAGCAACATTCTACACCCACTCTATTGTTAGCCCTCTGACCAGTTGCCTGAGATACAGACAACACACACTCATACAATGTCACCCTCCATGTTAACAAAACTCTATACCATGTTGAAATTGATCTCACATCATGCACCCAATGCACACACACAAGATCACAAAATGTATTCAAATTCATCATCATACAAAACATACATACATACATATACGGATGATAATCTCTGTGTGTATAATTATGTTAGAACACTCTTAATTGGGTGAACGAAATGCATGGTTGAGTGGACTCTATTGCTCCACCCACTCACACCACCGGCCTTCTCTTGTGGTCAGGATATTTACGTATCCGGCAAAACTTTTCTTACTAATGACAACAATCCAGTGTTGAAGGGATGAGCAATATATACAAGCTCAATAACGCACCAGGAGATACCCAGCGAGACAGAGACGAAACAATCAACACTAGGCAATTATTTCCAAGTGCTCATTGTCCATCACAACCCAATGCCCATACGAGCAGCCTGAGATCACTTGTGTACCAGGAACAAACATCATTATTGAGAGGGATTGAGAATACACACATTGATTAAGAGTTGCAACTGAAACCCAGCCTTCAAGAGAAGCTCTAAAACTGGTAGACAGTGGACTAGTGGACCTGCTAGACCCAACCCACACACACAGAATCAATCACTTAAACCAATCTACACACACGCAGTTTCCAAACCGAACATAACACCCACCAACCTGAACAATCCCTTACAGATAGACCATAATTATATCTACAGACGAATTAAGTTTTTACAGAAATTGAATTATGTAACTTACACTCAAGTATATTCACGAATGCCCACTTTAGAAGCGTACATTGACCAAACAAAAAACAGAATTGGATGAAAAGCTACCACTTATATTTAACCAAACAACATCCAACCTGAACAAACACACGATATGCCCTCGCCAAACTTAATAAACAAAGACCCAAAGTCACGTACTATAAAACCAGCAGACATAAATCTTGGCATAGATACGGACGACTACATACAACAATTAATGCTCTCTTGTACTCTGTGACCAAAGTACGTACAGATTAACATAACAACACCAACTCAAGATATAGAACATCAACTACAAGAAACCACCAGACATTTTTCACCACAACTAAACGCAATACACAAAAACCTCAAAAAATGTTCACTTCCCAACCCCAAAAATACACAACCTCCCAAGTTCTACAGAATACCCAAAATCCACAAAATATGTACGACACTACCCCGGTACGACCAACAATTTCCCATTCTAATTCCATGCTCTCCCCTTCTGCCCACTTCATGGATCACGTACTACAACCACTCGCATGCTCTTACACAGATTACATACAAAACTAAAGTATATTTGCGTTGAGTTAGACCCTGGAAGTTATGTGGTAAATCATGGCTTCATTTATGCTTTATGTAGTGGACAAGTATGCCTGGGACTTCTACATGGAAAATGCTAACTTTTAGCTGGTTGGAGCTTACCAGCTCTACAGCATAATTATAGATAGAAGCGCTTTTTAACAAGGAATCTAATGGTATAATTATGAAACTTTGAAGTATGACAAAGTTAACAACTTTATGAAGGTCAAACTCAATAAGAGTACTCTTATCTACTCTCGACTTTACAGCATCTACATGTATTTTATTTTGCAAATCCAACCGAGGTTAGATCTTATACATACCCCCTTTCCAAACACACACACACACTAACAAATCCACATACACATGTACATCCTCAGAACTGAGGTTAGATCTTACACTGATTGTAAATGTAGCTACAACACCTAAACGTAAGATGATACCCAGATATGGGAATCACATGAGCCTAAACACAATCGGCATGGTATTAAAATTAGCTCAAAATGGAAAAGAGCTATAACTACTACACCAAACAATAGTACAATCAAACAATTAACAATCAATTGTATAGGGACTGTTTCAGCTGCCATAAAACGCATTCAATTTCAACTAGTTTCATGAAAGATACCTTTCAAATGGTGCCATCAAATGTCATGAGCTACAAAACTATTTACCAATTATTTTGGCGACACCATGGATCCATGGTCCAAGGCCGAAAAGTTACAAATTCTGACACCAATTTAAACATATCATTTGAAAGTCTCTTTAAGACATATATTGGATCAACGGTACTAAAGTCAGTGGCGTAGCCAGGATTTTGGGAAGGGCAGGGCTCAAATCCATTAGCAGGGCCAGAGTGCAGGCGCTGAATAGCTTGGAATTTTACCTAAAAAAAAAGGTCATCACTTTTCATCAGCAGTATGCGCAGTAGATGACCCTGCCCACGCACATTTCCATTGAATGACATCATTCTAGTAACTACGCACGCAGTGCAGTGCAGTGCAGAATAGATTGACAGATCAAGGTGATTCAAGCTGGTTTAGAGTTGATGAAACACAAAAGGGGGGGGGCTCTAGCCCCGTCAGCCCCCCTCTGCCTACGCCATTGAAAGTTATGGCTGTTTAGTGTTTAACTACCCCTCCTCTAAAAAGAGTACGTTCTTTAATGGTTACTAAAGCACCCTAAATACAAACAAAAGGATTATATGTACTAGCCTCGTTCACCGGCCTACCCTGGGATCGAGGCTATAATTATATGTACATGACATGTGTACAGTACATGACCTTGCAGTATTGACCCTAAACACACACCTGGGTACATACTGTCAAGGAGGTCAAGATGAACACACACTAACCTAAGGAGATAGGTTCTCCCTGGAGAGTACGGAGGGCAGGTACTGGTTGGAGGAGGCCGTGAGAACAGCTGCACCAGACACACCTCCTAGTTTCACACACACTAGAGCTGCACAACAGACACACCAGGATGGAGCACACCCAGTTTCCTGATCACCTTCCCACGTACACACACCTCTGCACAACGGCCCGGGAAATAGGTAGAGTCTGTGGAGTGTGTGTGCAGGGGAGGGGGCGGTAAACACAAGCAGTGAAGAAGTGTGGGCAGTGAGCAAGTGTAGTTTTAGGAATTAATTTTCTGACAAAATAATCTTCCAGTGGATTCAACAAACGCACTTCAAAAAACCTCAAGGCCACTAATTCCCAACTAAATTTACAACAAACTGGACTGAATGCATATACAGTAGTTCCTTCACAAGTCCCTATAACACACATACACAGCTGTGCTTAAATGCAACCCTCACCTTTAGCTGCCTTGAGGAAGTATCCACTGCCATCTTTGGTGAAGGACACCTCCAGCAGCTGCATGACAAGGTCCAGTAGTCCATGGATCACTTCAAACCCGGGGGTACGACTATAATACACTGCACACAACCGACGATGGTTCCGTGTTCCCACATCTACAACATAGGACACACAAATTAGTGAGCTTTGGCACTGCGAGCAATTAGCGGTTTTAACACACTTTAATCATGCAGTGTTTTCTCAGAGCTACAGAATGCGTGTTTGAGGTTTTTAAATAGGACGTTCCTAACACAAGTTATGGCCTATAAAAGATAGCTCTAAAGACAAACATGATTCTTCAATAGGCATTAACTTTAATACCGTTGATCCAATGTCAAATATTTTATGATTTTATGAAAGCTTAGAAAGAGACCTTTCAAATGATGTGTTTTAATCCGAAATTTTTTTGTGGCCCTAATTTGTCATTTTTCCGCCTTGGACCATGGGCTATTATTATTCATGGTATGGCCAAATTGGCAAATACTTTTATCTCTCAAATATAAACTTTGATGACACCATTTGAAAGGTCTCTTCTAAGCTTTCATAAAATCATAAAATCATTAGAATTGGATCCACGGAATTCAAGTTATGGCAGCTAAAAGATAACTCTGAAAACAGGCTGATTCTGAAAGAACACCCACGCCTTCCCCCAGAAAACAGAAGATTTGGGCCCGAATGCAATCACTGATCTTATAAGCACACCATTATTATTGTAGCACTACCAAACAGCTACTAAATATCTTTTAGTTGGAAATTGGACATTCCTACTCAGCTATCTACCGTGACTATTATAAGCCTATACTTGCATGTAACTTCTTCCCACCTTTCTCTGTGTCCTTCAGCACAATGTCAGAGATCTCAAAGATCTTCATGGGCAGAGGCATCTTCTTGTTGGCTGCCACAGTCTTGAGTAGTCCAGAGAGTAGGGTGGTCCGGGCCACTTATTAGGATGACAAAGGTTTACAACAGCGGAGGGCTAAAAAATTCTTGAAACAGAAGTTTCAACAAGATTAATAACTTAATACAGTATTTGTTCTTATACCTGAAACTCTAGAGTCTTTGGGTTGCTGATTGCACAGCAGGTATGTCTTTAATATCCTTCCGTACGAATACATTTTCAGCAGCTATATTAACCCTAAAAGAACGTCAGGTCTGCAGAAACACAAAATACCAATAAAAGTCAGCACTTCAGTCTCTCCAAAAACTGCTTACCTTGCAAACAGTGTCGCCAGAGCAAATCTTATTCTCCATACTCCGGAAATCTCTCTGTATAAAATGGGCGGGGTCAGCTCACACAATGTGATCACACCTACTAGCCACTCCCCCTCACCTGGTCTGCATTCCTTGCATCTCCGGAGTGAACCCCAGACCAGCCAGAATACAGCCAGCTCTGTGAGTGAGTGAGCACAGTGTGTAAGATGGTACTTGATCTACTGGGTACAGTTACCTTGCTGGTGCTTTGTCAGCGTCTATCTCCTGTAGTGGAAGGTATACCTCAGTCAGCTCATCAGAAGCGCTACACATACAGAGGGAGGGGCAGATGAAAGGTAAATAAAGTACTGAAAAAATAAGTACTGAAAATATACACACAAACCATAATCATACGAATGCTCACTAGCCGTCAAACACACAGTACACTACACACTAGGACACCTAACCACTGGTAACCCTAAATTAATTATAGCTGGATACCAACTGATTTGGTAATAAAATAACTTGTAATTTTACTATATTTAAAACATTTCCCCCCCTCCCACCCCTGGTACACAGACCTGCCTGCTGCTGTGTCCTTGTCCCCTGAGGCCAGTAGCTCCCCCTCTCTAGCGAGCAGCTACACTCTCTCAGTGTCACACTCGAGTACACTATCCAGTGCTAGTGTGTTGTCCCCGGTGACCTCTTGCTCCACGTGTAGTACACTCACACCAGCTGGTAGACGCAGCTCACGACACACCATAGAACGGAGGAGGGTGGACTTGCCAACACCTGCACGTGTGTGAGGGGGTGTGGTTAGGGCAGGGGAGAGAGACAGACATGTATCACTACAAGTATGTTAGCTGCATGGTTAGATTTTTGACACTATGTCTGGTTTAATGCTCAACCTGTGTGTGTGGGCGTGGCATAATAATTAAACGGCATTAATTATTTATTGCACTATAAATTATTGGACGCTGGAATTTACCGAGCAATAATATTATTAAGCCACGTTAAAATTGTTTCTAGGCCTAAATCTTTGCATTTAATTACACCAAGCTTAATAACTATTGACTGTAACTCACGGTCACAGCTTACACCAGTATCCCCCCTCCCCTACACACACAGTAGGTACACTGACAAAGAGAAGCAACCTTGAGGGGAGCTCGGAGTGAAGTTAACTTGACCCCAGTGCTGGAGGGGACATAGGGAAGTAAAACCACCGGTACGTTCAGCTTCCCCAGAGAGCTGGCTTTATGAAGGGAGCAGACGAGTGTGAGGACCGTGGCTGCTATCAAGGCTGCCTTCATCTTGCATGATGTAGTACAGTTTTCAGTGAGTCCACATGCTTTCTGATCTCTGACCCCATATGCAACACCCCCTCATCTTGAGCAGCCCCTCCCCCACTTTGTTTACAAAATAAGCTAACAAAATTTCTTTACACAAATTAATAACAACACACTCATGCACCAATGCTAAGACTCAGAGTCCAATTGTGTAGCATAGTGTCCATGGAGGGTCTGTCCTGAGGGGAGTGAGAGACACAGGAGGTGATGAGTGGGTGGAGCCCCGCCAAACACCTTCCATACTCATAGCAGACCAAGAAATACAGCAGCTTCAGGAAATCTGGCATTCACCACTTCACAAGCAAGCACTCCAAAACTGTACATATCATCTTTGTCCATGCACGAGACGTGGGGGGAGGGAAAATTGGTTCAGAAAATTGATCACATGAGTAATCTACAATTAAATAGACAGTAGTCTACAATACAGGAATAGGGACAGTACTATCGAATGCGAGGTTAATCGATTGTGAATGACATTGTACAAGCTTGATTGCGTTTTAACTATTGCAAAAAGTGATATTGATCAATCAAAGTTTATAATTGTTATTATAAACGGCTGTCTGTAATCAGTGGACTGGACTACTGGACTGGACTGGACTGGACTTTGACCTGACTATTGCAACACCAATTACATTCCTTTTCCTCATAACAAGACCACAATGACAAATGATTGTAAACATAAAAAAACAAAAAACACAACATAGATATCTAGCTATACATGACTATTATAAGAACACAATGATAAGCAGCATTCTTGCTTGCACAACAATTGAACTGTTAAACATAGGCTCAAAGTAGGGGAAATTACACAAACACGGAAACGTTACAGATAGATCTACAGTGAGTAAACAGTTCCCAAGTGTGTCTCTAAACATTCATGCCCTTTTTTCAAATCCCTCCTGAAACAGCACCTTTTTCAAGTGATTTTCCTTGTACAGGATAACATCCTTTGTATCTACTACGACCGGATCTGATACAAATAGCAGGGGGGTATGCTCATCCGTCTTGTTTGTGGTTTATAATTTACTAGAAAAGATAAGTGTGTATGTGCAACGGCTTCATGGAAAGTACGACAGGGGTATACACACAGAGCATGCACATAGACTCGATCTTCGTACACTATGAAAGATGGCAAATATTCACTCTCCACGGACAACAATGTACAGACAATCAATGTACCATTTTCAATTTAACCTACGTTTGAGCCTAAAAACTATAATAGATGCTCCAATTGTAGTTCAATTAAGCAAGAATGCATTATGGTCCCAACCAGCTAGGCCAGTTACCTGTCCTCCTATACAGAAAGCTAACTCCATCATGCAAACCTAAAGACATTAATTTTTGTTCTTGCCACAGTAGGCGTTTTGTAATGTAGCTATAGATGTACATGTGTTAAGTTTTTACAATCTTATTGTGGTCTTGTTATGAGGAAAAGGAATGTAATTGGTGTTGCAATAGTCAGGTCAAAGTCCAGTCCAGTCCAGTCCAGTAGTCCAGTCCACTGATTACAGACAGCCTAATTATTATTTTGAGAGATAAAACTTTTGGCAACACCATGGTCCAAGGCCTAAAGTGACAAATTCTAGCTGCAACGAATTGAAACACATCATTTTAATGTCTCTTTCTAAGCTTTCAGAAAATTGCAACATTTCATTAGATCAACGGAACTAAACTTATGGCTAATGAAAGATATTCATTCCAATTTCGGCTAAATTTTTACTGAATTTATTGCTAAACAGGAGATTAGAATGGACTGTGCGTGGGAGTTGGATAATCCTCTTTATGAGCTCCTAGCAATACATACTGCATAATGTACGGTATCTCTGTTTTATCAAAGTGAGCCGAGTCTCATCAGTGTCCGGGTGCTGCAAACAGTTGTAACATGTCTGGAGGGTGGCTAAGAAAATGGTGACATCACCGACAAAGCCTCTAAGCAACTGCACACACACACACACACACACACACACACACACACACACAATAATTATTAGGATACTACAGAGAGACTGCTACAGCTGCTTAAGGATCAATGAAGTGCACGTAAGAGTTTCTATAGGCTTCTATGATGTCTTGTAGGATGGCTTCAGTGTAGCCCACCACCAGTCCGGTTGCCCTTAACCTCTGTGGGTGGAGTATCCCCATTGTCGTGTCGTATTGGTCAGCTCCGTTGAATACTGCTGATGGCATGGTGATGACCTCTGACCTCCCATGCTCCCGTCTCTCCACCCGATAGGACAGTGACAGAATGTACACATCCATGGAGGGTTGTAGCTAGCTGGGCGTAGCCCGGCACACGTTCCCAACAGGTGGCCGGGGGACACGCTTATGTAGGATTTGTACTGCTGTGTTATGCAATACTGCTCTGTAAGCATCTAGTCTGGCCACGCCCTCCCATACTTCGTATATGGTCGGGTGAACTTGCAATGAACAGTTCGTGCAGACACCCCAAGATTTTCTTGGGGTGTGAAACCGCTTGTCAAGTGCCTTGTGGGCCGTTGTGGCCTGTTGTGTAAACTGTTACGTAAGCTATTGCATCACGAAAAAGTAGCTAGATATGGGCCTCTACTGCTGTTTGTGTGCAAATGAGTCTCTGGACAACCGAAGGCGAAAGAAGCTCAATGGTCATAGCTGTTCTGAAGCAAGAGAAGTACTTGTGCAGCTCCTTCCAGTACCTCTGCATTGCATCCCTGAAACTAGTGCTATAGTGACAGTATATTGTGTCACCAGTGCGAGAAACAACTGAAGAATGTCCATGCTCAACAAGAAAAGCTATGCAAGGTAAAGAAGGAAGCAACAGAGCTAATAAATGGTCTGCTTTCAAGACATGCAGAAGATAACTTATTACCACCACCGCCAAAAAGAAGTAGAGTTATGCAGGAACCCCCCACACCACCCATTCCATCATCTGTTTCAGTACCATGCAACCATTCCATCAGTGTCAGCAGCAACCATTCCACCAGTGTCAGCAGCAACCATTCCATCAGCGTCAGCAGCAATGTCAGCAGCTAATCTACGAACAACTGCAGCCACTCAGCTACCATCATCTCAGATACCGCAAAGCAGCTCTAATTTTCCCAGTTTTGAGGTACATTGATCACATGTATCTCGACAGACTGCCATTAGGCGTTTGGTCCGAAAGAGTTACACCGCTCTTACCTCTGGTACCATAAACTCTCCTAGGGCAAAGAGGGCATTGTTATCACAGTTGGCACTGACAATCAAAAATGAGATGAAGAAGATAGGTACAAATAAACATGATTCAATTTTAAGGGACAACAATGAAGCAGTGAAACGATTCAGCTGGGAGACAGTGAGATTGGAGCTTTATAAGATGGTTCCAACTCTCATGTCACTAGTCTGCTTTCGCTGCTGATACCAAACCCAGAAAACCGTATACCCCTTATTTGCACTATTGCATCCCAATTGTTGAAGTGCAGGCATCAACACCTATCGTTAGTCCAGAGGGTTGTTTCCGTCATGTTGTATGGACATGGAACTCACAAGCAGGTATTAATTAATTGTTATCATAACTCAATAATATTAACACATATTGTTTAATTCCAAGGTGTTCAGCAATCTGCAGCCACTGAACTTATGCCTCTCCCACAAAGGATCGCTGAACATTGTGAGAGGTATTTCTCAAGACTATGACGTTGAAGTACAAGAGTGGCGGGACAAGTTGATTGAGAGAATCCCCAAACCCACTGCGGATGTATCGGTAAAATTTGTATCATTTAGTAATTTTAGCGTATATAGAATACTCATATCACAGTATCGATCGCTGACACTACCATCACAAACCGCTACTGATGCGGACTACTCCCTGACAGAACAGGATGTACCTCTGAGCAAGCTTAACGCAAGCTTCTCATCTGATGACTATAGTCATCCAGATTTTAGTCCGATTACATCTGTTGAGGATAATGAGGTGGATGAGAACGTAGCAGATGATCTGGAGACCAGTTTAATCGTTGATGATCCTCAGGTAGGTTAGAATAAATACTGTAGGCCCATCTAAAACTGACTTCTTCAGAATCAAAGTGACCAGTCCCAGCCAACATCAAGTTCCACTTTCACCTGGACTGGATTTAAATTTGTTGGGGACAACCTCGATAAGAGGGTGAAGCCACGGTATCAAAGAGCAGATATGAGAGGCCATGAAGGGCACTATTTTCATGGTTTTGCTGTTCGTGATAGAATAGATATGTGCAGGTTTTCAGAAGAGAAACCATCTCGAGTTGAACCACAGGCATCAGAGCTACTAGCCTCCAGTGATGACGTCTCAGCTTACAAAACGGAGTTGGAGATACTAATTTCACGGTAAAGTATCAGCAAATAATTATTGCGTTCCATTAGGTTATTTGTATTATAATGCAGAATACTAGTTGAGCACATGGGAGATGTATTTGACAGTGAGAAGAAAAACGTCATGAAACACATCCCCAGTAAATACTCGGAGGAAATGGCATCTTCATCAAAAACGGTATGAAGCGTACAAAGAAAGTGCACTAGTATACATTTACTCATGCATGCATATACTAACACTTTGCCTCTCTTAACTTTTTAATTAGGTTCCGCTTAGTGTATTGCTTCTTAATGAGAATAAGCTGGAGGAGATGAGCCAAATTTTGAAGCACTACATGGAGCTGGTCCCTACTTTGTCTTGTGAAAGCAAATTTACTCTTGGGAACGGAACCACTATCACGTTCGACGATACAAGGCTATAGGAAGTGCTTTTTGGAGGAGATCAATTAACGGTAGCCAGAATTCGTGGAACACAGACTCTGAGGGACACTGAGGAAAGCCCTGGAGATCGGCTTGAGGGCATCATCCCTGTGGTGGAGGACTGGCACACTAGGATGACCTTCTTGAGGGTACAGCAAAGTACAATAATTATATGTGGATGCATGCATGCATGCAATAATTATACCCTCGAATGTTGCAATAAACTTTTTATGTTTGTTGCCACAGCTTGTCTGGGGGCGTCACTATAGTAAAGAGTCTACCCGGGAAGTAGGCACCATGTATCAGCTTCGAAATCTAATATGCAGGAATGTTGTACCAGCTGACCCGGAGAAGAACATGAATGCAGCCGAAGACTTTATGCTCCTCCTTGTACATTGCCATGTCACAGCAGCTGCACATCATTTAATGCAAAAGAAAGCTCACAATTTGGCCACGTTAACCAAGGAGATAATCGATACGTTTGTGCATTTTCAAGATGTTTCTCAGATTGGTCAAACAACACCCGATTCTAATGATAAGGTGCACCTATACGCCACAGAGCTTCTCTCGTTGGGTCTTCTTTGGTACGGGTTTCACGATGCTGTAAGGGAGGCAGATGGAGACCGCATATTAAGATACTGGAAGCTGCTTTTGGTGCCTTTCAAATCATCAGCGCATAGGAATTATGCCAAAGAAGCAGTGAATATTCTTTTTCAGTATCATTATGTATTTTCTGAGAGGCAAAAGATGCAGTTGCTGTGGAGCAGGTGTATTAACACAAGAGGTTACAAAGGTGCTAACATACCATGTGATTTATACATGGAGCATCTCAATCGAAGATTGAAGACAGTTGTTCGTGGCATGGGCTCCAATGTGTCACCAGATAAAATACAGAGAGCTGGGAAAACACTACAGCCGATACAAACTGTGTGCGAAGCATTTGAGAAAGAGACTACCAATGAAATACGAAGTGATAGGCATCCCTATCCATCTTTTGAAAAAGATTTTAAGCTAATTTTTGATACACTGATCAAAAACAAAGTGTTTAGCAATGTTCCTGGCCGAAACCATCCCAGTTATAAATTCAAGAAAAGTATTTTCAAACTGAACTCCAGAAATGAACTTAAAAAAAAAGTTAACACAACCTTAAAGAAGCTAGTCTAGAATAATACTTTGCATGTTGTGTGTAATGTAATCATGAGTTCGTTGCAATAAAGCCACAAATGTCACAACCACTACTACCTTCTACGTTAATACTGTCTTCTTTGTAATATAAAAAATCTTTAAAAAGTAAACGACGTCTACACATGCTACTGTTTAAAACATAGTCTTTCATTTTCTTACTAGCATATCTTCCTCCTTTTCCTGCAAATAGTATTGCTTGTGAGGGTTGTCCATCCCTGCCACTACGCCCAGTTTCTTGTACATACTCCTCAACTGATGAAGGCATACCCCAATGAATAATGGTTCGTATGTCTGGGCAGTCAATACCCATTCCGAAAGCTGTTGTGGCAATCACTAAACGTAATGTGCTGTCAACTGAGGTGAAAGAATTCAACACATCTTCTTTTTTGCTAACAGAAAGCACTCTAGTAAACATGTCAACTAGTCGATGACCTTTAACATTGGGACATCCAGGTGGATCAGTTATATAGGATCCGAGACTGCACTTAATCACCATATATAAAGATGAGCAATCGGCATAACTTCGTACGTAAATTACTGTTTTAGGGTATGACTTCCGTTTTTCTCGAATTTCATCAGCAATTTTTTCACCAAGGCTTTCAACGTCAATCTTAGAGTGAACCTCATAAGAAATATTGTCTCGGAAAGGAGGGGAGGCAATTAAAGTAGGATCGTCCATACATAACCTTCTACTGACAATGTAATATGTTTCTGTTGTAGAGGTAGCAGTAAGTGCGTGAACACCGACATTGTCTGGAATGAGGCTCCTAAATCTCCAATCTCCGAAAAAGCGACTCGAAAATCATCTCCCCAGGTTTTAACACAGTGGGCTTCATCAACTACTACTGCAACGAGATTCTTTATATACGGTGGTGACAGAAGCATATTTTGAAAAATACCCTTCGCTAATATGCTCTCTGGGGAGATGAACACCAACTGAGCTTCTCCTTTCAGTACTCTGTTAATAGCACTACGGTCTGTCTAAGCTTCTCCAACGTATTCCACTGTCAATCCTCCAGCTGCATACTTTTTTTGTTGATCCATCATCAGCGAAGTGAGGGGACTAATACAAAGTACAATGCTTCCAGATGTTCCTGCAAAACAGAAAAAGGCGTATATATAGGTACACTCATACAGCAATTTTAGTTCACCTTTCAATTGGTCAAAGGCCATAGGTAATGCAGCAAAGATTACTGACTTTCCATAGCCGGTTGGCAGTGACACAAATGTGTCCTTTCCTCCAATGATCGAATACATTGCTTTCATTTGCTCTGGCTTTAAATAATGGATCCCAATTGCTCTAGCACTCTCAATTATCACGTCTTGCATCTTCATGTGTCTTTCCATAGTCTTGCACTATAATTATGTACTAAATCTTGAAAGTCATAAACTAAATGTTCCACACTGATTTTTGGCCACACCTAGTACCTGTACCCATTCAGTGATTGCATGAATTTCACCACACAGTGGGTAACACCCACCACTACACTATTTGGTTAACACCCAATTATCACTACTAGGTTATCTAACCGCGGCACTTAGGGCCTGACACGAGTGGTGATAGTGAAGTTCACCAGACTCTTGCAAAGAGGCTGGAAATCGAGACTAGTAAGCATCTAGCCTCCTTCACCGGCCTTTGAAAGAAGGCCTGCTATCGACTGCTTGCGCATGCGCCAAATTATTGGATTTTTTCCCGTAAATATTTCTATAATACTATAATATTGGATTTTTTACCGGTAAATATTTCTATAATACTGGATACATCAGAGAAAATAATTATTCTAAAGTCATACACAGAGCTATCTATATAGCTAGCTAGCTAGAAACAGAGCTGTGTAGGTTTGTTGTACTGCTATTTTCTTCTGATAGAATCAGTAGCAGTAGTATAGTAGACTTTCACCAAAGTTAGTGTTAAATGGGCGTGGCTTGTCCATATAGGCTGTTATCAGCCGTCACTCCTTTCAGACGATCGTCATCCACACTGTTGCAGGCTGTGAGTCTTTTGTTAAGGCCACTCCAAGTGATACTCTGGTTTCTGGTCCACCGCCCGCATCAGATTTTATTCTTGGATTTCTATCTCATTATTGGATTTCTATCCCATTATTTCTACTACGCATGCGCAGAATGGTCCATGTGGTACAAAATAGTGTGATAATGATATTCATTTGCAAAATAATGAGATTCATAAGGTGAAATTGATAATGACATAATGAGAAAAGCCGCCCGCCCGCATGCAATTAGAAAAACTTCAGGACCAGAAACCAGAGTGTCACTTGGAGTGGCCTAACATAGCAGGCTAAGGGTAGCTATCAGAGAATGCTATCCGATGGGCTAGAAACCTTCAATCGAACTTTCTATCTACTTCCTTCAATCCACTTCCTTTCGTTGTGATGTCATAGTTTTACTGAGCATAAACGATGTTATCCAAAGCCCCCAGATACCGGGGGATATTAGCGCATGCGCAAGCAGCGATACCAGGCCCACATCCCTAGCGGGAAGTGCGGCCTGGGATCGAGGCTAGTAAGCATCGTGAATAAACCACAGAATGCTGCTCTGTTTGCTTATGAATAAAATTATAAACCAGGGGCGTAGCTTAATGGTTTCCTAGTTGCCCAGAAACCCCCTTGCTTGCTGAAAAATGGGTGAGGCTGATCATGTGCTGAAGTTAATATTGACCACAAGTAGATTAATATCCAGTCTGTATTTATTGTGCCTATTAGTTACCTTCTGCAATCCAAGATAAGAGACCAAGATCAGCCCAGTTCCTCTATTACTGCTCAGAGTCAGACTCCAGACTGTGTATACTGCTTATCGGCTGGAGACTAGCAAGAGTGTGCGATTGATATCTAGCCTGGATTTATTTCAATGCCTATTATTAATACTAGTTTAGCTTCTGCAATCCAAGATAAAAGACCTGATTGTCAGCCCAGTTCCTCTACTGCATGCTCAGACTCCAGACTGCATGTATATGCAGTCTCACCACAATCTGATTCTCAGCCACCAACCTCAGAGCTCATGCCCACTGTCAATGCCAATGGTACTGATCCTGGTAGTACATTTGTACTTATAAACTATAAAGTTTAGGAGATGAGGCCGAGGAGAACTGAAGCTATGACTTATCAAAAAATGTAGCCATAAGGGGTGTAACCGGCATAATTAAGGGGCGCGGCACCGGAAGTGGGCGTGGCTTAAAAAATTTCGCTATCGCGCCGCCTTATACCTTAGAAACCCCTCAGAGGAGGTAAGACACGGTCACATGACCAGCCAAAAGGATTATGAATCTCATTAACTTGTGCATGAATATCATTCAAGACTGTGTACTTTGATAGTGGATTTGGTTTGGCGTGTATCTTTCAAGAAATACACTTGATATTTCTAAGATCAGGATGGTTGATTGCTGGGCTTATACTGATGTGAAATAGCTTTTCAACCAGTTTCAACCACCACTTAGATTTTGAGATATTATTGTTTTTAGTGTAATTCTGTTTTAGAGTATCAGTAGGTTTTACATAGGATTGGCAGTGGGTTTGCCTGTGTTTAGCAATATTTCAATTATTTTGACTCATGTTCAAACTGTTCTATCTCTGCAGGGAAAGGCCACATCAAGAAACTGGCTGAACAGATAGTTTATTTAGCCTTTTCTCTCTTTGTATCTCTCATTTCATAATCCATAAACATTTTAACGAATGAATATTTTCATTTTAAAAATTGCACTATTTCGACGTTTCACCGCTCTTTGTCTGACTGACTAAGTAAGTAAGTAAGTAAGTAAGTAAGTAAGTGAGTAAGTAAGTAAGTTTCTTGCCCAGCATTTACTCCAAGTACAGCCATCTCCAGGACATTCTGCACAGGGTTTCCAAACGACTACAACCTGGATTACAAAGCGCTTCTTCAGATTTGCGATTGCTTCCACGAGGCAGATGACCTCTCAGTCTCTATTTCTCTTACCTAGACAATTCCGCCATCTTTAATGACTCAGCAATTGCGTTGTGGCCAATAATAATAGATAGGCATGGCTAATAAACCGTGTGCCTAAAATCAGTGCAGCAGTGCTTTTCCAGAGCCTGAGGTGTTCCTTTTCTTCACACTGTTCAGCTCTAGCTCCCTTTCTCTGACAGGCATGCTATATGCACTGGCTAGATATCATGCTCTTAAAATGGCTGTCATTTAATACTGATTCGCAAATTCAACATAATTATCAAGCAATAAATTATTACTCATTACACAATAATTATTAGTCCAGAGATATTCGAGAAGATATCTGATTAGTCCTGTCTTCTCTTCTTGTACTGCCTCTTGACGTTCCACTTATGCATGTCATGATACGTAAACTGTACTGAAAAAGAAAGGGAATCCGACTAGAAAAACATTTGCAATGTGAAAAATTGCTAAGATTGGCCAGGGGAACCACAAAAAAGTGTGGGAACAAGAAATCAGACGAGAGCATAACTCCAATCTGTTACAACGTCATGAACATGTACAATACATAGTATATTAAATAATAGACTGTGTTCCAGATCCACCTATCAGCTTCCTTCCACCACATCATTCCATGCAGTCACCAGTACGGTCCGTGCATGTTACTACGCATGGATGGACTGTGTGTACCTGTGCTCAACACTGCATGTATTAGGAACATCAATTCATCACAAATCATCATGATTATGTGCCCCACATTCTAAAATGGATGTATAATAAATATATATAGGGATTGGTCATCACTCCACCAGTAAAAATTGCGTGGCATATTGGCTGGGAAAACATGGGAAAACTACCAGTATACATGTGATTGACGTTGTAACGGATTGGAGTTATGCTCTCGTCTGATTTCTTGTTCCCACGCTTTTTTGTGGTTCCCCTGGCCAATCCTAGCAATTTTTCACATTGCAAATGTTTTTCTAGTCGGTTTAATAAGTATTCTGTGCCTGCATTCAGGGTAGGATCACTGCCAACATCTGAGCCTTGGTTCTTACAACAAATCTAATCTCTACTTGTAAAACTCTAGCTACTAGCCAGCAACAAATTCACTGAGTTTTATGCTCTCAACTTGTTTCTTTATGGCGCTTACTTGCCACCTGTTGAATGTCGTCATTGGAATGCATTTTTAACGACTTCTTTGTCTTTCTTGCCTCAATCAAGACATACCAGCCACGTGAGCTTACCGCATGTCGTACCTCCTCTGGAAACCCCTTTAGTTAATGTCTAGCTACGCCCCTGCAAAACCGCATGTCCGGTTATGAATATCGTTATCTTAGAAATACTGCAACCTGATTGGCCTCAGTGCAGCAGTACAAATCCTATATAAGCATGTCCCCCGGCCACCCGTTGGGAACGGATGCCGGGCTACGCCGAGCTAGGTTGTAGCATCATGTTCTCAATGACTGTATTAGAGTAGCTTAATGATATCAGGCTACACCTCCTGCCACACCCTCTCCCTCAGACGAACCTTGACCCTGATCGTACCAGTGTTGACGCCCGCCACCAGCACCATGTCCCCATGGAGACCCTACAGCGGAGGGAGGGTGGGGTGAGACAGGAGAGACTCAGTACACACGTACACAGGGACATGCAGCATGGGCAAAGAATTCAATTTCAATAATTTATTTATAAGCAAAATTAATAGTATATATGTTACAATAACAACTAGGAAAATATTTGCACTCTAGTGTTGCCATGATCAGACACATACACCACACCACACTGGTCTACTGCTATGCCATAAGGTCCATTGAACTGTCCTGGTCGAGATCCAAACGATCCAAACGACTTGAGAAACACTCCCTCACACGTGAACACTGAAACACAATCGTTCCCATACTCCCCCACATACACCAAATCATCACTGTCCACACAGATGCTGACAGGATAGTTAAGCTCTTCATTTCCACTGCCTTTCTTCCCAAACTGCCTCAGATAGCCACCATTGGCTGTGAAGACTTGCACTTGATGATTAATAAAATCAGCCACATACACACAACCACTACGATCGGATGCAACGTCCCGAGGATCATTAAACTGTCCATTACCACTGCCTTTACTGCCGAACTTGCTGGAGAAGGTGAGGTCAGAGTTGAAGATGTGAACACAGTAAGCACCATAATCAACCACATACACCTTCCCATTGACACTGTTGACACACACACCAATCGGATCGTTAAACTGTCCAAGACCATCGCTATGACTACCAACTGCTGCTATCACGTCTCCTCCACGTGAGAACTTCAACAGTCGATGATTACCATTATCCACCACGAGAATATTGTCATCACCGTCCACTGCCACACCACGAGGTTCCTTCATCTCCCCAACAGCTGTGCCTCGAGTGTCTAATGTTCGCAGCTCATCTCCTGTGGGGCTAAATATCGAGACAATATCAGCATTCCATTCAGCCACAATTATCTCCCCAGCTTGGTTGAGTGCCACTCCACGAGTTTTCTTGAGATCATTGATAGTCTTGATAACAGTTCCTAGTTTATCGATCGGAGTCTTGACTGCCACAGGGAATAGACTTCCTACCACCTCCTCTCCACCCACTCTCACAATCAGCTCGCTGGCCCCGCCCAGTGTCGGCTGGTAGGAGATCTCGTACTCTCCCTTCCCTCGTTCCTTCACAACACATTTTTCAGCTTTATTAGTTATTTTAGAGACGAGTTCGGCTTCTGGCGGTGCTGAATTTTTGGCGGAGAGGAATCGACAATGTGCATTTATTTTTTGTCCAGCGATTGCTTTTTGAGGAATATTAACAAAACACAAGGCACCAAATTCTTTGCAATCTTTGACTAGCTGAGCAGAAGGCACAAAACAGGTATTGGTTGTCTCACGAGGCTCTAGGGTGTTGGGGTCAAAGGTGTCCACCAGCTCTCTCACTTGCTTCACCACACCTTGCTTCATCTTGAGCACGTCTCCTGGAGACCCGGTACGAATGCTCTCCCTCACGAAATGCAGGCAGCTGCTACGTTGGGTTTGGAGGATCTCCACCTCCTCTCGCTGAGCAGACAGGCTCTTGAGCTGTTGTTGGGTGTGGCCTTCCAACTCAGCCATAAGCTCCCCCTCACGAGCATACAGAGCTTGATGGATTTCATCAAATTTCGAGTGGATATTGGTCGCAAGTTTTCCTCCGTGTTCAACAACTTCAGCGTGTCGTTCATCCAGATTGACCAGAGCTGTGTCGGTGGCCTCTAGCTGTTTCTCAACGGGTCCCAGGGAGTCTAGGATCTCTTTCTTGTGGCTTTCAAAGGTGTCGGCAATCACATAGTACTTGTGGTCTTTGTGAATTTGGACAGTGCAATGGATACAGATCAACTCCCCACAAGGTTCGCAATAAAGTTTCATATTTTCGTCGTGTTTGGGGCAGCGAGGGGACATCTTCTTTGGGGAGACCAAGCGAATCAAATCCCCCTCAACTTTTTGGATACTAACAATTTCGTGATTCTTGAGCTCGTCCCATTCTTTGTGCATATCGGTACACTTCTCGCAGATGAACTTTGTGCATTGTCGGCAAAAGCTGGTAGCTTTACGATTGGTAACAGAACACTTCTCACAAGCCAATTTCTGAGGCTCTTTAACCTTCTTCAGTGTTTCCTGGATGTCAAAGAGATGGTGTACATTGAAAGCAGCCTGGAGGCCACTCACACCAGTGGGGGGTAGGGGGGTGGGCCGGCGACACTTGGGGCATTCCAGCTGGCCTTGTCGATTGTGGGCAACTATATCCTCGAGACAATGTTGACAGTAGACATGGAAACAGGAAAGCAGTCGAGGGTTGGTGTAGGGCTCCAGACAGACTAGGCATGACAGCTGGTCCTCCACTTTGGAGAGAGCTTCTTGAGCAGCACTCGGCCTCTCAGCCATTGACACAAAACTGGTGGAGAGAAAAGGATAACAACAGGCTAAAATGTGGCGTGTCAAGCTTTATAATAATAATAGCAAATAATTCAAGCAACGAAAACTACAAACGAATGTATAGCTATAATTATAGTGTACAATAATTATGTTCACCTTTAGAAAAGTGTTTAGTAGTAGAAAGAAAAGCTCAAAACTTGGCAAAAGCAGCTATAGACTCACAGCTCTCACAGTGACAGGTCAGGTGATGCATGCACAACAATAGCATTGATCAATAGTAATGATTAATGGTCCATACAAACGTACAATAATACTTGTCCTACTTACAATACATACAATACATAATTATAGACACAAGTATTATTGTACATTTGTATGAATATATGGAACACTATATAATCATTACTATTGATCAAGTAGTACACCCACTCTCTATTGTTGTCTGTTATACCGTATAGCGGGTAAGTTTCGTGGGGTAAAAAATTCGTTCAACTCGAGAAACGGTAGTTTTCGTGAGTAAAAATTTCGTTTAGTCTCGTGGCTGCACGGCATTCCTACGTTCAGATAAGCCACGCCTACGATAAAATTTCGTGGAGGTCACGAAAATAACGAATATTTTACCCCACGAAAATTACCCGCTATACGGTAATAAATTTGCTGAGGTCATAATTTCCTTTAATTGTGGGCACAATCTCTGATTCTCTGTGGATCACTTTCTGCACTGTTCGCATTTTTGGGTCCATGCGGTTTTGGTACGGTCCATCTAAATATACACGTTTGAGATTGATTCACACCATAGATTAATTAACAAAATCAATGTATTGCAATCATAATAATTTTATTACAAAAATCAACACACATACCGTATATGCTCGATCAGAGGCCCCTCTTGTATAAAGGCCGCACTCAAATAGTAGCCTCCCTTGCTAGCAAAATGAGTAGCTGCTCTCAAATAGTAGCCTCAGTGAACTTTGACTCTAGCATTTCTGCACGTGGCAGCCAAAAAAATTATTACTAGCAGCTAGCTACATGTACGTAGCTATGAGTAGCAGCTTGTTAGTGCTTCACAAAGACTTTCTCATGGCAGAGTTCAAGTTTATGCAGGTGAAAACAACTTTTGATGACAAACTAAATTATCTGGAGCTAATAAACGCCGCTCTTGAACAGTGGCCCCTCTTGAATTGTAGCCTCCTCTTCCAGCAAAATGAAACATTTAGTAGCCGCGGCTCCTGATCAAGCATATACGGTACATACATACATACATACATCAGGACTCGATTGCCCCACCCACTCACACCTTGTGGTCGGGATATTTAGTAACTACTATGCAATACCGGCGTCTTTTCGTTCATATTGTGAGGCAGCTCTAAAAGCAGAAAAATCAGGCAGCACAGACACTGTTGTCCCCTCGGCTGATATATATAAGTTCAGGCACTGCAAGGCTTATGTGGTCGAAGGGGATGCAGCAAACATGTGCTGCCAAGATGTTAGGGATGTCTACCCTACATTCATGGGCTCAAATCTCTTCCTGGCTGACATACCCGTGGTATAATTATGTGCATGCATGCACGTACAGCTATAACACATGTATATGTTATAGCTACGTATATAAACACTCCTGATATTATACTTACATGTTGTTCAACTTCGTGCAGGCGTGGACAACAGAACAAATTCAAAGCCTTGTGTACACCACAAAACAGCTGAATACAATACCCGAGAAAACTGTGAGCACATTTAATGTTGCATTGATTAGCACCAGTCTCTCAAAAATTGAAGAACTGAAGAATTGTTTGTTGAAGTGCTACGAACACGTCAGTGCATGTGTGCTACTGGCAGACAGCGTGCACAGGTAAACTATGTTCAATAATAATTCATCGACATTATACATTTAACAACTTGTGTCACACGGTGTGTGCAAATCCATCGGTTTTTTGCCTCTGCTATAATTATACACTCAAAATAACAACGCTATAAATATTTCGCATGACTGTATATAATATTTATCGTGTAACAACTGTATAATAGCGTGAACTTTTTCGAGGTGCTTAATTTTTCCTGATTTCGTGGGTTAGCAATCCTACTAATTATCTGCTATAACTCGCAAAGATTTAAGGTGTGGCTTCTGGTAAGCACGAACATTGTGCAACGAATTGCTTTTAGAGGCCTTTACAAAATATATAAGCACCTCGAACATTTCGCACTATTATGTACACATGCAGCCTATTATATCGTACATAACTATAAGCATAATAATTATTATACAGCCCATAACATTATTGTTATAGGTGGCTTAGATTCCACTCATCCACTGGGATTTATCCCATCAATTGGATGTGTGGTAGTGGGACACTACTCACTCAGTGGAAAGCTGGAGGAGGACCACTTTAACTTCGTTGAGGAAGGGCGGTCCAATTTCTTCCCCTGTATTGATCAATCCACTGCTAAGATTCCGATTTGTGTGCTGACAGGCATTATAAAGAAGCTGTCTTTTGAAGGGAGCACTGTTATTGATGCCACAAGTGAATCTGGTAATTATTATAGGATGACAGTGCATGCATGCATGATTACTATTTTATGTTTTAGATACCCAGCATGATTGTGATGTACAAACAACTATGGACCACCTGCCATGATAGTCAGATAGTTTCGGCCTTGTTGGGCCTCGTCAGCATAGCGTAGTTGTATATATGTAATGAGTACATGTAATAAGATTACATGCATAATATTATATACATGCACATACATGTAATTATCATGTGTATAATAGTGCATGGGAATGTATCTATGCATGCACATGTACACAAGTAGAGTTCATGTATATGCATGCAGTTTACCTAAATTTAGGTATTATTATAATGCAACTGTCTCTAAATTTAGGTACAACGTACAAAGTTAATGGTACATGTATACCTAAATTTAGGTAGAATTGCATAACACATCGTTTCATGCATGCATGCAGGTAACTGTGCAATCGCCTCACTACAAGCAGGAAGAGATGTGGTGGTACTCAAGGCATTGGCCCAAGCAGCACTTGCAAGAAGCCAGCTTGCAGAACTGTCAACAACATAGCTAGCTATGGACTAGACTATACTATACTGTTTCAAGCGTTCCGTTAACTTCTATGTTACTTTGTATATGCGGAGTATATGACTCGATCTTCATCTTATTGAATGTTCATCTGGTTAAGCAAGTCAATGGGTATCAATAGAAAATAATTGGTGTTTTCTAATCTTTGAGAAATTAACAGGGATATTAAACTGATTATGAACAAAAAACATAGCATATTAAAATAAAAGAGAAAAGGAACTTTTAACAGTGAATGTGTTGAACACATTCACTGTTAAAAGTTCCCTTTCTCTTTTGCAGGATCAGAATAGAATTCACTGTTTTATTAGTTAAGTGAAACAAAAATTGTTTGATTTTTTGTCTATTTGTAAATCTTATCTGCATTGTTGTTGTATTCCATGGTTGTGTTAACTTGTTTTTATTGACTCTGTTTAGCATACTAGATTTGGAGAAGCTAACAGAGATATATTTTGTATCACGATAAACAGAATGAAATATACACAACATTAGGTGTTATACTTTGCTTTAGCTCTTGGTATACACTCTTTAAATGTTCTATTGTCTTTTTACGTAGATGACCGGTGGACGTCAACTGGAAATCGTACAAGAGTATTGAGGATTTCGTGACTGAATCTTCCCACTCAATTCGCTTCCTCTTGTTTTCTGGATCCTGTCTTCTTGCCACTTTCCATTTGCTGTTGTACTTCCCTTCCATCCAGACAACTCCTACCTCTGAATCTGAGATTGATCGAAGTTGAGCAATCCATGGCTCGATGTTACTGCTTGGACAGCTTCTGACTGCCAGCAACTGATCAATCTTGAGACCTGCTAAATCCTGCACCTCCCTAACGTCTGTCCGTGATTGCTTTCGGTAGGCCCCAGTGTACACCTGTATGACATTGAATTTGAAGGTAGATACCATGTGAACAAAGCAACCTAAATTTAGGAAGCCTACTCAGTGACCTAAATTTAGGGATGGTATAATTTGTGTGTGTGCATGCACACATTGACCTAAATTTAGGGAATTGTGTGTATATACTTATGCATTACGTATATACCTAAGTTGAAGAATTATGCAAAGTGACCTAAATTTAGGTTATTATAAATTTAGGGAAAGTGCAATAGGTGTGCTGAACTGTCGTATAATTATTGCTTACATTGCACTCTTCATTCTCTGCAGCAAATAGAGCTTGAAGCTGGGTATTCTGAGGCGCATCACAGCTCATATCTGCTGATCCTGAGGCTGGGAGTTGGGCCAGTTGACGAACTGTGTAATAATTATTAGAATATAAGTGATATACGTAATGTAAAGTATATTATGGTGTTACGTATATAATTCTGATTGAAATGAGAGTTTGCTCACCTTCTTGGAGATGTAGCAAGGGCCAGGGGGTAATTCCAAATTCATCATCAGAGTAGACAGCGTCCATATCAAATTGCTCCCACCAAATACGAGCATCATCAGAGATCCAAGAATAAAACTTTGGAATATCTATGTGTAGACGTGGCAGGTCTATCTTGTTGTCAGACAGGTGAACTCTATTTGGAATGCCACATGGAATCTCCTGCACAGTAAACATTTTGCATGTAAAGTTAAAAGCGTGTAATTTGATCTATACGAATGCATGAGCTTAATTTATAGCCATAAGAGGTGTAGGTCGATAAATACATTGTCCATTTTTGTTACAGTAAAATGCACGAATCAGCAAAAATTTAACCCTCAAAAATGTTACGCTATATAGTGCAAAATCCAAATTTTTATGAACATAATAGGCACATTAATTTTTTAAAGAATTCAAGAATCGAATGGGTGTATTATCAGGGCCTAGAGAGCTGTAGAATATACTTATGGTTCGAACTTCAGCGTCTGTAAAAAACTGCTATTAATTATTATAACAACTGCATACACCCTAACACAAAGTGTGTTGCCATACATAATGTAGTATGCATGTGCTTGTACGGTATTTATTATGATCACTGACAAAAAAAACGTTATTACATGCGGACTTGCCAGAAGTAGTTTCACTGCTACATCAGCATTGCACCAAGCATCACTGCTCCAATGCCGAAAATACATCACAGCTTTCCCATCTTCTAAAAAGAATTTGAAGCAATGTGGAAGAGAGTGACCATTTAGTCCGTCAATACAAGGTTCCAGCCACGACCTCACATCAGAAATAGTATTGAGTACCTCAACCGTTGGGGTAGGTGTGCTTGACTGTGTAATCTGCTTTTGGAGATCTGTACAATTATACATGCAACAATAATTATGTAATGTCACAATCAATTCAAAACCAACCTTAATAAATTTATAGGAAGTATAATTATAGCTATAATTATAATTGACCACCATGCATAATACCTACATACTACATGTATAATTATGAATGCATAATTATTACCTGGTAAAGATTCAGCTCCTTTTAGAGTGAGCTGCTTAGATATCCTTGAGAAAAGCTGGTCAATGTCCTCATGAGTATGACCAACAGGTAGGAAGTTTACCCGCACCTATTATAGCACAATGTATACAGTGTCTTATGCATGCATGGGCAACCATGCATTGACAATGTGTGCATGAATGATTATAATTATAGTCATTAGGGCAGGGCAGTGCATGCAGTTGCTATGTAATAATTACTATAATGATACCTTAGTGAATATCTTTCGTTCTACCAACAATGCGCAAAACCCCAGGAAGAACTTGTTTTTGTTTTCTTTTGCTGTATTGTCCAGTTGGATGTTGAGAACTGGTGGGAGATGATCTAGAGCAATCAAGGATTTGAGCAGCACATGAATCGTAACGTTGCAGTCATGAGGGAATTGCAGCATGTCAATGTAGACGTGAGCTAACTTTCCATGAGGTACCCGGGTGTGTACTAGCACTCCAGTGACGTGTGTTCTGAGAGGAAGCAATCCCTGCACAGACTTTGGGATCTTTGCGAGGCGAGGAAGATTGGTCTTGTGCTGATCCATGCCATCAATGATGATGGTAACACTGTGTTGTGGATTTGTTCTAGATTTTTCCCGATGACCATAATACTTCCGCCTTTCTTGCCTGTCACCATAATAATAATAGCAAGATGGAATAAAATTCGTATGCATATAATTGTGAGTCCCATGCACCCATGCATAATTACGTTTTGGATGTATAATTATGCACATGGGACGAGTAATTTAGGTACATTTTATTGCTGTCTGACTAAAGGCAAAGAATTAATTGCGTGGAAATGTAATGTGTACTCGAATACAAGGTAAAGGCTTGCAGAGTCACTTACTGAACAATCTGTAGATGTTGATCATACTCCTCCTTAAATCCACACCTCCATCCACTCTTCATTCTTTCCTGGTCAAACTTAGTGCAAATATCACACTTGCTGAAAGCGCTTTGCTGTAAATTGGATAATTATATGGTTATGGTTATATAATAATAGTATAATAGAATTAATACTTACACTGGGAATGAGCACCTTCGAAAAATCTTCTTTCCAAAAGCGGTAAAAGGTAGAAACTTTCACAACAGCATCTTCTGGGATTCCTCCAGCCATGAGCTCCCTCTTCATCCTGACATACACATCGTACTTAGTGAGGAAATGAGGAAGGTGTACACGATCGATGTTAGGCATCTGATCTCCAATGAGATTAAAGTATTGCCTCATCCAAGTCTTGGCTTCAGACGTTTTTGAGGCCTCGGCTCTCACGTGGGGTTTTCTAGTGGCTTTGTGAATGCCATTTGAGAATTATTCGGTTACTGTTTTGAATCTCTTGTTTGAAATTCCAAGAATATTCAAGAAGGCGTTCTTGCATACATGCTTTCCTTCGAGCATCATCGTAAGCTTGCTTGAGCTCGATGATTGTCTGCTTGATGAGGGAATAAATATCAATGAGGTATCAAACAGAAACTGTTTCTGGTCAGCTCTTCTCTTTTTGTTAAAGATACCTCTAACTTTCTGTACTTCCTGCTGAGTAAATGCAGCAATACACACCCTTCCACAACATTGAAACCGATGAGAGCTTACAGGAGATTCACTCTCATATTCCAAAGGATCTTCTGTCCTTCGCTTCTTGACAGGTGTTGAATTCAAAGGAGCTTCAAATTGGGGATCAAAATCCATGAGTTCGAGTAGTTCGGAGTCAGCATCACAGTTAGTGAAGCTGGAGGACACAAACAACTCTTGGCTGCTGTCTACAACAGGAGATAAGAGCAGAGAGTTTTGCGTGTTGGTAGTCATGCTTGTCTCTGGAGACACAATAAGAAGGGAGTCTTGCGCTATGCTTGTTTCGAGTTCTGGTGACACAAAGAGGAGGGAGTCTTGCGCTATGCTTGTTTCGAGTTCTGGAGACACAATGAGGAGAGAGTCTTGCGCTATGCTTGTTTCGAGTTCTGGAGACACAATAAGGAGAGAGTCCTGCGCTATGCTTGTTTCGAGTTCTAGTTCTGGAGACACAATGAGGAGAGAGTCTTGCACTATGCTTGTTTCGAGTTCTGGAGACACAATGAGGAGAGAGTCTTGCTTGTTGTTAGCTATGCTAGCAGGAGTGCATGCACCCCTGATGCTAGTTTGTGAGTCTTGCTTACTGCTTGTCCCTGGTGACACAATAAGGAGAGAGTCTTGGCTATAACTGCCATCATAGAGAGGACATGAATCATTCATCATTGCATGCATGCAAGCCACAAATCATGCGCACTGAACTATCACACCTGCGGGTTCACGCATGGCTACTTTATTGCGCATGCGCCGATGGACTAGCACTATTCAGCTGCATTTAAAACTGCACTGCACTGCGCTGCACTTAGTAGTACGTGCTTAGCTACTGTAGCTCCCTAGTTTACAGCATAGGTGAAGAATGCCTGCAACCAAGAGGTGGCACTTTGAGTTTCTCGTGGGTGGAGTCAGTGGTATCACTGTGTACAAGAATGGTGCAAGGATTAAGAGCTACAAACTCCCAAATCGCCCAGTCTTGGAAAGTGTATATTCAATAGGTACTCCTTCTACTAGAAAGACTTGTGATAAGGTTAAAGAATACCTAGATCAAGCCATTGAGGTAAGCTATAATGTATAACAATGTTGTAATTTTAGTAATAAGCACCACAGATATAATCCTGGTTTTTATTGGTCATACAGGTCACATTTAAATGCAAGACTACTGTGCTCCTGAACCGGAAGGAGTTTGAATGGAATAAATCAGCATTTTGTCGACTGTTGAGGCTGTCTCCTGGGGCGAGAGCAGTCGACTTCATTCAAGTCTTCAACCAACTGACAAAGGTATCATAATAATGTGTCTTGCCCATTTCTGCGTGATTGCTAAGGTGTACAACAGTTGATACAGTCCCTGTTTTCACATAGGAATAATGGGGGGGGGGGGGTCATATAGATCCTTGTGATAGGGAAAATGTAATAATTGATGTACAATGCGTTTTTCATGTACATCACTTGTTTACATACATTGTACATAAAATTAACATAATAATAACTCTATATAATTATAAAGTTTACTTAATAATTATAGTATAGAGTTCATATATGATCGCTAACCCACCAATATATAACCGTTTAAATTGCTGTCTGCATGCATGCTTATAATAATTATTATATACCCATGCATGCATCATGCGTGGGAAAACAGTTGAACATACAATCAGTGCATGGCAATCAATGTTTGTACGTGTGAATTCTATATCTTGACATCATGCACTGTATACAAACCTCGTGTTTATAATCTACACTAGCTAACCTGATAAGGTATTAAAATTGTTACAGCAGCTATATGTATGTACATATTCTTACTTTATCTACAGTTCAATTCTGACCGAGGCTTCTTAGTTCCTGTAAGCCCCCTGCCAACCAGTTCGGAGTTGCTAACTGAGGAGGCGTTGTCTGATGGTGGTGACTCTGAGGATGACCACCCGCTGTCTTCATTGACAAGTACCCAAAGCATAGACGGCAGCCACCAACTTGGAGAAAAGAGAAGTCAGCAGGAGGAGGAAGTATCGAGAAAGAGGATGAAGCACAAAGATACTATGGACGATGCGATCTTCACCAAGAAGATTGGTAAGCTGCATGTGTGCCAACTGTATCACACATGCAATTTCAACCTTGCTTGCGCATGCGCACCAAGGCACAATTGAACTTCTCTCACTTGATATTGTATATGCATGCATGCAGGAACTATTGATCTCCAGCTGAGAAACCTCTCAGAACCCAAAACACAATGCTGTTTAAGAACGGTTGACACTGTATTTGTGGAGGAACTAGTGAAGAAGTTCACTAAGAATCCCTCTGCTCCAGGTGTACCTCCGATTGCTGTTCTGTGCATTTCTGTTGAGAGCATAGATGTGTTTGACACCAACAGAGTGGACGCCTATAAGTACGAGCTGCTTGGAGGCCAGCATACAGCCTTGGCAAGAAGGATAGTAGCAGCCAAGTCTCCAGACAATACGTTGCTACAGACTGTCCTTGCTGAGGTGTATGTTGGTCTGACAGACGATGAAGCACTTAGGCTCGCCTCTCGCCACAACACAAATAGTCATTTTATCCACAAGATGACACATCGGGACTATGTAAGTTAAAGAATTCAAAATTCCTCTAAGAAATAAGCTGTGTTCATTCATTTTGCTATGATTATAGCTTGAGGCCTGCCGATCGAAACTGTTTTCAATGTGCGGTAAGGCTCCTGAGGAGGAAACCCCAAAAGACTCGGTGGAATGGAAGGATGTGTGCAAGCGATGCATTTTACCTCAGGTATTATACTATTTCGTCTGTTAATATACATTGTACTTTACAGAACTGATCCATGCATGCTCATAATATTTGTCCAAATCTTAGGATATGGGCCGCTGCACAATGGAGAATATCTTTAAGCAGGCAAGCTTTACTAAGGAAGTCTGGGCATTGGCCATATCGGTCATGAACTTGTACGAGGAGGGGGAGCTGAAAGACCAGACCCTCTCAACAAAATCTCTGACTACAAAGCCCGAGTTTAAGCAGCAAAATTTTAGCCCAATCCAGTGCCTTCCTGATGAGTTCAAGCTGGAAATGTTATCAAAGGTATACAAGCGCTTGAGAAGATTTTCTATAGACAAAATAATATTGTTACGTGTAAAGAAGCACATGCAGAGGTATAATATAGGAGCCTGACAGCGTAATCTATTTATATCTGCATTGAAGTTGTTATGAATTAATAGTAACAGTTTTTTAGATCATGTTTGCCTGCAATCTGATAGGCTATAGAGGAAGTGTTCTATCCAACTTAGTATACTTACCGTATAGCGCGAAATTTTCGAGGCACTTATATTTCGTGGATTGGCCTCTAAAAACCATTTCGTTGCACAATGTTCGCGGAATGACTGCTTACGGGAAGCCACGCCTTTAAATATTTGCACGATAGCAGGTAATTCTAATTAAAGAACAATTTTCGTGGACTTAATTTTCGTATAGAATTCTAACCCACGAAATCCGCGAAAATTAAGCCCCTCGAACATTTCGCGCTATACGGTATTTACTTCACTTATGTAGCAAAGATTAGATAAGAATAGTGCATGATTGACTAAATTGAGAATCATGGTTGCTATATTATGCATGATCTATAATCAGGGCTAGTAGAACCCTCTCTACACGTTCGGGATACTACAACCATGCAGCTCTAAATATTAATTATTAATTTTCCAGGTTTCAAGCAGTGAGCTAAGCCTTGCCGAATTAAAGGAAGAAGCTACCAGCTACAGATCAAGAAAGTCTCTGCAAAGGGCTTTCTGCAAGTAAATTAACAATCACATGCATGCATTTGTATAGACACTGTTTAGGAAGTTTCTAGAAGCCCAAAGGGCTGGTAATTGTAGTATCCCGAACACGGTGAGGGTTCTACTAGCCCTGACTCGTGAGGACTTCTAAATCATGTGGAAACTTCCTTTTTTTGATCTAAAGTGTATTATTTCTATAATCACATTTTTTAAGTCAAGTATAATTCCATCCCAGGATAACTACTTCCAGTACGTGGTGCGAGGCAAAACGTAGATTTCCTGCCTTCACTACCCCAGAGCGTCTGAGGACATTCCATCAGATATGTTTAACCAATACCGGCGTCTACACTACTCCAACAAAGACTATTACAACGAGGATACCCCAAAAAACTTATCAACAAAACAATGAAACTATAACGTACAAAGATAGACAACAATACCTTTCACCAACACCACCCCAAAACTCTACGCGACCACCAATCTTAAAATGTCTACCTCCACCAGTATTTAGTCTGTTAAAATCCATGATTTTACAAAACTTCTAAATACGTAGCGTATCCACGATTTATTACTTTAGGCCACAAAACTCTACGCAATGAATTAGTGGTAGCACGAATCAACCACACAGACGAGCAAATTATAGATATTATTCTTATGCTAGGTAATGAAGGAGCTTGTCAACCACACACGACTGTGCAGGTATGATGCCTAACCTCGTCAATACTAAAACAACAATCCAAACATGCAAGCATCTGAGATGTGTAACCTGCAAGCACTGCAACACGGGTAATTCATTTAAAAGCACATCGACAGGTCGCCAATACACCATTAGAAACTCATTCACCTGTAACTCAAACAACATTATCTACCTAATAACCTGCACTAAATGTAAGAAGCAATACGGAGGATACACCCGGACAACACTCAAGGACACAATAAACCAACACCAAACGAACATTAAAAAAATTCACCGAGCAATACTTATTAAGACATGTTAGAATTATTTTTAGGCTTAAATCTTTGCATTCAAACTATCGACTGTAACTCAGGGTCACCGCTTGCACTAGTATCCCCCTCCCCTACACACACACTGACCAAGAGAAGCAACCTTGAGGGGAGCTCAGAGTGAAGTTGACCTTGACTCCAGTGCTGGAGGGGACATAGGGAAGTAAAACCACCGGTACGTTCAGCTTCCCCAGAGAGCTGGCTTTATGAAGGGAGCAGACAAGTGTGAGGACCGTGGCTGCTATCAAGGCTGCCTTCATCTTGATATCTAGTAGTATAGGAGAGATAGTTCATGTAGTTTTTTATATAGCTTTCAGTGATTCCACATCGCTTTCTGATCTCTGACCCCATGCAACACCCCCTCATCTTGAGCAGCCCCTCCCCCACTTTGTTTGAATAATAACACACATACATGCACCAATGTTTTTTTGTTTTTTTGTTTTTTTGTAGGCCCCAGGTGGGGTAAAAATAATTATTAGAGGAATGGCATGTACAGTGACAAGGGTACGCGTAAAATAGTAGATAACTATTGTTAATATTAATTACTGTCCTGTGAGATGGGATTCTGCTGAGATCAGGTCGATCTCAATGGGTGTCCTGGCTGCATGTCCCACCGACATCTTGCACCTCTAATTGCTTGGATGGCTGAGCGTAGGAGGGAGAAGGTTAGGCGACATCTTAGCCAGCATAGAGTTTTATTGTAGGTGATGTCCCATTTCTGGGCAAGTAGTGAGCTCAGGCGTTTGTAGAAGAGTGATGCTTCTACGCCCATGCCTCCTGTAACGGATAAAACTAACGGTGTGAAAGAGGAGTGTTCAACTTCCTGGACTCTTTGCTGATAAGCCCGTTTCTTTTCCAGTTCGTGTTTTCTGTATGTTGCTGCATGTACATGTGACTGGTTTCTGTTGGAGGGGGCGAGGGGGTTGAACACTCTCACATCAAAGTATGTTTTTTGGAATCTTCCCCCCAGACACCATTGGCCGATATATCCAAACGTGCGTTTTCTTGGCTGTTCGCTGAGGCCCCGTTGAGTTGGTCCGTGCTCACAGGTTGTAGGTTGGGCTCCACACACACTTCACTGCATACTTCCGTGAGAAGGGATGCTGTGGTATCTCTTATTTCGTTGTGCCTTAACGTAGGAAACCCTCCTTTGGCACAGGAGAGGGCGTGCTCCACATTGAAATTTTTGCCACAGTCGCATTTGGAGGGCAAGCAAGTTGGGGTTCAGCCATAGCGTAGTGCCAGGGCATCTTGGAAGGCCGACTTGTGTAGTGTGAATCCATGTTCCGATAGTGGGAGAACCGTGAGCCAAGTGGAGGCTACAGAATAAGCAGTAATGTCGAAATGTCACGAATCATCAATCTAATTAGAACCTTGGCCATTGTCTAGCTTATGAGCAGAACGCTTGAAAAAGGGCCTTCTGAGCTGTAGAATGCAGCTCAAGTGTCCTCAGTACAATCACTAACACGTCCTCCAACCAAGTCGAACCGTTACGGTCTGCAGCAACCAGAGCCACTAGTTCTCTTGAAGTGTCCGACGTCGTCCACTTTTTTTTCTTCTCAACATGACCCGATTAGAGCCTCGCTTCGCTCGGAATAATTCTTATAAAGTAGACAAAAAAATAATTATGCATGCACCAATATAATGCTAAGACGGCCAAACATTAATAATAATCACATAAATAAAATAAGTACAAAAATTAAAACAAAAATTAATAATGATTAACATGGGGTAGTCGATCGCAAAACTATTTCACACGTTTAGAAATGATGCTAAACGTTCTAAGGCTCCGAGTCCAATTGTTTGATGTGGTGTAGCACAGTGTCCATGGAGGGTCTGTCCTGAGGGGAGTGAGAGACACAGGAGGTATTGAGTGGGTGGAACTCTCGCCATACACCTTCCATACTCGATAGCAGACGAAAAACAGTTCAGATTTCGGAAATGTTAGAGACACCACTTCACAAGCAAGCACTCTAAAACTGTACACATCGATCTTTGTCGTCTGTTGTGGTGCTGGTTGTGGGGAGTATGGAGATTGAGGAAATGCCTCAGGGGCAGTGTACAGGATAGCACCTTCTCCAGGAGTAGTGGCATCTCGAGCTAGGTTGGCTGATCCAAAATCAGAGAGTTTGGCAAGCCATCTGTTGTTGGGTAGAGAGAGGAGAACAGAACAGAACTCACATCTCTGTGGATGATGGGTTCCCTAGCTCTGTCGGTGGAGATAAACCAGAGCTGAGGAGATGTCTCCAAGGATCCTTTGCTTGTTGGGACCAACACGATTGTCCTGGTAGGCAGAACATAGATAGGTATAGTAGACCTGTTTACTCGTTGAAGGTGGCAGCAACATAAGAGGACAAGGTTGGGGGTGGCGAATCTCACGTCGAATTGGCTGCTATGATTGGTGGTTGAGAGAGAGGCCACTCTTCGTTGGAGGACGTCTACTTGTCCTCTGAGGGTCTCTATCCGCTGTTGGTTCTTTGTGTCAGATCATTGTCGTTGGTTGTTGGCATGTGTGAGCTGATGGTTGGCTCTCGCCCACTGTTCATTAGAGTGTGTTAGCTGGTGCTGTAGTTGGTCATTTTCTGAACGTAATGTTGAGACTGTTTCAGCGGCACAGGTCGATCCAATCCCTTGTTGCAATTGTAAATATGACTGTGGTCCCATTGTTTCAGGTATCGTAACCAGTCCCATCTCTCTCAGCTCAGAGTGTCAGAGTGGAGTTCTCTCCGGTGAAACCAATATCCTAGCCTCCTTCGCAGCCTCTTCTGTCCTTTATCACAGTTCAATAAGATAAAATACGGGACTAATTGGAGGAACAAAGAAAGAAAGAAGGAAGAGCTTCCTTCGTTCTTTCTTTGTTCCTCCAATTTTCTCTTCTGTGACAAAGAACAGAAAAAGGAGAGGCTGCGAAGGAGGCTACCAATATCCTGCCAGAGAGCAGTATAGATTGATTTTATGACAGGTATTGTGATAAACAAGCAATGCACACACCACTAGCTTCGACCCCAGGCCGATCGGTCTCCAATTGCTCGGAGGCGACCTAGCGTTCAATTGGAGACGGATCGGCCTGGGGTCGAGGCTAACACCGTCACATGAACTCTCACCATTCCACCAGTCCAATGTACCAGTTGATTTCTCTTGAAAGATGGATCTTCTCCCTTCTCTGTCATAGTGACCGTGAGCATCTGTCCAACAAGTAGTGGCTCACTGGTGAACACTACACCATAGTCGTGGTCCCTCACTCTAGTGGCTACTGTGTTGCTCTGTGTTATTAGCAACCCTTGCTCCTATGGAATTGAAGGTAACAAGAGAGCTGCTCCATTCCACTCTAGCTCTACCTATAAACAAGGCACCAGTAGCCATCTTGCATCCATTACCACCCACTTCAGACCCTCCCTTTGTTTACACACAACGCCCCCACATTACATTCCAATAGAGAAACATACAACACACAAAGTACAGTCCTATCAGAGTCAGTGAGGTAATTTTTGTCTTGGGGGCACTTTTCCTTGCTCTCTCTTTGGGTCTCTCTTCCGCCACAGCACAATCTCCTGCAGGGGAGGAGTTCACGTCAATCATGCAATCACTTAATTTACATAACATCAAAAATTAATAGCATACCGGTATACCCGGAAAATTATGCGGATTATAATTATTCAAACTGACTTCTAGGGTTTTTTTATTTGGCATCTCAGATCATGCAGGCGTGGACACTGCTGCAATGACGTTGCGTCCACCGGAAAAACTTAATTTAAAATGGGCAAGCCATTTAACCCACCAAATTTTCCAGTAATAACGGCACTGCAATTGTTATTCCCTATCCTAACCCTCTCGTTCTAACGTCTACTCTACTATAAGTTACACACATAATTATTTAACAATTTTAATGTATAATTATTATTATAGCCAATTTAGTCAGTCTCATGTACACTAGCTACACCACACCCCACTGTTACCAGTAGCTACCCCCTAGCTAGCAACCCCTCTAACAACACCACGCCCCCTCACCTGCTGTTTGAAGTATCTCCTCTCCTCCTCATCCACTATAGCACGAGGTTGAGGTAGTAGCCAACACTAAACTTCTTGTTAATGTCCCTAATAGTGGGAGTGAGGTCATAGCCTGCCAGGAACAGACGGATGGGGATGGGCTCCCCCCTCACTGGAGCACCATCCCGGCATGATCTCATACTCGGCCACCTGCTCATTCTCAGTGTAGATATTAGGAGCTGTGTGTGTGTGTGGGTGGGGGGTAGCTAAACATAACAATCAATGAATTATTGCTAGAAAACTGGTGTTTTAAATGTACAATTGTAGCTTGACGTGGACCTGTAGCCATGATGTTGAACCTATTGCGATATAGAATAACTTCGCAGTTTTAATTTGAAGCTCTACAATACGAAAAATACGTACATTTCTATACGAAAATAACCCGCTATACAGTATTACAAGCCATGTACAAGCCTATGTAGCTGGTACCCTACACAGGTTTAGCTCTCAACAAGCTAGCTAGCACACTCACATTCAATTGGTGCTGGTATTTGAACTCTGTTTGGGGGTCCCAGAGAATGACGAGGTGTTTGGTGGTCACTTGCACTGGGTCGTTGATCTCTATTGCACCACCTGGTGCTTGGTTATGAGGGTCGGGACGTCATGAACCTCACCAGTGTCTGGGTGCAGTAAACAGTGGCAAGTAAGTGAATGACATTATCAGGAGAATGATCAGAGCCGTGGGTTATAGTGAGGGCGCCCTTGTTTAGAGGGTGATTGAAGAGCAGTATTTCGTTAGATGTCAGTTCTGGTGGATTGCGAAGGAAAGAGAGAAATTGACTAAGGGAGAATATTGCCGCTGCATGTGTGTGTGTGTGTGTGTGTGTGTGTGTGTGTGTGTGTGTGTGTGTGTGTGTGTGTGTGTGTGTGTGTGTGTGTGTGTGTGTGTGTGTGTGTGTGTGTGTGTGTGTGTGTGTGTGTGTGTGTGTGTGTGTGTGTGTGTGTGTGTGTGTGTGTGTGTGTGTGTGTGTGTGTGGAATTGTGGATAAGTATAGTATACGTGTGTAGTATAATATTCAGGCAATTAATATATGTAGTTGCTTTAGTAAGGACTCATATTAATAGCAACAACAAAAGCTATAGAATTACATGTAGATTATACACATAAATTATAATTATACATACAGCCACCTAGCTGCACTGTCACAAGGGTGACCGGATTAACAAGAGTCAACTGTACACACACACCCGAGCAGCGGAGAAGAATCTCATAAAATGGCACAATCAACCTACACATTTTGAAGGCACCAATAATTATTTCAATGATATTTTGCCGAAATTGGGCCAAAAAATAACCTTTGAATGAGCTCTCCTTTTGCTTTCAGAAAATCAAATGGACTACCAAAATTCTCAATCATGCAGATATCAGAAATTCAAGTTACGGGCTCTCAAAGTCGTACAGCCACCACTGTACACATGTAACTCTTATAGGAAGTTCTATCAAAGTAATGGTATGCTAAAATCAGTGGCAAAAGTTTTCCCCCTCAACAACACACTTACTATCTGGCAGTGAGTCCTTGTGTTGTAGAAGAGGTCTGGGGGGTGGGTAGAGCATTCTGATTGGACGATCCCCACGTACATTGCAGCAATCAAAAGTTTTAAACGTCCTACCCACATTGTCATACAGCGTTATTTCAAGGTTCAAAATTAAAATCATCCACTCGTTACAGGAATTCGAAACTACAGACCAACACAATAAAGACGTAAGACATTGATTCAGAGTTGGAAACACATTTCTACATGTGAAAATACGTCACCTTAAATCTTAGTACTTAACTAAGCTAAGAGTGCACCTGAATATTGTGATTGTTGGTCTGAGTCAATAGAGGGCAGTCTGGTATATGACCAATCACTGGTTGTATATGTATCGTCATGGAAACAGGCTCGGCACAAGAGATTCTGCATAAACGAATGTAGCTCTGTATTATTTAGCAAGGAGACAATGATCCACTATCAGGAGCATGCACGTGGTGTGGCTGTACGTGCCTGGCTATAATTATCCAGAATGGACCGGAGTATACCTAGCGTTATCATGTATAATATATAATTACAAGCTAAATATACAATTGTTGTATAGTGAGGTGGGTAGAGCATTCTGAGGGTTGTAGCATCATGTTCTCAATGACTACTGATGATATCAGGCTCCACCACCTGTAACGCCCTCTCCCTCAGACGGACCTTGACCTTGGCCGAACCAGTGTTGACGCCCATGCACCACCATGTCACCATGGAGACCCTGCAGTGAAGGGGGGTGGGGTGAGCTATCGAGGTACGATACTAAAGGTACGACTATAACTGGAGAGACTCAGTACACACGTACACAGGGACAGCATGGGCAAAGAATTCACTGGTTTCAATTTCAATATACAGTAGCAATGTTACAATAACTCAACAAATTTAACAACAAAAATTAACTAGGAAAATATTTGCACTCTATTGTTGCTATAATCAGACACATACACCACACCACACTGGTCTACTGCTATGCCATAAGGATAGTTGAACTGTCCTGGTCCAGATCCCTTTGATCCAAACGACTTGAGAAACACTCCCTCACACGTGAACACGGAGACACGATTGTTCCAATACTCCCCCACATACACCAGATCATCACTGTCCACACAGATGCTGGCAGGGCGGTTAAGTTCTCCATTTGCACGGCCTTTCTTCCCAAACTGCCTCAGATAGCCACCATCGGGTGTGAAGACTTGCACTCGACCATTAATATAATCAGCCACATACACACAACCACTACGATCGGATGCAACGTCATAGGGAGAGCTAAACTGTCCATTACCACTGCCTCCGCTGCCGAACTTGCTGGAGAAGGTGAGGTCAGAGTTGAAGATATGAACACAGTTAGCATCATAATCAACCATATACACCTTCCCATTGACACTGTTGACACAAACACCAATCGGATGGTTAAACTGTCCAGGACCATCGCCACAACTACCTACTGCTGCTATCAGGTCTCCTCCACGTGAGAACTTCAACAGTCGATGATTACCATTATCCACCACCAGAATGTTGTCATCACCGTCCACTGCACTGTCCACTGCCACACCACGGAGACTCTTCATCTCCCCAACAGCTGTGCCTTGAGTGTCTAATATTCGCAGCTTGTCTCCTGTGGGGCTAAATATCGAGACAATACCAGCATCGCATTCAGCCACAATTATCTCCCCAGCTTGGTTGAGTGCCACTCCATAAGGTGTCTTGAGATCATTGATAGTCTTGATAACAGTTCCTAGTTTATCGATCGGAGTCTTGACTGCCACAGGGAATGGACTTCCAGCCACCTCCTCTCCACCCACTTTCACGATCAGCTCGCTGGCCCCGCCCACTGTCGGCTGGTAGGAGATCTCGTACTCTCCCTTCCCTCGTTCATTCACAACACATTTTGTCGTCTGATTCGTTGATTTTGATATAAGTTCGGCTTTAATGGTTGAGGATGGAATTTGAGTCAGTTGATCATTTGTGTTTGAAAATCGAAGACTAGTGGTTCCTTGTACTCTAGTTTTGTCGAGTCTTTTTGTAGGGGTGACAGTTACTGATGGTGTGCCAATGGTTCCAAATTCTTTGAAATCTTTGACTAGCTGAGCAGAAGGCACAAAACAGGTGTTGGTTATCTCACGAGGCTCTAGGGTGTTGGGGTCAAAGGTGTCCACCAGCTCTCTCACTTGCTTCACCACACCTTGCTTCATCTTGAGCACGTCTCCTGGAGACCCGGTACGAATGCTCTCTCTCACGAAATGCAGGCAGCTGCTACGTTGGGTTTGGAGGATCTCTACCTCCTCTCGCTGAGCAGAGAGACTCTTGAGCTGTTGTTGGGTGCGGCCTTCCAACTCCGCCACAAGCTCTCCCTCACGAGCATACAGAGCTTGATGGATCTCATCGAATTTCGAGTGGATATTGGTCGCAATTTTTCCTCCGTGTTCAATAATTTCAGCATGTCGTCCATCCAGATTGACGAGAGCTGTGTCGGTGGCCTCTAGCTGTTTCTCAATGGGTCCCAGGGAGTCTAGGATCTCTTTCTTGTGGCTCTCAAAGGTGTCGGCAATTACACTGTACTTGTGGTCTTTGTGTATTTGGACGGTGCAATGGATACAGATCAGTTCTCCACAAGTTTCGCAATAAATTCTCATTTTGTCGTCGTGTTTGGGGCAGCGAGGGAACGTCTTCTTTGGGGAAACCAAGCGAATCAAATCTCCCTCCACTTTTTCAATACTAACAAGTTCATGATTCTTGAGCTCTTTCCATTCTTTGTGCATATCGGTACACTTCGCGCAAATGAACTCGGTGCATTGTCGGCAAAAGCTGGTGGCTTTACGATTGGTAACAGAACATTTCTCACAGGCCAATTTCTGAGGCTCTCTCACCTTCTTGAGTGTTTCCTGAATGTCAAAGAGATGGTGTACATGGAAAGCAGCCTGGAGGCCATTCACACCAGTGGGGGGTAGGGGGGTGGGCCGGCGACACTTGGGGCATTCCAGTTGGCCTTGTCGATTGTGGGCAACTATATCCTCGAGACAATGTTGACAGTAGACGTGGAAACAGGAGAGCAGTCGAGGGTTGGTGTAGGGCTCCAGACAGACTAGGCATGACAGCTGGTCCTCCACTTTGGAGAGAGCTTCTTGAGCAGCACTCGGCCTCTCAGCCATTGACAAAAAACTGAGGGTGGAGAGAAAAGGATAACAATAGGCTAAAAAGGAGGCGTGTCAAGCTTTATAATAATAACAAGGGCGTATGAAGTGAAGAGGGCATGCAACTACAATCTATCATAAATTATTATAAATGGGCAGGGTCTTATATGTAAAGAATGCATTGCACATGCATGCACCGTTTTTGTGCGTGCATACGGAAACTATTCTAGCTAAGCTAACATGATTGTAGCAGTCTATACTAGTAGTAAATGATGCTAACAATACTCAGTGACACTAGAAAGTGAGTAGCATAGTCGTACTAGAAGCAACAAACCAGAAACCACAAACTTTGAGTTGTTGCCTCAAATCATAGGTTTCTTTGACTCCTGTCTTGATGTAGCAGGTATAGCAATCATAGTGTTAAACTACTACGACTCGTATGAGAGACAAACCAGCTAATGGAAGAAAGCAGATCAAAAGTGCCGACTCAGCAGTTATGGGTGATTATCGCCAAAATTAGCAGTTAAAAAAATGATGCTGTTTTTTTACAGGTGTGTTTTAAAAAATGGTACTGTTTTTTTACAGAGGGTTTTTAAAAAATGGTGCTGTTTTTTTCACAGGTGTGTTTTAAAAAAAATGTTGCTGTTTTTTTTACAGAGGGTTTTTAAAAAAATGGTGACAAATAATAATAAGAATAATCTTAATTAATCGTGACTAACCTCCTCTAGTGGGCGGTTGGCTAAATATAGCATATCCTGCTGACTCATTAATTATAATATGATGCATACACAGCATACATATAGTGAGTTGAATGCCCTCTTCTCTTCGTACGCCGATGATAATAGCAAAGAATTCGAAAACTACAAACGAATGTATCAGAACATGTACAATAATGCTCACCTTTATAAGTAGCAGAAAGAAAAGTTCAAATCTTGGCAAAAGCAGCTATAGACTCACAGCTCCCACAGTGTCAGGTCAGGTGATGCATGCACAACAATATTCATAGTATTAATTATGGATTGGTACACACATACTTGTGGCTATATTGCCTAGCAACATTCTACACCCACTCTATTGTTAGCCCCTGACCAGTTGCCTGAGATACAGACAACGCACACTCATACAATGTCACCTTCCATGTTAACAACACTCCATACCATGTTGATTGATCTCACATCATGCACCCAATGCACACACGAGGAGGTATGACAGGTGGGTGCAGCTCTAGCAATTAGTCTTTGATTGAGCAATAATTATCTGCCCACACACAAGATCACAAAATTTATCATAATACAAAAATCAGCATACATACATACATACATACATACATACATACATACGGATGATAATCTCTATGTGTATAATTATGTTAGAACACTCTTAATTGGGTCCATGAGATGCATGGTTGACGTGGACTCTATTGCCCCACCCACTCACACCACCCACTCACACCACCAACCTTTTTTTGTGGTCGAGATATTTACGTATCAATTATTGATAATGACAATAATCCAGTGTTGAAGGGATGAGCAATATATACAAGCTCAACAACACACCAGGAGATACCCAGCGAGACAGAGACGAAACAATCAACACTAGGCAATTATTTCCAAGTGTTCATTGTCCATCACAACCCAATGCCCATACAAGCAGCCTGGGACCACTTGTTACAAGGAACAAACATCATTATTGAGAGGGATTGAGAATACACACATTGATTAAGAGTTGGTGCAACTGAAACCCAGCCTTCAAGAGAAGCTCTAAAACTGTTAGACAGTGGACTAGTGGACCTGCTAGACAATTAGCAAATCCACATTGACACAATCGATCAAGTGAGTTGCCCAAGTGATAAATGCATGCTGTCTTAAGACACACAAGTACTGCCTCCGGCCCACCCTTACAGGAGGCTACACGAAATTATCCTTCTTACATTTAACGACTGCTCATCTAATTCACTATAGACTAGAAGGTAGCCTCGATCCCAGGCCGCACTTCACTCAGGAAAGTGGGCCTGGTATCGACTGCTTGCGCATGCGCTAATATCTCCCTGGTATCTGGCTTTGGATAGCATCGTATATGCATGCTCAGTAAAATAATGACAACACAGGTTTCTATAGCCCATCGGATAGCATTCTCTGATAGCTACCCTTAGCCTGCTATGTTAACAAAAGACTCACAGCAGTGTGGATGACGATGGAGTGAAAGCTGACAAGAGCCTGTATGGACAGGCCACGCCCATTTAACACTAACTTTGGTGAAAGTCTACTATACTGCTGCTCTATCAGAAGAAAATAGCTGTACAACAAACCTACACAGCTCTGTCTCCAGCTATAGCTAGCTAGCTATATAGCTCTGTGTATGATATTTTCTCAGTACTATAGGACATTTTACGGGAAAAATATCCAATAATTATCATGTCATGCAGGGATAAATGAATGATAACATGCATGGGAACGTTCTATTCATAAATACCGTATAATTATGCTTAATCAGGAGCCGCGGCTACTTTTAGCTAGAAGAGAGGCCATTGTTTAAGAGAGGCGTTTATTAACTCCAGCTAATTCAACAACCTTTAGTTTGTCATTAAAAGTTTTTTTTCACCTACATAAACTTGAACTCTGCCATGATAAAGTTTTTGCAATGCACTAACAAGCTACTACCTGTACCTAGTAGCTACGTACATGTAGCTAGCTGTGCTGGTATTAATTTGTCTGCCACGTGCAGAAATGCTAGAGTCAAACTTCACTGAGGGTACTATTTAAGAGCGGCCTTTACACAAAAGCGGCCTCTGATCGAGCATATACGGTATATTGCATAACAAACCTCATGTGCTTTGAACTTGTAGAGGAAAATCTCTCTTGACCTGACACCACCAGTAGCAGGTAGAAGGTACGCAGCAATCACTGCATCATCCTCCAGAGCTGTTAACTGGAGTGTGTGTGTGTGTGGGTGTGTGTGTGTGTGTGGGTGTGTGTGTGTGTGTGTAGTGTGTGTGTGGGTGAAGATACAAGTGTGTGTATTTGTGTAGGGTGGGAAGGTGTGTTGTAGGCCGGTATTTGAAACTTACTTCTCAAGTTATTGAATAATTGTTGTGTGTGGGTGCACTAACTACTTACATTAAGAACTCCAGATGAAACAGGTTCTTTATTTTGTACAATAGAGAGTTCTGGCCATCCATTTCTTCTGTGGAGCATCATGAGACATAGATCATAATAATCACAGCCACCAATTAACACCCCAAAAAGTACGAATTAACACTAATACCGATGGCCAAAGACTAATAATGCCTTGTGTTCTTCTCCCTGTTCCAGTATAGCTACCTGGTAGAATGGTCGATTTATGTAGCTCCCAACATACTGTGCATGTGTAAATACTTGAGAGACCTAAACTCACTCTAATTAGTCGGGTCCCTATATAGGCTACCATTTGTCATAATGCATGGCATACAGGCGTCTTAGTTTGAAAGGTTAACCACTTCTCTTCAGCGATGATGATGCTGCTCAATCTTATTGGCTGAGTGGACTGAGCCGTGAGCTCTGCCTCCCGAGAGCATCCAGGCTCCTCCTCCAAATACAGCGGCTTCACTAACACTATGTCCGGTTTAATACTCAACCTGCAGCTGTGTGTGTGTGGGCGTGTGGAGGGTGTGTGGGTGGAATATACGTAATTATTAATAACTATTGGACGCTGGAATTCACCAAGCAATATCAAGCCACGTTAGAATTATTTTTAGGCCGAATTTTTGCATTTAATTACTCCAAGCTTAATTAACTATTGACTGTAACTCACGGTCACAGCTTGCACCAGTATCCCCCCTCCCCTACACACACACACAGTAGGTACACTGACCAAGAGAAGCAACCTTGAGGGGAGCTCGGAGTGAAGTTAACTTGACCCCAGTGCTGGAGGGGACATAGGGAAGTAAAACCACCGGTAAGTTTAGCTTCCCCAGAGAGCTGGCTTTTTTATGAAGGGAGCAGACGAGTATATATATATATATGAGGACCGTGGCTGCTACCAAGACTCAGAGTTTGATGTGGTGTAGCACAGTGTCCATGGAGGGTCTGTCCTGAGGGGGGAGTGAGAGACACATGTATAGGAGGTGATGAGTGGGTGGAGCTCCCGCCATACACCTTCCATACTCGATACGACGATAGCAGACCAAGAAATACAGCAGCTTCAGGAAATCTGGCATCCACTTCACAAGCAAGCACTCCAAAACTATATATGCACATCATCTTTGTCCATGCACGAGACTGTGGGGGGATGGAAAATTAGTTCAGGAAATTGCTCGCATAAACATAAATAACACAATCTACAATTTAAATAGACATTAGTGTACAACATGCACATGCAGGAATAGGGACAGGGTGAGGTACGATACTAAAGGTACGACTATAACAGGAGAGACTCAGTACACACGCACACAGGGACAGCATAGGCAAAGAATTCACTGGTTTCAATTTCAAGGTTTCAATTTCATTAAGCAACATGTATGCTACAAAAAAATATAACTCAACAACAAAAAATAAACTAGGAAACTATTTGCACTCTTTTGTTGCTAAAATCACACACATACACCACACCACAATGGTCTACTGCTATGCCATAAGGACTGTTGAACTGTCCTGGTCCAGATCCATGTGATCCAAACGACTTGAGATACACTCCCTCACACGTGAACATGGAGACACGACCGTTCCCAAGCTCCCCCACATACACCAGATCATCATTGTCCACATAGATGCTGACAGGTCCATAAAGTTCTCCATTTCCACTGCCTCTTTGCCCAAACTGCTTCAGATAGCCACCATCAGGTGTGAAGACTTGCACTCGATGATTGGAAGCATCAGCCACATATACACAACCACTACGATCGGATGCAACGTCCCAGGAATTGTTTAACTGTCCATTACCACTGCCATAGCTGCCGAACTTGCTGGAGAAGGTGAGGTCAGAGTTGAAGATGTGAACACAGTCAGCACCGTAATTAACCACATACACCTTCCCATTGACACTGTTGACACACATGCCACAAGGATTGTTTAACTGTCCAGGACCATCGCCATCACTACCTACTGCTGCTATAAGGTCTCCTACACATGAAAACTTCAACAGTCGATGATTACCATTATCCACCACCAGAACGTTGTCATCACCGTCCACTGCCACACAACGAGGATTCTTCATCTCTCCAACAGCTGTTCCTCGAGTGTCTAATGTTCGCAGCTTTTCTTCTGTGGGGCTAAATATCGAGACAATACCAGCATCCTCTTCAGTCACAATTATCTCCCCAGCTTGGTTGAGTGCTACACCTCGAGGTTTCTTGAGATCATTGATAGTCTTGATAACAGTTCCTAGTTTATCGATCGGAGTCTTGACTGCCACAGGGAATGGACTTCCTGCCACCTCTTCTCCACCCACACTAACAATCAGCTCGCTGGCCCCACCCACTGTTGGCTGGTAGGATATCTCGAACTCTCCCTTCCCTCGTTCCTTCACAACACATTTTGTGGTTTCGTTCGTCAGCTTAGAGACAATTTTGGCTTCAATGTTCAACAAATCCAAGCCAACAATTCGTTGTTTGGAATCTATTGCATTCAGAATGGCAACAGGAAGAGGTTGGGTTGTCTTCATTCGTCTTGAGGGCACCACTTTCAACGCACAATAGTTAGTCACTTCTTTACTAGTACAGATGTGAACTGAATCCTGACAAGCTTCAACAATTTGAGTAGAATATGCAAAACAGGACTTGAGCTGTTGTTGCGTGTGGTTTTCCAACTCGGCCATAACATCCCTCTCACGAGCATCAAGAGCTTCACGAATATCATTGAATTTCAAGCGGATATTGGTCTCAATTTTTGTTTGGTGTTCAGCATACTGTCCATTCAATTTGACCAGAGGCTGTTCAGCACTCTCAGCCATTGAAACAAAACTGTAATGGAGAGAAGAAAAGGATATAACAACAAGTTAAAAGGGCACTTGTATCGACTGACCTATAGAGCTAAATGAAAACTACAAACGGAACGTGTACAATAATTATGCTCACCTTTATATTAGTAGCAGAAAGAAAAGCTCGAAGCTTGGCAAAAGCAGCAGCTGCTATAGATACTCATGCACAGCTCTCACAGTGACAGGTCAGGTGATGTATGCACAATAATAACATTGATCGATAATTATAGTGGTCCATATTAATTTTGTACAATAATACGTGTGTCTAATAATTGTAGTATTATTGACGTTTGTACGAATATGGAACAATAATCATTACTATGCAAATGATCACATTGTACACCCACTCTACTATTATCTAATAAATAAGGTTAGATGCATACAGTGGACTCCATTTTTCCCCACCCACTCACACCACCGGCCTTCTCTTGTGGTCGGGATATTTTACATATCAAAACTGGGGTCATAGTTTCCTTGTGTGGGCATAATCATCTCATTTTCTGTAGGTCACTTTCTGCACTGTCCGTATTTTTGGGTCCATGCAGTTTTGGTACAGCCCATCTACACTGGCTGGTTGGAGGAGGCCGTGAGAACAGCTGCACCGGACACACCTCCCAGTCTCACACACACTAGTGCTGCACAACAGACACGCTTTGAACACAATCAAATACGGCAAATGACATTGTGCATATATGCATCTATTAAGCTAATTAAAAGTTAATTCCTACATGCATATAAGTCCTCATCCTTTGATATTATATGCCATTTCCGTCAATGACTTTATTCACTTCATAGTTGATTAATTAACTCACCGTTTTCAGACAGTTTAAAAAACTCTAAGACTTTTTAAAAATTGGACCACAGAAAATCTAGTTTAATACAGCCTCTCAAAGTCGTACAGCGCACATTTAACTCTTATAGGAACCATCTAATTGTATGCTAAAATCAGTGGCAAAAGTTGTCCCCCTCAACAACACATGCTCACTTTCTGAGTCCTTTTGTTGTAGTGAGGAGGTCTGGGGTGGGTATATAGAGTATTCTGAGTGATGTATAGCATTATGTTCTCAATGACTACCGTAATTGTTCTAATTGTAAAAAATAATTAGCATGAAAAAATGTACGAAAAAAGTAAAATTATGGGCGTTATAAAAGAGGGCGTCCTAACCGAGCTGGTTCTATAATTAGAACGCTTATGGTAGTAGCTTGATGATGTCAGGCTCCACCTCAGACAAACCTTGACCTTGGCAGTACCAGTTTTGACGCCCGCCACCAGCACCATGTCACCATGAAGACCCTGCAGCGGAGGGGTGGGGTGAGGTACGATACTAAAGGTACGACTATAACAGGAGAGACTCAATACGCACGTACACATGCAGGGACAGCATTACTGCATAGGCAAAGAATTCACTGGTTCCAATTTCAATATTTATTAGCAATAAATTATTACAAAACAAATTTAATAAACTAGGAAAATAGTTGCACTCTATTATTGCCCTGATCGGACACATACACCACACCACACTGGTCTACTACTATGCCAAAAGGACGGTTGAACTGTCCTGGTCCAGATCCGTCTGATCCAAACGACTTGAGAAACACTCCCTCACACGTGAACACGGAGACACGATTGTTCCCATACTCCCCCACATACACCAGATCATCACTGTCCACACAGATGCAGACAGGGTAGTTAAGTTTTCCCTTTCCCTTGCCTCGCTTCCCAAACTGCCTCAGATAGTCACCATCGGGTGTGAAGACTTGCACTCGATTATTACTATAATCAGCCACATACACACAACCACTACGATCGAATGCAACGTCCCAGGGATTGTTAAATTGTCCATTACCAGTGCCAGAGCATCCGAACTTGCTGGAAAAGGTCAGGTCAGAGTTGAAGATATAAACACAGAAAGCACCATTATCAACCACATACACCTTCCCATTGACACTGTTGACACACACACCACATGGATTGTTAAACTGTCCAGGACCATCACCATGACTACCTACTGCTGCTATCAGGTCTCCTCCACGTGAGAACTTCAACAGTCGATCATTACTACCGTCAAAACTACCGTCCACCACCAGAATGTTGTCATCACCGTCCACTGCCACACCACGAGGACCCTTCATCTCCCCAACAGCTGTGCCTCGAGTGTCTAATGTTCGCAGCTTGTCTCCTGTGGGGCTAAATATCGAGACAATACCAGCATTGTATTCAGTCACAATTATCTCGCCAGCTTGGTTGAGTGCCACTCTATAAGGTAACTTGAGATCATCGATAGTCTTGATAACAGTTCTTAGCCTCTCAGACATTGAAACAAAACTGTGACGGAGAGAAGAAATGGATCACAATAGGCTACTTGTATCTTGACCTACCGTAAGACCTCGATTTAAAGCGACACTTTTTAATAATTACGAAGCCAGAGGTCGCTTTTTTGGAGTTGAAAAATTGTATTGAAGTCCTAGTGTCGCATATTTAGAGAGTTGCATCTAATTGGAGGTAAATTTACAGAGTCTATATGCCTCGATTTCAGGCCGCTTAAAAACACTGATTTTCCAGTGGGATAGCTAGCTACAATCGAGGCTAGGGAGTGGCTACATTTACCTCTATTTAGAACGCGACATTAAAAAATAATTGTCAACGCAGCTGTCGCTACTTTTAGAGGTAAGAAAATTGCTGAAGCTCCTGGGTGTCGCATATTTGGAGTAGGTCGCCTTAAATCGAGGTCTTACGGTATACTAGAGCAAATAATTAAAGCAACGAAATACAAAGGAATGCACCAGGCAAACAAATGTATCAGAACAATTATGCTCACCTTTGTTATAGTAGCGCATGCAGGGGAAAAAACTCAAAGCTCACAGTTCTCACATGCAGTGACAGGTCAGGTGATGCATGCACAACAATATTCATTAGACCAGCATACTTGTGGCAACATTCTACACCCACTCTATTCAGTGCTAGCCCTCTGCCTGATACAGACAACACACACTCTCCAAACCATGTTGAAATTGATTGGGATTTAGAAGCCCAAAGGCACTAGCTGATTTAGTAAGTTTGATTTACATGAAAGTCCTCGGAAACACCTCCTTCTTAATGTCAACAACAGTGCAGCTTCCATGAAAATAATGTGAGCAGCTGTTAATCACCTCATTAAATGATGTCAGTAACAGTTAATCTTCACAGTTCATAAATTCTTAATATGCATGGAGGTTGGAACCAACTGATTAGATGCATCATGCAGGTCGGTGTATAGTTACGAGAATGTCCGACTCCATGCATGCAGGGAGTGGTACTACTCACGGTACAATGCTCTTTGCTGCATTGTTTATGTGTATTTGTTTTTCGAGGGGAGACGCGATCATTAAAACTGGGATAAGCTCCCACGCACCGGTATTGGTGGGTGTGGTTTCATGAGGTGAATACTAGAACTCACGAACATTTCTGCTGAGGGCTCTGGAGCCAAATAGCGAAAAATGTATGTGCACCCACGAAATTTCCCGCTATGGTAAGTTGCAGTATAGACTAAATTGTAAGTCCCATTAATAGTATACCTCCTCTGAGGCACTTTTCCCATGTACTTCCAATGCAGATCTTATCAACTCCAGTGTCTAATGATCATTTAATAGTGATCAACTAGATCTACCATGGATCCAGATCCCCAGGGAAACGGCAACCAAACAAAAACAGCTCAACCACACAAACACCCAATGGAATTTCCCTGAGGCAACACAGAAAACTTATAACAGGGAACCTAAAAGAAACAATATCACAAGATCTATACAGTGATCTACACAATGATGGAAGAACACAATTCCACAAATGAGGGCATTGATGTACTTCGAGAGAGATCTCCCAGCTGCCCTATGAGTGAAGATGACTCGGCTAGTAGAGTACACTTTGCCAGTCATCTAAAGCGACGAAGAAACCTGAAACCAGGCGACCATATCTACGTGTACCGAGTCCTCCATTTATACCAGCATCACGGTATCTACACGGGGGAGGAGGGAGGAGGAGAGGTCATTCATGTCAGTGGACACAAGTTCAGCAAGACTTCGGCTACTGTCACCTCCAGCAGTTTATCAGAGTTCCTTGATGGTGGACTGCTACATCTGGTCTCTTATAACGATCCACGCACAAACTTTAAGATATATGGCACTAGTCACACGAGTTGCAGCAGACCAGCTGAAGATGTGGTGAGAACGGCAAAGGAACTCTTAAGCAATCCCATGAGCTGGGGAACATACAATTTAGTTCATCGAAACTGTGAAACGTTCGCTTACTACTGCAAAACAGGGGCAGAATCTTTGATCGTTAACTCCAGCATCAACAGTGATCCTCGGGAATTCGTGATAAGTAACAGAGTTCAAAGTACGGGACCATTGGCCAGACGTATACTACCTCGTCGGGACAGTTCAAACGATGACAAAGAAGATACAGGAGAGACTTAATACCAATATTCATTAGGACAACTGAGCTCTGCATGTTCAAGGCATATAATTACCATAATTATTGTCTTAGGAAGTTGTTGTAGTACGGTTTATACACCAAACTTTGTGATTGAGCATCATTGATATAAACGTTCATAATAGCAATGGGTGTGTGCATATGTGGCATTCGCTATAATTATCACACTCACCACAAGGCCATTTCCTGAGACAGGAGTGATAATAATGACAGTGATAGAGACCACACACACACTAACAAGAAAAAATGGCAGTGGCTAAGGTGATCACATCTACGTCTATAGAAAGCTATACCTGACTATTCATCAATGCATGCGATATCATAATACTGCACATCATTATATAGTGTATAATTATACTTGTACATAAGTGATTAAGCTCTGTTGGCTGCTGTGTTGAAAATGTAAAAACTCTTAGCTTCGACGTGCCCATGTCAATGAATTTAAATTTTTTCTCCTGCTTTGTTCTTGCCAGCGTATAGATACCGTGATGTGCATACATCCCTATATAGTTATTACATGCAGCCGCAAGCATGCAGTTCAGCACATGAAGTAGTAATAAGTGGTCATTCAGGTATACGTATATATAGGCTTTGAAATCGCAAACAAATCTATCTGTGAAAATAAACTCTATAGCCATAGCCCCTGGACATAATAATGTTTCACAAAATTTTTCACTACAAGTTCAGTGCATTAGGCCATGCACTGTTAGTTGCATACTTGTTTCAGATGAGAATACTAGCTCGACCCCGATGAGGGAGGGAGGTCTTCATTACCCATTATTTGATGACGTCGTATCCTGTTTTTTTAACTGACGAAACTACACAAAAGGACAGAGTCTGAACAATAATTATATAAAAATTAATGTTTTTTACGCACTGGCTCTTTGGTGCACAATGCAACTTTGCACATGGCGGCACATGGTAAAATAATGCAATGTCAAAAAAAAAGGAGGTTGGCCTCAATTAATGGCTGACATCAGCAATAATGACTTAATTGAGGAGGTGAGCAAAACCGAGGAGGGAGGTTGATCTGAAACAAGTATGCAACTAACAGTGACCTTAATGCATGTCATTTAATAACATCAAGGGCGTATACAGATACGCCCCCCTTGATAACATCCAACAATACACTATAGCACTTGTAGTCATTCTGCACAAGATCTCCTAGGCCCATGGCCATGCAGGATCACTACAAGTGCCAATAATCTGATCAACTGTGAACCACAATGCGGCATTGTGGTTCACAGTTGATCAGATTATTGGCCTGCACCTGATCATACTGGCATTCTGAAGCTTTGATTTTTAGGAAGGACCCAAAAGTGCCAGGGGAGTACCCTATATAGCAGGTCCACCCATATTTAACACCATTCTAGTTATCACCTTTTTATCAGAGTGGGCGCACCCTTTTTAGTTATAATAGTCAACATCTATTACAGTAAACGTATCTGGTTACACACAAGACAAAGTGCATACAGGTTTGGAATCAAAATGGCTAATGATTCTGAGACAGATGATTCTAAAGACAGAGTGATAAGTCGCTATTATCATGGAATTCATCGAAACACCTTGAAACGAGGAGACCACATCTACGCCTACAGAGGGTGGGGAGTATATTCCCATCATGGTATCTACATCGGCATAAACAAGTCAGGAGTACACATTGTAATCCACTTCACGGGAAATCCAGGGAAGATGAAATCAAAGTCCACAGCTAAAATAAGGAGAGCAAGCTTGGACGAATTCTTAGATAGACGTCCGCTGAGATTGGTAACTTACAACTCGATTGAATTATGTGCCGTATCACACAAACTGGAGAGTTTGACAAAGACTGAAGTACTACAAAGTGCTGAGTACTTCGCTGAGAATCCTAATGAATGGGATGATTACGACCTTTTGACTAATAACTGTGGACACTTTTGCATCCATTGCAAGACTGGATTAACTGTTTATGATATCATCAACAGTAACATTCAAGATCAAGCTAAAGACCCGTTGGTTAAAATGGTTGCCATTGCACGCAAAAGTATATTGGCAATAACATCGTAGTCAATTACGTATGTATAACTTAATAAAGGTAAAATTTACGTTTTATGACAATACAATCGTGATACAATCATAAAAAATTATGGTTACTATATAATAGTTAGACACTGTTTTGGAGGAGTCTATGGGATTTAGAAGCCCAAAGGCATTGATTTAGTACTAAAGTGGCTGAGGGCTTCTAAATCACATGGACACCAATAAAACAGTGTCTAGATACTAGTGCGCATGCGCAAACCTTGCCCTCGAGGAGCAGCCTGGCTTAACAACAATACAATTACTTAACAACAGAATACTAGGTATACTAAGTAAGTTGCAGGTATACTAAGTTCCATAGTATACCTGCTCTGAGGCACTTTTCCCATGTACTTCCCATGTAGATCTTATCAAAATAGTGTCTAACACTATACAGAGCAACTTACAGGGCTTACATAACATGGTATAGTAATAGCTAAAACAATTGCAAAAGACCCTCCCCCCTCCCCACAGCATCGTGAGAGTGCACCTTGATCACTAATAACTGCAAGCGTTTACGGAAAATAAGTTAGGGACCGAAGTCAAGCATCATGAGCAGGCGTTTCGTTATAGCTGCTATTGGAGCTAGTGGGCGGGGGTGGTCTGTTAATCAAACATGCACTATCAACTTTAATTTCATGCACCTACAGTACTGCAAAACAGTACTGATATCGGTACACCAATATCAACTACATGACTGTATGAGGCTATAGATCGAGATAGCTCGGCAACGTACCAACAGAGTGCAAGGCACAGGACTATGGGCATGCAGGGGACATTATTTTTACTGAGCTACAGAGCTGAGGAAGGAAGGAGAAGACACAGTTTGAGCTATAATTATAATGTCACACACATGCCCACACATAATTATTCAGCATCACATGACTTGTCATCAACTTACGTCAAGAGTATATGATATAGAGAAGAGAGTATCGAACGTAGGCATATACCGTGTACATCAGATGTATGCGGAGAGTAACGTGACTTCCTGTATCTATCACAAGATTAAGCTTGGAATTTGCACACTGACCAATCCAAGCGTGGGTGATGTAATAATATTATCTATCTACAAGAAAGTAGATGACATCACCCATGCACACTTGGATTGATCAGTGTGCAAATTCCAAGCTTGTGACAGATACAGGAAGTCACGTTACTCTCCGCATACATCTGATGTACAGTATGCCTACGTTCGATACTCTCTCTCTATATCATATACTCTTGCTTATACGTACAATGGGAACATTTGGACCATTAATTTTGTACTCCGTAACCTGGGATGTCCCTCAAGTAATGGTCGATCAGACAATCGCCACATGCTTGGTTGGTAATTATTTCCCATTAACTAATTGGTACTACCAAGGGTGTATGAAGAGAAGAGGGCATGCAACTCACAATGCATACTGTGTATAATATACGTCGTATTATATTGATGAGTTAGCAGGATATGCTATATATATATTTAGCCATGATTTAGCCAACCGCCCACTAGGGAATAAAGGCTAGTCAGAGTATAAAGTGCACGTGCAATACATTCTTAGAAATAAACCCCCGCCCATTTATAATACGTATATAGTTGCATGCCCTCTTCTCTTCATATGCCCTTGGTACTATACTAACCACCTCTGGCCAAAATAAAATAACCACCACTAGAAAAAAATAACTACCACTTATAATTAGGCCTATACATTTTACATAAAAGGGAGTGTGAGTTTGAGGTTTAAAATAGCCATGCACTATTTCAAAAATTATGGGCATATCACTGTTTTACTATAGTACTCAAGACTTTAGAAATGCACACGTATATACTAAAGTTCGTTGCATCCATGTCTTGGTGTCTCTTATCGTCCACCGTCCTCAGGAACTTTGATACGCTCACAGATGCATTACTTATATACTTACTATAAATCAGTCTTGTCTATCGGATTTAATTATTATTGGTGACTTCAATGCTAATTTCCATCCTTCACATTACATACATGTATGCGCACTTATGTAACTTTTCGTTGTCACAAATTGTTAAGTGTCCCACTCGGGGTTTTCAGGCACAGACCATTCATCAACTATACATTTAGTGCTGGTTTCAAGGCCGAACAATGTGAATTGTATATATACTTTCATGCCTGAATTGGCCAGTTCAGATCATTTAGGGTTATTCCTCACCCTGAACAATCAAGGACATTAAGAAACTTTTACGCCAGCGTATGGTGCATGCTAATAGTCTGCTATTATATGCATGTAGTAGCTTTAAATTCATTGCTGGAAAGCCACGTGCACCGAGGCATCAGCACCCACCCGCGGTGCTTTCATTTTATGATATTGACTATCAAGTTAAACAGAATAAGCCAGAAAAAGCGGTAATGTTTACATGCATGCATTTAAACGTTAAGGTCTACACTATAGTGGCATGGTTTATGGAACCACTGATTGGTAACAGAAATCTTAATTATATGAGTTGAACAGCTCGACAATTAACAGAGTACAAAGTACAGGACCATTAGCTAAACATCTACTTACTCACATTGCATTATAGCTTGCTACAGTGAGCCTATATAATTACATGAATTAAGGCGTTTCTCAATGATCGCCAACAACGCGTTGTTCTAGACACCCAAAGCTCTAAATGGTCAACTGTCACATCAGGTGTTCCTCAAGGGTTTATCCTAGGGCCTTAACTGTTTCTAGTCTATCAATGCCAACACGAACTCAGAAACTAGACTATTCGCCGATGACTGTATACACTCTATGGAAATGTATCATGCAAACAGGACTACATTTCCCTACAGAAGGACCTCAAAAAAATCTTCTTGTGGTCACAAACATGGCAATTATCCCTCAATATCTCAGGTTCTATATGCATATCAAACAAACATTCACCCCCAGTTACACTTACATAATGAACAATACTCCAGTGGAATTTGTAGACAATTTTAAGTACCTATAGGAGTACATATAATTATAGACAGCCATCTAAAATGGAAGGACTATGCACCTCTCATCTGCCTCACACAAAGCCACCCGCATTCTCAACCATCTACGCAGATCAATGTACAGATGCAGGAGATCAGCCAATAAAAGAGCGTTCACAGCCCTGGTGAGACCTCTTCTGGAGTACGCTGCCACCGATATGGAGTCCCCATGCATGCGTACAGCTACTGGGAAAGCTGCCTTGGAGAAAGTTCAGAGGAGAGCAGCCCACTGGATCTGTTCCAAGTGGGACAAACATATAGTCACAGCTGGACAAAATCGTACAACCAAGCCCGAACTGAACTCCAATGGCTAACACTATCGCAAAGGCATGCAATACTGTCATGTTGCCAAACATAATTATAAGATCCTAAACTCTTTGGACTGCATCAATTTCGAGGAATATTTCAGACAACTACAACAAATACAAGGCATCACCACCTCACACTATTTTGTGAACAATCGAGAATGAACTGTTATAGGCATTCGTATTTCATTAATGCCCCATATACTTATGGAACACTCTTCCAGAAGACATTGTAAGCTCAACTTCATTGAAGTTATCAAAACTAAGCTATTTGACGTTTCAAATTCATGTACATTAGAATGTGTTTGTTTGTATTCTCAGGGGAGTACTCTTATAGGTTTTTACTTAAACCTTCTGAACAACCCTTTCAGTTGATAAAATCTCAAAATAATTAAAGTAAAAATAATTAAATTAATGATATACGCATGGTACCATGCATATGCATGTACACAAATAGAGCAAGTAAGTTTCATAACGATTAGCAATCATTATAGTATGGTTATTCGTGTACTTAATTATAAAACAAAGGGAAGCATTAATTATTTATTCCTTTTTGTTTAGGAGATAAAAATGCAATTAAATCCAGCAGTAACAATCGAAGTAAGTGTGTTGTATATTCAAAATTACTGATAAATAAGCCAAAAACAAATATTTAATATTCACTGCATGCTGAGGAAAACCACACATTCCAGACGGTATTTAAGGGGAGAAGCAGTGCCTGAACACATGCATGCATCTACCAAAACAATGGCTGAGTCTAAAGAAATTAATGCAGCAGTTGGAGACCACGTTTGTGTCGAGCCCCATTATAACAAGCATGGCATCGTTGACAAACTCAATGGCTATAATTATATACGTTCAGAGTGTTTCATTTTTCAAATGAGACGCAAAGATTTTGACAAGTCCTTTTAGTGAATTTAGCGAGGGAAAACTACATAACTAGAGCACTAAAGTGCAAACCCTCGGCTGGTGACATGATTATAAAGAAACCATATAATGCAGTGCATTGCCATAATTATAGTGATGTTGTTATCATCATCATGCATGCATGACTTGCACAGCAACTCAGGAGCAATAAAACTAAACCAGACTGGAGGCATGCTGAAACATTTGAGAACAGGTAGTAGTACTATATAGATATATGCACTGTGGATTAGGATCACAGCAAAGAGAAGCCTGGAGTCTCAGAGAAGTATGGCTCCAGGTCCTGCTGGATCCCAGTCAGCTAAAGCAAGCTTTCTACTTTAGTGACCCTGTTCCATTGTTCCTGGTATATACAGCTTTCTACTTTAGTGACCCTGTTCCATTGTTTCTGGACCTGGTACAGGATCACTTCAGTTATAAGTAACACATGTGCAAGTTCTGTTCAAGCTTTTTTTTTTTTTTTTTTTTTTTTTTTTTTTTTTTTTTTATAATGTTTGATGCAGAGGAAGCATACAGGATATGACAAGGTAGCTAAACGAAGCTAATAATGAAGTCAGTCCATAACCAAAAAGTAAAGGTGCAGGTGCAGTTCTACTTAAGTGAAAAAAAGAAAAAAGGAAAAAAAAAATTTTAACTTATTGCTATAATTTTGACAGGGATAATTTAAAAGCAGATGGGCTAGGGCTACTGATAACATTTAGGGGAAGGGAATTCCAAATGGGGATTACGCTTACAAAAAAGGAATGTCTATGGGCTAGGGTTTTAACATATGGTTTAAAAATAATTTGATTATGAGGGTGACGGGGGGAAGGGCGAGGATGGAGGGTGAAAACATTGGGAGATATTATAGATAAATTGTTAAGTATATTAAAGCAGACTTTCAGTTTTTGGTTTTTCCTTCGAGATGACAGAGGTTTCCAGTTTAAGGAGGCAAGCAGGTCAGGGTATTCTGCCCTCCACTGCTTCGTTCCAATTTTCCCTGCAAATTTTTGGACGCTTTCCAGTTTTTTTATATCTGTGTGGTGATGAGGGTCCCAGACTGCACCGCAATAGTCTAACTTAGGCAGAACAGCCGTGCGGTAGATCTGGTTCCTGATCTGAGGTGGTGATTTATGGAACTTGCGATGGATGAAGCCAAGATGTTGTTTGGCCTTCTTGCAGGTGTTGTGTATGTGACATGCCCATTTTAGATCATTATTGATAGTAACACCAAGGTACTTTACAGTATCACATGGGGAGATCCGATGGTTGTTTATATCTATATTCATTGGGATAGTGCGTGTAGAGCGAGTTATTGTAAGCAGTTTGGTCTTGGAGTGGTTTGCTGTGAGGCCGTGAGATTGCATCCAGGAGTTTATTTCATTGACATCTCCCTGTAGGTCCTGAGTTTCAATTGTCGAGTTTATGGGCTTGTAGAGAAGGATATCGTCTGCGTATAGAATGAGTTTGGCATTGGTGGACAGGTTGATGTTAGCAATTGAGTTCATGAAAATGTTGAATAATAGCGGTCCTAAGATTGACCCTTGTGGGACACCTGAGGTCACTGCAACAGGGTCTGACATAGTTCCCTCCAGGACTACCCTTTGCTCTCTGTTGGTAAGATAGTCTTTTGTCCAATGCAGTAGGTTGCCACAAATGCCTACGGCTTGGAGAGAGGATATGATCTGTGGGTGGGGTACTGAGTCAAATGCTTTCTTGACGTCAAAGAACACAGTTGCCACTTGGTGATCATTTTCTAGAAGTTTGTGCCAGTCGTTAGTGACAGATAGGAGGGCTTCTTGAGTTGAAGATTTTGGTCTGAAGCCAAACTGGCAGTTTGACAGGAGCTTGTTTGAGTATAAGAACTTTGAGATTCTCTTGTGTACAATCCTTTCCAGAGCTTTTGAGATTAATGATAGGAGAGATATCGGTCGGTAGTTGCTAGGAGAAGTAGGATCCCCATCCTTCGGAATAGGAGTAACATTGGAGACTTTCCACAGGTCAGGGACTCTGCTTTGCTTGAGTGATCTATTGAATATCTTGGTGATTGTTGGGGAAATAGCAGTAGCAGTCCCTCGGATCATCTGGCTAGAAATGCCATCCGGACCGGAGGCAGTGTTTGGTTTGCAAGAAGATAAGAGATGGTGGACTTCCTCTTGGGTGCACTCAATGTCACTGAGTGAGCAGTTAGGTGTTGACATTTCCTCAGGAGTACTGCAGGATGCAGTTGGTGAGGTAAAGAATGAGGCAAATGCACTGTTCAGCATGTCAGCTTTTTCGAGCGAGGTTGTTGCTGTAGAATTATTGTTTTTCAGTTCAGCTGGTGTCCTGTTTTTTGACGGAGAGAGTTTGTTGTATGCTGACCAGAAATCTCTAGGGGAATTCAGTTTTCCTGCTAGGCACTTAAAGAATTTGGATTTTGCAGATCTCAGGGCAGCCAACGTTTTGTTCCGAGCACTGGTGTACTTGGACCATGCTAGCTCTGATTTGAGTAGCTTAGCTTGTTTGAAGAGTTTGAGTTTTCTTTTAACAGCATTCATGAGGTTGTTTGTAAGATAAGGTAGACGATGCCTGTGTTTGATGATTTTGGATGGGATTGTTTTAGACATAGTTAGTGTAAAAAAATCTAGCCATTGTGTCCAGAGAGTGTTAACATCATCCGAGGGGAAGGACTCAGTAGAGAGACATTGAAGAATGGCCTTAGCTTCATCAAAGTTCGCTTTTTTGTATAGCCAAATCTTGCGTTGGCGATTTTTGCTGGAGTGAGTGGTCATTTTATTTATTCTTAGCAGGACAGTGTTGTGGTCTGAGCCCGGCACAGGAGGTTGAACAAAGCATGAGATATCGGGTAGTTGTTCAGACACATAGATATGGTCTATGAGTGTGGTTGAGGTAGTAGACTCCCTTGTGGGAGAAGTGACTACCTGCTTGAGGCCGAACTTGGTCTGAATTGAGCAGAGTTGTGAGTGGTTTGGGTTGCTTATCAGATCAATGTTGAAGTCACCAGTGAGTATAAGGTTACTTAGTTTTGGTGCTGATAGTTCTTCCAGTGAGGATTCAAGTTCATCAAGGTTTGACGAGTCTGATGATGGAGGTCTGTAGTATATTCCAAAGGTGATGGTCTTTCCGCTCAACTTGAGGTCAACTAGCAGTAATTCAATTCTGGGATGGTTTAGGTGAACTGTATTCATGACTGATTCGTGGGTATAGATTGCAACACCACCTCCATGCCTGTCTCTGTCCCTGCGACATAGAGTGTAGCTGGCAATGTCCATCTCTTCATTGGATATTGTGTCATCTAGCCAGGTTTCGCAGATGGATATGATGTGGGGGGTGTTAACTGAGATAAGTGCTTTGAGGTGGTCAAGCTTGGGGAGAAGGCTTCTGCAGTTTGCATGCAGGACAGTGAGATATTCTGTGTGAGGGGGAGGGATAGCCTGCGTGTCAGGAGTATCCGAGTTAGGATTTTGCTGATGTGAGGAGTTGAAGATAGAGTCTGAGGTGGATGTGTCCTGAAAGGGCAATGCTTCACTGAGGCACCTGGGACAACACCAGGGGTCATCTGATTGTTGTAGTTCTGCATATGTGTTGTTCGAGATTCCTATGCATCTAGTGTGCAACCAGCTGGTACAGTTGTCGCATTGGATGCCCTTTTGATCTGCCTTAACAGGATTTAAACAAACTCCACATGGGTACTTCCAACGCCTGGGGGGACCTGGGTTAGGTTCTATGTCTCCCCCTGACAGTAGTAGAGTCGCATACAGCAATTGCAGTGACGAGCTACATTTTGCTCGCTTTTATTAGACAACGAAGCTTTAACACCGAAAGCTGCCACTATTAGAAGTACTGACTTGTTGTGTGGAGGCTACCCATGCTGTAAACACAGTGGTAGAGCATCCAGGTAAGCAGACCCAGTCACAAGCTTCTTAGCTTTTGCTCGTTTTTATTTGACAACGAAGGTTTAACATGAAATTCTGCCACTATTAAAACTAATAACTTGTTGTATGAAGGCTATCCATGCTGTAAACGCAGTGCTGTGGCATCCAGGTGAGTAGATTCACCTGTCACAAACAAACAAACAAACAAACCAAACGACTACTATAACCCGTGGCCGCCCACGCGCCTCGGGTTAATAATTGACAAACATACTGACTACAAACTGTTTTTATTTTATGTATTCTCTGGTCAACCTGACGATTCAAGAGAAGAGTTGGTTTAACTTATAAAATCGAGAGAGATAAACTAAAACGAGAAGATCATATCTATGTCTACAGAAAGCTCGGTCTTTACCAACATCATGCCTGATGGGATATAAATAATTATACATGTATATCGGTGTCAATTTGGTTGGAAAGCAACTTGTAGTTCATTTCACTGGCCTCGGAGAGCGCAAGGCAAAAAGCAAAGCAGTGATAGTTCTGTCCTCTCTTGATGACTTTCTATGTGGTGCCACACTTCATCTGGTATATAGCATATGGGGTAAGTGAAAAGCAAGAACGTTTAAAGAGGGCTGGAACAGTGAAATTATGTAACAGCCAACCAGCTCACCAAGTGCATGGTGGCCACTGCTATGTACTATGCTGAACGTCCAGAGGAGTGGGAGAAGTATCATATTCTCACAATAACTGAGAGATGTTTTGTATCTTCTGCAAAACTGAAACTTTCGCAGTGACTAAACATATAAGGCCATGTTTATAAGTACGGGATTAAGGCAGTAAATATAATTATATGAAAATGCAAAAAAAAAAGGTGCATGGTAGAAAGATTGTTACAATAGTTTGTGTGTGTGTGTTCTGTATTAAGTTGATGCAATCTGCTATTAATAATTATTATTATTATTCATTTGACGGGGAGATACAGCATAAAAATAATCACAAGCCACCAGCAGAGTGGGACTGTCTCGGGGGAGTACCCATCGTTACTTACTATATTGTATATGCATAATAATGTATGTATATTCATATAAGCAGTGCTGATGCTTCGGTGGATGCCGGCGCATTGCGCCAAACCTACATTATAATACATAAAGTTATATAATTATACACACAATCATGATAATTATCATGATGCATTAAGTTTGCTGCATTCAGGCAGAATCACAGAGAGTGGGAAATTATTGACCATGCATGCATGATGATGTTACTAAAAAATATGTCAAAAGTCCAAAACTGGCTGCTGAATCAGTATAGAGCCTTGCAGCTCTCTTCTCACTCTTGCAGCTATAATTATATATACCAATTATAGCTATAGCGCTTTAGTGCAGAGCTAACTACTAAGACCATGCAGCCAACTTTAAGGTACACGTATCTCATACGGTTGTATTGACGGTGAAAAAGCGTACATATACTTCTATTAATAATTATACCCTCTGTCTATATAGCCTATAATTAAGTCAACATCCAGGTATCAACAGCTCTATACCCCTCACACACACTCCCACTCACTGAGACGTTTCCCTGCGTCTCTCCGCCAGGAATGATGACTCTAAACTCTGTCTTGAGCATGGTGCTGGCCGGGATCACCATCATAAGACCGGGTACACCCATGCACCTCCCCCTCAGATAAGGCTACCTGCCAGCCGGGGTATAGATTGCAGAAATTAATACTGTATATACATAGCAATGAATTACAGTGGAACAGACACCATTGGGGAACAGCCGTTATATATAGGTGGTTTTCATTGAGAGGTTTCGATTGCCAACCATGCACATGTATATGGTCTATGAACGTTGCAAATGAATCTTGGAGCTAATCTTAATTCTCTAGCTCAAAAATGGCTATATAGAGAGACGATCAAGCTACAGCTATAGGTTTTTTACAATTTTTGGTTGTGTCTGTCCTTTCTGGGAGGTTATTGATTGGGAACTAGAAAGCTGCTCGCTGTACATGCAGAGTATAGAGAGGTGGCCGTTCCTGAAAGATTACTTCACATTGCAGTCGTTGTACATGTAGTTTCAATCTGAACCTGAGCTCTTGGCCGTAATAATATATAGTGTGGTTGCTCTTCAGAGGTGGTCTTTAATGGAGGTTCCACTGTATAATAGGGCCGTAGACAGCGGGGGGGGGGGCAGTTGCCCCCCTGGAAGTCTAGATCTGCAAGAATTACTCTGAAACATTGATCTGCACATGCCCGTGGGCAGGGTCATCTGATGCGCATGCTTTTACTGCGGAGAAAGAGTGATGATCTTTTATTTAGGTAAAATTCAGAGCTCTATACTACGCCTCTGGGAAGCAAGAGCATCTTCTTAGTAAACCTTGTTTTATTTGCTCCATGCATGAATAGCTAAGTTGGTGCCACAGCAAGTTACAAGTTGCCATACTTAGAGGATATGAAAAACAGTTGACCTTTTTGTTATTTTGCCATCCCTGCAAACCTAAGCTATATCTACGGCCCTGTATAATATACGTAGGTATATCACATTTTTACGACTTGTATACTCTGGGAAATGTACTGATAAAACCAATGGCATTTACCTTTTCATTGAGTTCAAGTATAGCTCCATCGTTATAAGTTCTGCAGGGATAAAATTCCAGAACATCCTCTTTGATTTGACTGTGATAGCGACTCGACTTTTGAGTTTAGCAGAATCTCTCCATTTTTAATGGTTTCTGCACACAATTTTTAGCAGACATTTCTGGGAGCTTGGACATACCTCCATGCATTGACCATGTTAACTGCATGGAAATCGAAAAGCGCATCAAAGAAAATCAATTTCAATAGTCCATGCAAGTCGTTGCTCTGACAACACATAACTTCAACATAGTTGGATTTCTTGGAACTCTAACCCAGTTCGTGAGAGAGGTACTCTCAAAAGACATGTCTTTGTATTCCATAAAAGCTTCTTCAAAATTGGCCTCAAATGCTTCAGAGAGGGGTTTCAGAGCTTCAAGATACAATTTACTCGCTTCTCCATCTACAAAATATTTCGGAAATCCAAGCTCCTTGTAGTTTTCAGCAGCGTACTTAGCAGACATAATGCAACCATTCTTCCGTTTTGTTGACAAAAACTCGGTGGTTCCTATCGATGCATGAATTTCTCATAGCCCCAGCTTCAAAATAATTATTCGGCACCTAGAGCCTCCTATTCTGTCCCTGGTATCGAAAATGTTGACTTCAACTCCTGGAAAGTGTTGCTGTAAAACTTCAGAATCGCAGAAAATAAGCCAGCCGGACATGCATTCCACCTCCCACGATGCCGACACTAAATCTAGGACTCCTATAGTAGGAGGGAGGGAGAGAGGAGCATGATCCTCTGTGGCACAGACTGTGCTTTAGACCTGCAGCTCTCTCCAGGTACTAATTTTACTGAGCAGAGAAGCTGAGGAAGTGCTATTAGATCTAAGTCCTCTATTACAAGCCGCGGTGAACTAGATCTAATAATTTATTGTGAAGTCGATCCTGGAAACATGATCATCGCGCCACGTTCAGTGTTAGTGCTCCTGATTCTTCCATGTGCAATAATCCGCTGGATCAAGATGTGTATCGTTTGTTACGAGAATCGTGAATGCAAGTGCTCATGCTGTCAAAAAAAACCTGACTTGGAGACTGGACAAGAGACAGACTCCCTGCTGAAAAACAATGCGTAACGTACGATTGATCATTGAAAATCTGTATCAAAACCCTGTTTTATAATTATAATTATGAACAATTTAACAGCGATCTGAATTTAAATCATGTGTACTATAGCAATTTATGCACTTTGGTACTAGCGCTAGCATAGATCGAGGATTGATAGCGCCTCAAAAACTATCCGCGTTGCGCTCCGGGGTTAATCGAGGCCACCTACTTATAAGAAAAAAATGGCCCGGCAAAAACACAAAAAGATACAAATAATTGTCTTACTTCTGTTTGATCGTGATTTCAGTCAGGCTATATGACACTTACACTACTTATTTAGGTTGTTGATATTGGTACAGAAACACCCTGAAATGGTGAAAACAATGTTTCTGTACCGCTAGCTACTTCTTAGCGATCCCAAACAAATTTCTGTTATTTTTTTCAGTATTATTTCTAAATGCTGCCTAGTAGCTATACAGGGCTTGTAGCCTAGAAAGTAAAAAAAAACACAAAATGATTTGCTGGTATTGGTACATAAATGTGAATATCTTGTGATGGGAACATTTCTAAGAAATTTTGCTGATACCATTGTGTGCAAATAAAAAAGTACTCTATAATATACCTGAAATTGTTTCCATGGAAAAAGTGGTGGGTATGTGGTGGTTTATATAAGAGTAAAAATGTTATATTAGTGGACAATCGCTTAGCGATGGAAAACACCAATCGTTGTCGGCTAACGTAAGGGAACTGGGGCACAACATTCCTGAATAGTGACATATGCATGCATGGTAATACTCAATTATTGAGTTTTTTGGGTGCCTTTTCGCTTAGCAATGGAACTCAAGCAAATTTGTCGGCTAAGGTCAAATTTTTTGGCATAATAATTTTTCTATCTTTTGATACAAAATATTTGTCCAGAAATAGCTAGTCTACTTTAGTTCCGGAGATATTTGATGTTACACACATTTCTTTACGATCACCCCCATTTTCACCTGAAATGATTTAATTTTCACTACAACAACTTTTGGGGAAAAATTTTCCAATAATGTTGTAGCTATATAGCTTATAAATTATTCCTTCACCTTCACCTATAAAATGGTATCAGCACAATTTCTTAGAAATGTTCCAATCTTAATTGAGATACATTTAAGTACTGACAATTCTGTGAAAGTATATAAAAAAGTGTCTTGTCATTATTTGTACGAACATAATTATACTTGTAAGTGAGTTTTCTGCATAGTAGAGCTTGATCTAGTGGTTGTTGTTGAAAAAGACAGATGTCAAAATTTTTTAGTGGTTTGATGAAGCACTCACAAACAGAATGTCTGGTAGCTCAAACCAGTACATTGTGGGGAAAAGATTCGTTTGGATCAGTCTGGTTTTGTAGTCAGCCGAACCAGTGTTTAGTATGTATTTTATAGTAGCACGTCTCTGTATCTTCTCAATCTTTCTGATGTCTTTGTGTAAGTTTGGCCTCTATAGTTGGGAACAGTAGGTTAAGTTTGATCTTACTACACTGATGTAAAACTTAATACGTTTTGTGGTTTGATTGTGCATGGTACGTGTGAGTGTTTCTCCTAATAAAGCTTAATTAAGGAACAGTATAGGCCTTAGAGTCGATATGTGACGTCCATGAGAGAGCACAATTTACGGTCACACCAAGATCCCTGTGAGTATCAAGGGTTTGATTGTATCGGAGTCTGACGGATGTCTGTGTCAGTTCATGCATCCTTCAATTTGCACGGTATACACACAATAACTGCTATAACTACTGTATAGTGCAACATTTTCGAGGGGCTTAATTTTCGCGGATTTCGTGGATTAGCAATCCTACACAAAAATTATGTCCACGGAAATTGTTCTTTAATTAGAATCATCTGCTATAAACGTACAAAGATTTAAAGGTGTGGCTTCCGGTTAGTAGTCATTCCACGAACATTGTGCAACGAAATGCTTTTAGAGGCCATTCCATGAAATATAAGTGCCTCGAAAATTTCGCGCTATACGGTACATATAATAATACGTGCACAGCACATAATTATGTACAGCTTGAAACACAATTATACCATAACATTTATCATTATGCTATCAGGAGTATTCATGCACTCCTCATGCTATTGAGGCCCTTGGGATCATTAATGAGAACATGCAGAGCTGACCAAACTAAACCCAATTTTTAATAATGGAAGAGAGTGTACCATATAGCCATAGTAACCTCTAAATGTGCAACTGAAAGTTGATCTAGTGGGCTAGTGTTATTATTCGTGGGCTAGTGTTATCATTAATTTGTATACATGATTATAGAATGTTCAGTAAGACGGTAAAAACTGCATATGTACAATATTACATGCATCTATAGCCATGGTGATCTAGTCTGCATTCGTAGCATTGATGAAATACATGTCATAAAATTATACATACAGTGAATTATTAGAACGTGGTTGAATGTAAGCTGGTCAGAAGGTGCACAAAAAGGGGGTGACATTGCATCCTAAAATAGTTACTGTTGAGTTTGAATTAGACACACAGAATGAGCTACACCCACGAGTCCTCTTGCGGTGGCTCCTCTTTCACTATATATCTCTTTTTTTTTCTTTTCTTTCTCCTTTTGCCGACGAGATGCTCTTTTCTTGTGAATATCAATCTGAGCAAAATGAACACAATGAGGTACTGTTGTATATGTAAAATACACTTATACGCAATACACATTTATGGCAGCGCAAGAGCTATCAATAACTGGCCGGTACAACAATAGATTCGAAAGTTAAAATTTTTGTAGATCTCAATCACACTTAACACTAGTTGGCATTTCAACATTGCTTGTAAAATTTTAACAGTGTACACATATGCCTTGGTACAAACCATGCTACACACAAAGATAAAAATAACACGTACATCCTGTTCTCACCTTCCCGGCAGTATAAATATGATCTTCTGAGTGTGTTGTCTTGACTATGTGAGACGTGTGCATGAGGAACGACAGACCCTCTCCAGTCTCCAGGACCAGGTTACATGCATGGAGGGAGGAATACACCCCAACAGTTAGAGCTACGACAATAATGATGCATAGAAGAAATTGAACAGAGCTCAGTTGTCCTAATGAATATTGGTATTACTCACCACAAGGCCATTTCCTGAGACAAGTGCATGATAGAGACTACACACACCATACATGGCAGTGGCTGAAGGGGAGAATCAATGTACAAGAGAGAGTTAAATTTACCAGCCATGCGGTCCACCGTGCAGACCTGAAGCCAGGTGATCACATCTATACGTCTATATAGAAAGCTACCTGACTATTCATCAATGGGATATCATAATACTGCACATTGATTATAGTACTTGTACATGTACATTTAAGTGATTAAGCTCTGTTGACTGCTGTGTTAAAAATGTAGAAACTCTTAGCTTTGACGTGCCTGTGTCAATGAAATGAATCACCATTTGTTCTCCTGCTTCGTTTTTGCCAACGTATAGATACCGTGATGTGCGTACGTTTTTATACATCATTATTACATGCAGCCACAAGCATGCAGTTCAGCACAGTAGTAATAAGTGGTCAGGTATAGCTTTGCCCATAATAATAATATGAAGTATACCGACTGAGTATTAAATTATGCCAGCGTATAAGTTTGAAACCTTTGCAAATGAGCCAAATCAGTAGAAAAGTTACCCTTTTGCGATCTAACTATCATTAGGTTGTGCGTTGCGAAGTGATCAAATCTCGCAAAATTCGCATAATAATATCGATGCTCGTAAGTAATACAGTAGGCACAACATAGATTTTTCATGGAGATACATCAGTAGAACCACTGGAGATGAAGATACGTACAACTGGACAGCTCACGTGCATAATGGCACTAATGTTTAAAGAACTGCATGAGCATAATTATTCTCTACTTATTATAGTAGAAAAAAAGACAACACATTGATTACAAGCGATCGAAGCTTCTAATACGTAACAGCATAATAATGAGACTAATTAAATCGAAACACTAATATATTCTTAATACCTTATAAGGTGACATATTTTCGTGAGATATTTCTGCGAATGAGAGCTAGTAAAATCGCAAAAATGTGTACTCATAGATAATTGGAAAATGCAATGAATCCCACTTGCGAGTTAATTAGAATAACATTAATTTGAGTAGGATTTAGTGGAATTTAATACCAGCAAAATGAGCTAAATCGCAAAAAATTTAATCTATCTATGAAAATAAACCTTATCGCCATAGCTCCAGGAAATACGCTGCACAAATTACTACAAGTTCAGTGCATTGATGCAGGTCATTTAATAGCATCCAGGACAATACACTAGCACTTGTAGTCATTCTGCACAAGACCACTGGGCAGGATCACTACAAGTGCCAATAATCTGATCAACTGTGAACCACAATGCCAGTATGGCTCCTGCACCTGCTCATACTGGCATTCTGAAGCTTTGACCTTTAGGATACCAAAACAGCTAAAGACCCAAAAGTGCTAGGGGACATTTTAATTTACTGGCTACACTGTACTGCTGAGGAAGGAAGGAGAAGACACAGTTTGAGCTATATAATGTCACACACACATGCACACACACACATGCACACACATAATTATTCTATAAGCTAAAAAACGTTAGCTCTCTGCATGCAGGGACAAAAGATTAACCTAACTTGATAGTGCCTGCCAGTATATGTAATTATGGTGCTAAAACTTTTCTAACTATCAATTCACCTCATAATCCTCGTACACGCCCACACCTGTCTCCTTTTGTGAGCTCCTGCTTGCTTTCCGGCCTCAATTACAAGTATTATCTGCAGACGAAACAAAGGCAACAAACAGCCATAATCACAGAGTGTCCAATTCTTCGTAGATCAGATCATTCGTTTTGCAAAGGTTCAGAACATCTTCTTTGATTTGACTGTCATAGCGACTCGACTTTTGAGAATCTCTCAATTTTATCTTTGAACGGCTTCTGCACAAAATTTTCAGCACACAATTCTGGGAGCTTATAGACATACCTCCATTGACCATGTTAGCTGCATGGAAATCGAAAATACCATCAAAGAAGAACACTTCCAACAGCCCATATAACGCAAGTCGCAAGTCGCTCTGACAACACATAAACTTCAACATAATTATAGTTGGAACTCCAATATACATGTCATGCATGGTATTTCATCAAAGCTTCTTCAAAATTGTCCTCAAATGCTTCCGGCAGAGAGGGGTTTCAGTGCTTCAAGATAATACTGATTCGTTTCTCCATTAGCAACAGCATCTTCCGGAAATCCCAGCTCCTTGTAGTTTTCAGCAGCGTACTTATAGCAGACATATTAAATGCAACCATTGTTCTGTTGACAAAAACTCGGTTCCCCACTGAAATCCATCAGTTCCATATGATCGCCTGGATGTTGAGAAAGTCAATGAGTTAAAACACAGGTCAGTGACTATCGATGCATGGAATTCTCATAGCCCCAGCTTCACAATATACTGATTCGGCTCAGACGAGAATTGGTAAGTCAAGTGTACACAGAACCCCATATACTTTGTCGCTGGCATCGAAAATCTTGACTTCAACTCCTGGAAAGTGTTGCTGTAAAAGAATTGCTGAATATAAGCCAGATATCTTACTAAATTTAGGAGCTAGGGAGGGAGAGGAGAGCATGATCCTCTGTGCTGTTCAGACCTGCAGCTCTGTCCAGGTACTCTTGGTATTGACTGAGCAGAGAAGCAGAGGAAGCAGAGGAAGTGCTATTCCCCATTGTTATTTCCAGGACCGTTTTCTGTTCTGGTTCCTCGGCTTTTGATGGTTATTTATTACAGTCTACATGTACATAAAAATTCAATGCCCATCATGTGCAAAAGGATTTGATTTGGATGGCCTCGATTACAAGCCGCCTATAAATTTAATTAGTAAAAAAGACTTGAGAGAAGAATTCAAAGAAGCAACATGATCATCATCCTTCCCATTGGCTTGATAATTCACTTAATCAAGATGTGTATCGTTTGCTACAAGAATGGTGACTGCAAGTGCTCATGCTGTCACAAAGAAGTTGACTTAGAGACTGGACAAGAGACGGACTCACTCCTGAAAAACAATGCGTAACAATCAGTGGACCCCGTTTATACAATGCAACAGTCTAAATTTAAAACATATTTTCTTATGATGGAAATCTAAGTCCTATATGTGCTACCACAAGCTGTAAAATTTAATTGGGCAGTTTATACGAAAATTTGCACCAACGACAATTAATGCACTCCTGGTATATATTAGGCCACTCCAACAAAAAACTTAGTTTCCCGTCCTTTGACGAGGGCAACCTCGATTTTCATTACTATTATCCTGAATATCATTACGAATATCATTACATTCCATTGATGTACGATAACTATTTTGCCTGGCAGGCGGCAGCCGTGGCTTGATAATGTCATTAATTACTATTAAGGAAAAATAATGAGGTAGGCTGAAAAGCATGTATGCACGCTCAGTTGCTTTACGTCTGATCAAAGTCTGTGATTAACTTAACCCTGATCAAAATTAATTTGTTGGCATGGCAGACTATATATCATTGTACTGCTGCTGCACGGCATGATATACACTATATAGCCAGCTATAATTATAACTGAAACACAAAATGTCAACACGTCATGTGCTATTGGGGCTATTATAATGAACCACTACAGAGGGCGTAAATCAGACAAAAGGGTGCAATGGTGTATGACCACACTGAAGCCACGTGCACAATGGGAGACCACAACCCAAAGATAGCACAACCATAGCACCTGTATAGTGGGGCTGAATAATTATGAGCTCAGTATTTATAATAGCCAGCTATAAAAACACAGCTTGAAACAATAATTAATGTCATGCTTATATCGCATGCTTTTGGGATCAACAGAGCTATAGGAGTAGATATATAGGATGACCATGCATGCAATGAAGCCACGTACATGAGAGGGAATGTATATCATAATTTATTATTATACATATCAACCTTTAAAATTTAATGTGCAACTGAAAGTTGATCTGTATATAGTAAACATGAAGAGTGTGATGTGTTATTAGTGACTATAGAGAGCTATAGAGTGTATATATACAGCATGCAATTAATCCCGTACATTAAACACATTGTTTTCGAATAACGGTCACGACCGAAAATGTTTATTACAGAGATCTCACTTCATCATACACGTTAGAAATTAATACAGTGGAACCTCTGTTAACAACCACCTCCGAATAAAGGCCAGTTGCTATTATATAACGGCCAGGCACCCAGGTCCCAAATGAACAGTTTGTGTACAAACATGCAACCTCTCAACAAAGGCCACCTCAGTATAAAGGCCAAAACATTGTTCCCCAATTAAAGGTGTCCGTTATAGAGGGATTCCACTGTAGTATGATTACCGTATATATAGCAGGTAATTTTCGTGGGGTAAAATTATGGCGCTATAATATAATTATTAGTGCCATAATTCAAGGGGGGTATACTTTTTTGCATTAGGGGGTATATACTTTTTCATTAGGGTATATACTTTTTATTTTATGGGATATATACTTTTTTCATTAGCTAGGGGTATAGAATTATGGCACTATAACGCCATATAAGATATTTGTTATTTTCGTGGGAAATTTATATAAGCTGACCTTCACGAAATTTTAACGTAGGCGTGGCTTACCGGAACGTAGGATTGCAGTGCAGGCAACGAGACTAAACGAAATTTTTGCTCACAAAAACCATGCACCGGCCGGCGCCGTTTCTCGAGTTGAACAAATAATTTACCCCACGAAACTTACCCACTATACAGTATACTCGTATAATTTATTTATTTTAAGGATTATTATAGCATGCATGCATGCATGCACTCATAACAATTAAATTAAGCAATGTAGGGGTTAATATACTCGGCTATGCCTCATGCCTTAATTGTCGTAATTATTGCTTGCATGTTACTCGTGCTATTAATCCCATTATAGCCTCAATTCTCGATCGAGGCTAATCCCATTATTGCAATACTATAGAATGTTCAACTCCATGCAGTGCAATAAATTTGGCACATCATGCCGATTACACAATAATTTCATATAGAATGTTTGATAAAAACTGCATGTGTACAAGTTACATCTATAGCCATGGTGATCTAGTCTGCATTCGCAGCATTGATGAAATACATGTCATACATAATTATAGGACTATAATTATTAGAAGGTGGTTGAATGTAAGCTGGTCAGAAGGTGCACAAAAAGGGGGTGACATTGCATCCTAAAAATAATAGTTACTGTTGAGTTTGAATTAGACACACAGAATGAGCTACACCCACGAGTCCTCTTGCGGTGGCTCCTCTTTTACTATCTCTTTCTCTTTCTTTTCTTTCTCCTTTTGCCGACGAGATGCTCTTTTCTTGTGAATGTCAACCTGTGCAAAATCATAATTATAGTGGATTGCAATAATTAAATGACTGCATGGAGGAACCAGCTAGACACTTGTACAACGCACACTTACACATTTGTGGCAACGCCAGAGCTATCAAAGACTTGGTTGGTACAACAATCGATTCGAAACGTTACAATATAGATTATGTATACAGATTTCAATCACACTCTTCAGAGAAGCTAACAAACAAGACTGTAATTATGATCTCACCGAGGCGTAAGTGGCGTTGGGGTCTGGCTCAGACTCCTCCTGCGAGGTGGCCGAGAGTGGGCCGGTGGTTGACAGGGGGCCGCTGATTGTAGAGCCAGCTGTCTCTGTGTGGGGGGCAGTGTCGGATCGAGGGGCAGGTACTGAGGGAGGGGTGACCGGGTGGGTCTGCTTCAGGTCTGGGTCGTCAATACTCTGTGTATAGAGAGTATGTACTATAACACGCAGTGTTGACATATACATGTACAGCCAATGTACATGAGTTTGACTGCAAATATTCGTGAGACACACACTCAAGGACTGAAATTATAGCCAGGCAATTTAATAGGTTCTTCTTGAAAATTGTACTCATGAAAACACACACTTATCCGGCTTCACACGTACCACATCAGGTACATGTACGTATAGGAGGACCATAATTATAAGCCAGTTTTGAATGAACACTTGTATGTTCAGACTAAAGCTATACACGTGCAATGTAATACCACTAAAGAGGCTGTATATTAAATATTATGTAAACAAAGTTTTAGGCCTAATTAGCTCACCTGATAAATGACAGGTCCCGGTTCCTCTTTGGGTATGAGCTGATAGCCTGGTTCCTCCATATCCATCAGCTGCTCCTCCTCGGCTGTGGGGGGTAGTGAGCGAGGGGGTTGGGGTGGGAGATGTGCATAGGGGAAGCCCCTGATATCATTGACGACTGTACGGGTAGTGAGAAGAGAAACAGGTGATTATCAGCATTCAACATAGTACATGTACAGTACAACATATTGAGTTATGTGGTCAATTATGGCTTCAATATAATTGCGCTTTATAAATGTGGTTGACAAGTATGCCAGGGACTGTACACGAAAAATGCTACTTTGAGCTGGTTGGAGCTAATCAGTATAAAAGTCTTGAAGCGTTTGACTAAAATAATTGTCTTCATTTAGCAATTGGTAATGAACTCTTTCTCAACTTATAGTTAATACAATCATTACAACCATTTCTTAGCCAAAACTTACCGTGGCTGACATTGGCTCATGTCTCGCTCCACTCATTCCATCACACTCTCCTCATCATCTTGGCGACCTGGGCGTTTTGACTTCTTTGACACCTTCTTACTTCTCTTCTTCCTCCGAGAACCCTGGTAGTCACGAGAGATGCTCACTCTCTGCTCAAAATCAAATTGGGAGCTTGACTCTTTTACTAACTTTTGAAACTGGCTCATTTCCCAACCCTCTTTCTTAAGCGCTGACTTGCACTCTTTGCACTCGTACAGGATGGAGCAGAGCTGTGTGTGTGTGTGTGTGCGGGGGGGGTGAACAGTAGGATACTAAAGTATTATAGTGGTTACAAATAGAGTGCTATTCCGCTGATCATGAATACCATCATGACAACTTTTATTGTAATGATTTGCAAGCGCTAACAGCTTCTCAAAAATAAAAAGGCAAAGACCTATACTGGTACTTGTATGACATCACGATCCTTGCCACAAGGCATGTATACAAGAAGATACAATACGAGCAATTAATAGACTGTGCATACAGTTTTGTACGTAGTAATTACAGGCAGTCACAGTAATAGCATGTGTGCTAGCTTGTACTGTACATGTACGTACCTAGAGAGGTTTTGTTTCGAGGGTCGATGGCTAGGTTTCTAAGAGCCATGGCTGCTGCCCTCACCACCGCATCATGGCCATTGTTGAGTAGCTCTGCCAATAGGCGCAGGCCATTGGACGTCCGGATCATGTTACGAGCATACACTGCCCACTGTGTGTATGGGTGTGTATGGGAGGGGGGGGTTAATTGCTATATAGTATCTATTGGAACATGTATATACCGTATAACTATAGCACTAGCTACATGTAAAGGAGCGATCACAATGCTGTATAGGCAGGCAGGCACACACTCAAACGTGTGCGGGGGTGGGACGCTGCTCTAGTGTAGTGGAACATGTACGATCGTGTATAACTTGCACTTCTGGCTAACAGAATAATTATACATAATTATCTATAGGCACAAACCTTCCAGTTGCATGCTGTGAGGTTTTGAATTGCACCGGCGGCCGCCTCAATGGTTTCTATGGCAACAGAGAAATGCTCAATTAGGGCCAGGTACAGATACACGATGTCCGGTTGCCATAGCAATGCCATTCCGTACACAGGTCCGGTGCGTTTTGGGAGAGAGGACGGATCTAGAGAACACATAACGGGTTAATAAGTTAACCCTTTCCCGGCTTTAATTAAAAAAACAAAATACAGAATAAATACATATTTTTCTTTAAAAATAAATATCTCATGAACAATGCATTGAAATCACTTGCAACTATTTCCTACAGGTAGCCCAGATCCTGGGGGTACCATGACATCATCATCGTTACCTAGCAACTGACCACCCCCCACTAATTAACGATTTTTTACACATTTTACAATTATGAACATAAAGAATATTGTATGAAGGCATGAAGTAACTAAAAACACTAAGTAAGTGTTCTCAATGTTCTTACGGTGACATGGTTCAATCAGGATCAGCAGAAACTTCTCTGCGAGGTCGTATCGGCAGACGCTCTTTTCCCGGGAAATGTTTTCTTCACCTACACACAGGTTTACAAGTTCAATGGTGGCTCATGATGTCCACTTGTGTACTAACTAGACTAAGCATACCATACTGAAGCTATACAGACTACATATGATACTCCATAGTTACTTACAAGGTCCAGGACTTTGGTTCATGCTCAGGAGCTTCTTCCTCTGGCTCTTTAGGCTCTATGTTTATAGCTTGACCTCTGAAAAGTAGTTTCCTCTCTTAGTATGATCCCAGTCACTGTCCTCTTACTCAACAAGGCCATAAGCATAGTTATTCTCACTGTCTAGCTGCCCTAGAACCTCGCTGAGGTTGTACTACGAAGATCTTGTAGCCATTATCAAACGGTCACTTTTCTTTCGACAGTACTGCACAAAGCGTACCTCGAGGCAAGATATTAAAGATACCATGTGAAAGAGCAGCCCAATGCGCATGTGCTGGTACCTACAGTGTGCGCATAGCTCCAACACAGCGCCCACAACGATTTTTTGAAAATTATCACTACCGCTGCCGTCATATGACGGCTAAAGCCGGGAAAGGGTTAAGCGAATAAGTGAAAAATATATTGTTAGTCTATATCGAGTAGTACATGTATACGTACGAATGCTAATAATACATGAAATTGAAAGAGAAACACACAGCCACCAAAGTTAACAAAGTTTAAGAGCATAATACATTAGTTAATAGTGGGTCTTGCACAAAGTACACAGTGTCACTCACGCTCTAAGAACACAGAACTTAAACTTGATTGAGTTGACCATGCATGTACTGTACACCCACACTCACCAGGATTGGCGTAGTCCACACTGTAGGACGGTCTGCTGAACATGGGACTATGGACACGCCCTCTCTCTCGTCGACTACTCCCACGAGATCTTTTGAGAAACGCCAAACACCCGGGACTTGAGTTGGAGAAAGGCTGCATGATCTCATCCATGTCTTTCTGTTGCTCCTCTTCCCAGTCATGGTCCAGTACATCCCCCGTCTCTTCCTGAGGATCCACTTCATTCTCGAGACGATAAGAGAGGTTACGCAAGACACACGCTGCATTCTCCACAGCCTAGTGTGTGTGTGTGGGGGAGGATATATTGAGTAAAGTGTACATGACTTAATTGTACAAGTAATTTTTTAGCATGTGAATCTTTGTACATGACCATAACTTTGGTATGGATTGTCCGATTTCAATAGCTTATCGTTTTAATGGTGCATTCATCAAGATTTTGGGCCTGTTTTCGACAAAAAAGCGTAGGCTATAGATGGGGCAAAATTGGGTGCTCTCAAAGTTAGTGAACACCACATCAAAGACATCCTCATATTAAAGCTTTCAGAAATCAAAATAACATTGAAAAAGAGAACCATTACAATTAACGCTGCTCAAAGACTTGCATAGTGTACGTACATTATACTGATTCCTACGTGATGTATGTTACCTTTTCATCAGCAGCTGCCTTGTGGAGTACCGCAGACCTAAGCAGCCATACAAGCGTGTCGACCAGTCCACTGCTGGCCCTCATACAAACTCGCGATGGTTCACCCGATGAGGAGATGTTCCGTAGCGTACCTATAGAGAGGGTGGTGGTGCAGACAGTGCTATGATGATGTACTGTGTTTCAACACACACAGAATGCATGCACATTCTCTCGCATGTGACACTGTGTTATATTATCTGTGTACGCGTACAAATTAATGTACACGTAGCGTACACTGTTGTTACAGGCCCTGAGGGTGTATATTGCTGCATAGTCTTAAGTATTGAGAATCGTATTTACTACTAAAGTACATGTAATGCTGTGTCAGCACGTAGCTAATTAGGTTCAGGTACAAGATAGTCAATGTGTACAATTATTGACCACACTTAATTGTGCTGGTATGAAAACTAAGTACATGTAGCTCTAAACGCCCCATCTCTCACCAGTGATGTTTCTCAGCTCAATGTTCCACTGTATGAAGCTAGGTTTAGCCAGAGGGTCCTTGGCCGCCTCCAGACTCCACCCAGTGTACGGGACCATCGTCAACTCTACTATGTCGTGGGTACTGCTCTTAATGATACGAAGTTTCATTTCCTGGATACAATTAAAGGAGAAATTAAAGTATACTGTTGTTTGTGAGACGTGCGTTACATTGGGGGAGGAGAGGGAAGTTTTATTTTATATTCCAAATAATTATGCAGTGTAGCAGATTGATATTTTGGTGCGATCACCCACCTGAACAAATTAAGGCATTTCTATGTACAGGTACAGGTACATATATTAATAAGGGCCCATACATAATTATTTGAGAGTTTCAGTATATGTACAATCATGTATGTGTATGCATGTGTATATACCAGAGGAGGCGCGAAGCACTTAACCTTTGCTAATCAGGTCTCTAATTGCCGTTGTGTTAATTGCATGCCAGTCTCATGAATTAGCCGCCCTTCCTACCTGAAGATACCTTGAGAAGGGCGGCTGATTCAAGAGCCTAACAATGGGTACACAGGAGTGAACTGCTATAAAGATCTCTCTCACTTGCACTGAGGAGATATCAAGCATTCAAGAGCTTCCACAACTGAAGATGTGAGATGTGGAATGCTTCTTCAGATATATGGTGGGCACATTTTACACTTCACACCGTCAAGTAAAATTGGAGGAAAGTTCTCCCAAACGAATGGATCCCTCGTCTGTTTTATCAAATGCCTTCATTTGATGTACGTGCGAATATACTACAATCAATGTGCCAGTTGATCATCCTCCCTCACAAGTTACTGCAATATAACTGACCACAACTATTTATAAATTGGACATTGATAATCATGAGCATTATATTCTAGACTGGCGGCGACAGCCCCTCGTGTACCGCGAGGGACTGGCAAACTGTCTATCAGTCACTCGTCTCAGCTGCAACGAGCATTGCAGCCTATCAGGTTGCTCAACGTCATATTAGCCCTGTAATTGTAACCGCACTTACACTTCAGGGGATTCAGTGCATTCCATAGTAGCTGAATCTCATAGCAAAATTTAACCACATTATCTATAACGATATTCATGTTTAGTAGTGTCATACGATCTATTACACTTCCGCTGAGACGAGTGACTGATAGGCAGTTTGCCAGTCGCTCGCGCTACACGCTCGGGCTGCTGTCGCCGCCAGTCTAATTATATTCATGGCTAACAGCTATTAATACGTGTATAATTATATGATGCATGTTATTGCTGCACTTGATCGAATTTCAATCCGACTAGAAAAACATTTGCAATGTGAAAAATTGCTAGGATTGGCCAGGGGAACCACAAAAAAGCGTGGGAACAAGAAATCAGACGAGAGCATAACTCCAATCCGTTACAACGTCAATCACATGTATACTGGTAGTTTTCTCATGTTTTCCCAGCCAATATGCCACGCAATTTTTACTGGTGGAGTGATGACCAATCCCTATATATATTTATTATACATCCATTTTAGAATGTGGGGCACATAATCATGATGATTTGTGATAAATTGATGTTCCTAATACATGCAGTGTTGAGCACAGGTACACACAGTCCATCCATGCATAGTAACATGCACGGACCGTACTGGTGACTGCATGGAATGATGTGGTGGATGGAAGCTGATAGGTGGATCTGGAACACAGTCTATTATTTAATATACTATGTATTGTACATGTTCATGACGTTGTAACGGATTGGAGTTATGCTCTCGTCTGATTTCTTGTTCCCACGCTTTTTTGTGGTTCCCCTGGCCAATCCTAGCAATTTTTCACATTGCAAATGTTTTTCTAGTCGGATTCCCTTTCTTTTTCAGTACAGTTTACGTATCATGACATGCATAAGTGGAACGTCAAGAGGCAGTACAAGAAGAGAAGACAGGACTAATCAGATATCTTCTCGAATATCTCTGGACTAATAATTATATTATAATGAGTAATAATTTATTGCTTGATAATTATGTTGAATTTGCGAATCAGTATTAAATGACAGCCATTTTAAGAGCATGATATCTAGCCAGTGCATATAGCATACCTGTCAGAGAAAGGGAGCTAGAGCTGAACAGTGTGAAGAAAAGGAACACCTCAGGCTCTGGAAAAGCACTGCTGCACTGATTTTAGGCGCACGGTTTATTAGCCACGCCTATCTATTATTATTGGCCACAACGCAATTGCTGAGTCATTAAAGATGGCGGAATTGTCTAGGTAAGAGAAATAGAGACTGAGAGGTCATCTGCCTTGTGGAAGCAATCGCAAATCTGAAGAAGCGCTTTGTAATCCAGGTTGTAGTCGTTTGGAAACCCTGTGCAGAATGTCCTGGAGATGGCTGTACTTGGAGTAAATGCTGGGCAAGAAACTTACTTACTTACTTACTTACTTACTTACTTAGTCAGTCAGACAAAGAGCGGTGAAACGTCGAAATAGTGCAATTTTTAAAATGAAAATATTCATTCATTAAAATGTTTATGGATTATGAAATGAGAGATACAAAGAGAGAAAAGGCTAAATAAACTATCTGTTCAGCCAGTTTCTTGATGTGGCCTTTCCCTGCAGAGATAGAACAGTTTGAACATGAGTCAAAATAATTGAAATATTGCTAAACACAGGCAAACCCACTGCCAATCCTATGTAAAACCTACTGGTTTTACTAATAGAAATGTACAACAAAAAATGACATGAGCGGTGAACAATGCTATTAGAAGATATATACGTACATGATTGTTTATAGTCGTGCGAGTGTTGTACAATGCAGTCATTGGAAATCGATCAACGTAAAATTAGGTTAGGCGACAACAGCACTTAATGTGTACTTCAACATTAATTTGATGGCCATACACCTTTCGTTGTTATGTTAGCAAAAAAACCCTGGGCCCATACGGTATATACCAGTCACTGACATATTTGACCCACTTGAATGTTACAACAGTAATGTCATTCCTTATGAGGGCATCGTACACAGCATCCCGTGGCATGCTTCCTTCACTACGTATCCAAAGGAACCGTCTACAACGCAATTGCATTTGGAGTCACAGGATTGTCAGGTTCAACACGTACTTCTATATAATTATAGGTACAGGGACACCTTCGTCAATAAGTACACTTGCTTTTCAGAGTACTTCTGGATATAGTTTTTCCTTAATACATCCGATCACCTTGAAAGGTATGGTGTGTGACTGTTTCAGACTCTGCGTCTGAATAGTCCGGGGTTCCGTTGGCCGAAAACAAACAGCAATTCCCCTCACTATTATTACCGTCTTGTCTTGTGGATGTAGCACCTGCCACTTTCAAATAACAAACACCTTGCCGTCTTTAATTCTCAATCCATCGACATTGACCACATTGGCAAACTCTTCTTGTCGTATCTTGAACTGGTTTGGCAACAACAAGATCATTTTGGAGTTGAATGAGCGTCACATGCACATTAACTGTGTGAACGAGAATGGATTATTAAAACGTAAAACAGAGAATAAAACTAACTTGTGCGTTTAGCCTAGCTGCTTTGCGACTACTTTCAGTCAAGTATTGAGCTGCTGCTCCCTCCCACAGTCGAACACAGGGCGGATGAGATTTTGGCTTCTCAATAGCTGGCCTTTGTTGCATGTAGCATGCATGTACGGCCACTTTATACGTATAATTATACATTGTAAAAGGAGGCCTCAGGCTCTTCTGCTGTGCATGTGGTGCATGCATGGTCCTGGATATAACTTCTTTTAATCATAGATGATGGCTTCTTATAGCTGGTTGTTTTGGAGTATTCCCTGACATGATTCTATTGATGGCAAGCTCTTTGCTCCAGGCTGTCTTGATGATGTCTTTCAGCTTGTTGGTTAGTCTCACGAATCAGCCGCCCTTCCTAGGTCTCTCACTTAGGAAGGGCGGCTAATTCATGAGACTGGCATGCAATTAACACAACGGCAATTAGAGACCTAATGAGCAAAGGTTAAGTGCTTCGCGCCTCCTCTGTGTATATACAGTCTATACAGTTCACCACGCATCATGTGCACAGTCTATACAGTTCACCACGCATCATGTGCACAGTCTATACAGTTCACCACGCATCATGTGCACAGTCTATACAGTTCACCACGCATCATGTGCACAGTCTATACAGTTCACCACGCATCATGTGCATCATGTACATGTATATACAGTTCACAACACATCATGTACATGTATATACAGTCTATTACAGTGAGTGGGCATATCTTCACCATGCATGATGTGTGTGTATACAGTACTTACAGTGAGCGTGCATACATGTACTTTCACCATACACCAGTCTCACCTCGCAGGAGGAGAGGTTCCAGAGTAGTCCAGTGAGCAGCTCCCTCACCTCGGCAAGCCGACTCATCCTCAGAGCCAGCAGGATCTCAGCCAACCCATGTTCACCTGCAGTGAGGGGGGAATTTGCTCACACTTGTGCTGTTATTAAACAACACCCTGAGGGTTTGCAGGTGCTATAATTGTGGTCAGTTTAGAATTATAACGGACCCAATCTATAATTTGTTGTACATGTACGTAGGTAAATTAAATGTGTAGTGGTACATCGCATACTCTTTGGATTTTTAGTGAGAGCTTCTATTTGCTGTTTCCAGAAAATACCCTGGAAGGAGTCCTTTGAGAGATTGTCGAACACTGTCTTCAGTCATTAGATGAGATAATTTCAGTTAAATCTTTGTGGGATTCCTCGGCTAGTATAACTCCACACGCTTCAGTGGACTCGGTAATCTTTTCCTTGATGCGTTGGAGCTGCTTCCTCAGTGCATTATAGCGGTGCCGCAAGCCACGAAGACGAGGCACAAGAGTGGACACTGGCTGAAACCTATTGCATCATGTTATACAGTGACGCACACAATGAAATGTATGACATACCGGAGGTTGGTATGGCTTGTGGGTGAACATGTGGAACTTTGTTCCATTCGTCCAACTTGTACCGACAGCGTTGTGCAATAAGTGATACAAGCAGAGCAACGAAGCTTGTCATTAGGAACCAGAAGAAGACAGTTGTTTTGCCTCACTGTACCTGGTACGTGCAGATCATCAAGGAAAGCACATTGCTCACCTAACATACAAAAAATAACATAACACTGGCACAATTTTTATGAGAGAAGTTACCTGATGAACCATGTAGTGTAGAAGAGCGATGTTTCCACAAGTCTAAAAATTTGAGGTCAGGATTCCCAACACAACAGCTCAGGGAATCAATTGCTCTCAATAGAGATACAACAGCAGGTGCGCCGGAGAGGGTTGAGTTGAAACACTTAAATGCTGGGTTGAGAGAGGGGTCTAAAGATACATTCAGCACTGACAAGGTCCAAGTGAGCTGGTGCTGAACACAGAGGGTGATGATGACGTCAACTTTTGGAGAATCGCATGTGTGCTGTACTATACTCTAAGCTTAACAATGGTGAGCGGATTCTTGACAGCAATAGTCCATTGCTCAGGTAGTGACTCGGCAACTAAGGAGTGTGTTGTTTCAGGAGTTGTTTGTTGACTCAGGTATAGGCTGATAGGAATAGATACCACTAGGGCTGTCTGCTGGTTCTTGCTCTTCTTTCGATAAAAAAGTTATTTCTGGCCTCCCATTGTACAATCAATCACACCTGTGTAGGAAAAGGAGTAACGTGAAATTTCACACTTTTTCATTGAGAATCAGAAAATTAAAACCAAAAGTTTTCATTGTGAACAGACAAATCATGACACCCCGCACAAAGAAGGCACCCTACTCGACCTATTCCACAACATTAAGAACAAAAAGCTTGAAAAAAAGTTGCTATCCTGTTAAAGCTCAAGTCAAGGAAACAGCCAATGTGCTTACTAGCTTCTAAAACTGTATCAGAACCTAGATTCTCCCCAAACAGTGCTAAAAACAGGTAAATGGTGAGTTATAGCTAACTTGTAGCTCAACAGGTGTATCTTTTTACTTCAAACGCTCAAAATATTGCTAATATAGATTACTACTGACATTAAAGCTCTTAGATAGTCGTTTCTTACCTTTAGAGTCTACTCAGTTCTTTCCTCATTCACTGAAAATCGGCTGTCTTTGTTGACTACAACATTACTGGCTACCAATGGTAGTCAAAAGCTTGTCATTTAACAATCGTGCCATATCTAAACTAACCAATGAGATTTTAGAGCGATGTCATTGAGTAAAATTCTTTAACATTAGCACCTTGCACTTAACTAATTTTGTCTATAGTGACTGCTAAGAGTGTTCAGTTACACACTGTTCAGTTGAGTGTTCTATTACACCATAGATTGAAGAGTTAGAGGGATAGGAAACGGTTTGTATCTCGAGTAACATCCGCGCTACGCTGCGGTTTAATCGAGGCCATCACAACAATATCTATTTCTACACTCAGTGCATAATAAACTACAAGTAACTGTGCTTAGTCCGTGCAACTCACTTATATTTCAAGGTCTATACCTATTGTAGTAGTCATAACCAGCACGCTTACACGTTACATGTTCCAATAGCTCTAAAACAGTCTTGGGAACATATAACTTTATTGGAAAGTCTCTTTTTACTGGGTGTGGTCAGTCATTAGCAAGTACTACACGTGGCTCATGGACTAGGCGTGTTTTAAGTTGCTGAAAGAGATTATGTCTCGAGGAAACACAGCTTTGGGAGTTACCCGGCAAAGTGTGCTTAATTTTTTTTTTTTTTTTTTTTTTTTTTTTTTTTTTAATGAAAAAACTAAAGTCATGTAAAAGTTAAAACCATGTATTTATTCATTGAAGTTTAGTTCCGAGTTGGCCAGGTCCGCTGAGGGGTGATTCTGGGACCTGGCTGGCTGTCCACGACTGGAGCGGGATCCTCTGATGCACTGAATGGCAGAGCGTAGGAGAGAGAATGTAATTCTGCTCCTTAGCCAGGACAGTGTTCTACTGTAGCTTTCATTAGATTTGATTGCCAAGTTTGAGGCAAGCCTTTTGTAGAACACAGTGGCCTGGTTGGCCATACCACCTGTGGCTGACATCACCAAAGGAGTGAATGAGGCGTGTTCGATATCTCTGACGCGTTGTTCGTATTGTCTTTTCTTTTCAAGTTCATGCTTCCTGTAGCAGTTGGTGTGTTGGTTTGATTTTGCATGGGGATTAAACACTCGTACATCTAGATATGTACGTTCAAAGCGCCCACCCCAGAAGCCATTACACGCAATGTCTAATCTGGCACCGTCTTGGACATTTGCTGACAGCCCGATTAGTTCTTCACCACTTACAGGTTGTAGTTCAGGCTCTACACAGACGTCACTGCAAATTTCAGTGAGTAGGTTGGCCGTTAAATCCCTTATTTCATTGTGCCTGGTGATGGTGAAACCGCCCTTAGGGCATGACAGAGCGTGATCGACTGAGAATTGTTTGCCGCATGCACAAGATGAGGGGACTCCTGATGGTTGCCAACTGTAGCGAAGTGAGAGGGCATCTCGAAAAGCTCCTTTATGTAAGGCAAATCCAAATTCTTGGATGGGGAGGGAGGTGAGCCAGTTAGAAGCGCCTTTCTCTTGTGCTAAGTCCATAGATCTTTTTAGAGTGGTAGAAAGGGATTGCTTCAGGGTGTCCGCTGTATGTTTACAGTGTTCCCGATTTGATCGGCGGACCTCATTCCTGGCTTTCACTTGAGCCTCGGCTACTTCTGTGGCATACTCGAAGCTTTGTTGGAGGATGGTGTTTGGGGGCCAGCAACTTTGGTGGAAGCGGAGAATTCTGCCTCAGCCACAGCAGTGGGGTTGCTTATTGCTATCAATCTCGCTGGTAGGGTTTCGAGGCTCCACTGCAGATTCAATGTAAAATCATCACGTGCACCACTCCGTTTCCTATCCCTCTCTCTTCAATCTATGATTACACACACCGTGAGTGTCAGCATAGATTGAATAGGGAGAGGGATTGGAAACGGAAGTAGCGTCACGTGACATTTTACATTGAATTTGCAGCATGGCACCAGAGAGCCTTTGATGTCAATCCTTGTTACGGTTGCTCAACACGCGGGAAACAATGTTTCATGAATAATGATCACTACAAGATATTCAGAGCCCCCCTAAAATGTCATTCTCATGCCCCCTAATGGTGAGCATCAGTTGGAAAAGAAAAAATACATTTTTGACTTTTGTGAAGAGAGCTAGAGGTACAAAACACGCTATGAGATCTTTATGTACCTAGAATGCTTCTAATATAGCTAAGACTGTGCAACTCATCGGTGTACTGTGTCCCATATGGTCTCAAGTGTCAGTTGGAAGTGCAAGTTTTAGTACAAATGCAGTATAATCTAGCAGACAAGATTTTACCAACGTTAGATACACAGCCTCGATTAAACCCCGGCGTAGCGCGGATATAATTCGAGGTAACTTCCGTTTCCAATCCCTCTCCCTATTCAATCTATGGTGTCAGTGAACACAGATATACACAGGTGTGCACATTAACACACACTAAAAATTAACAGTGAAAAGTAGTGCGCTATTTAACACACCATTTTTAACAGCTAGTGTATCGTTTGCTACAAGAATGGTGACTGCAAGTGCTCATGCTGTCACAAAGAAGCTGACTTAGAGACTGGACAAGAGACGGACTCACTCCTGAAAAACAATGCGTAACAATCAGTGGAGATCGAAACCCCGTTTATACAATGCAACAGTCTAAATTTATAACATATTTTCGTATGGTGGAAATCTAAGTCCTGTATGTGTAATTAAAACTATAATTATGCTACTACAAGCTGTACGAATATTTACATTTAATTGGGCAGTTTATACAAAAATTTGCACCAACGACAATTAATGCACTCTTGGTATATATTAGGCCACTCCAACAAAAAACTTAGTTTCCCGTCCTTTGACGAGGGCTTCATTACTATTATCCTGAATATCATTATGAATATCATTACATTCCATTGATGTACGATAACTATTTTTCCTGGCAGCCATGGCTTGATAATGTCATTACTAATAATAATATTAAAAATAATGAGGTAGGCTGAAAAGCATGCATGCACGCTCAGAACGAGAAACTTAAGTTCTTTGGGAGTGGCCTTATATACTGGTTATGTATCATGCATGCTTGTGTTGCTTTACGTCTGACCAAACTTAACCCTGATCAAAATTAATTTGTTGGCCACAAATCACCCCTGCAATAGGTGCCAGGCCGTATTTTAATCGGCCTTGAATTGAGGCTAGTATATCCTATGCTGAATTATTATTTTTAAAAAATAAAAAAAAATAAAAAAAAATGGTGTATGACCACACTGAAGCCACAATGGGAGTACCACAGCCCAAAGATAGCACAACCATAGCAACCTTAAAGTGCACCCAGTTGACCTGTATAGTGGGCTGAATAATTATGAGTTCAGTATTATTATAAAAACTGCAAGTGTACACTGTACAATAATTATTTTTGCAGCATTAATATCATCAACACTGCAAATGCAGACTATAATTTTACATGTTACAAATGGAAGGGGGTTGAATGTAAAGCATATGAGTTTGAATTAGACGGCACACAGAATGACCCGTACCCATGCACGAGGCCTCTTCCACGCAGAGGAGGAACGCCAGGGTCAATAGGGTCACGTTTAATGAAGGATTAAACATTCTTGTTCTGGGTTCTTGACCTTTGCTGCATATAGCAGCTTAGCGCTTCTGTTCTTTATATGCCTGCTTGGAAAGCTTACTATACCTAGATCTATCCAGTGCAGCAAGCCAGTACATCAAAATTTATACCCTAGCCACGGAAGACTAATTTCCATATCTTGTGGTTTCAAAGAATGCAATAAAAGGTCAAAGGTTGCAATTAAATCCTGGATCTCCTCTCTCAAGCTGATTCCTCTGGGGCGCGACAGCTCAACCAATTTCTGTTGTGATTATAAAGAGGATCAAGCTATTGGTGGTGTATAAACTCAGGGGCGCAAGGGTAAACTCAGTTTTACATGTAAAACATAGGGCCACGTGGTGTTTTAATTAGTGACCTTTTGACACTGGCATTCCTCCTCTGTCTTCCACGTGGCTCCATGCGATATGCATTGCTGACAACCTCGATTCCAGGCCGCTAGAAGGCTGACAGAAAGGCCTATAGGTAGTTTCAAGGGCGGCCGGAATTAGACGCTAGAACGATCATTTCCATTACAGCAAGTCAATACTTTTACATTATTCATACTTTTCACTGTACAAAAATAAAGTGAGCAATGCAAGCTATTATTATGTATACATTATACAGTTATCTGATATAGTCCACATCTTTGACCCCATACTTGGTTGCCAGTAGCGACACCGCTCTCTTCGCAGACTCCAGTCCACTCACAATCCATCCAAGTGAGCTGGCCAGATGCCCTCCAGCAAAATAGATATTCCCCTGAGGCTTGACCATTGCAGGGTAGAATTCGTGGAATTGTCCAGGCAGGTAGTATGTCACTCCCCACCAATCTATTTCAAAAGCTTGGCTCAGGAAATGTTCACCCCCTGGTTCACCTCCAGCGTATTCTTGGGCAATGTCCACTTCCGGATAGAGTGATTGAAGATCGTGCAGAGCTCTCTTTATCTTGTCCTCCTTCGACAGAATTCTCCACTGCATAGAGTCGCTGTTCCAATTGTAGACATGAAGTACGCCTTTTTCTTTTTCTCCCACTCCGTAGTCAGGATATATAACCCAGCGAATTGGCAAGTCTGTCGTTGACTGACCACCAAACGAGGGTGGGGGGTTTAAATCAGGTCGCTCCCAAAATCTCGAGTGAAATCGCAAGCCAAATTTACTCATAGGATCAAACACCGATGCCCTCATAGCTTGTTCCGCGTCCGTACCAAAATATGGTTTTTCAGGTATGAGACGAAGCAAAGGCAAAGGAACAGCCATAATCACAGCATCAAATTCTTCGTAGATTAGATCTTTTGTTTTGGGTTGAGAAAATCCAATTTTTACTTTTTGATTTGACTGTGATAGTGACTCGACTTTTGAGTTTAACAAAATCTCTCCATTTTTTCTTTGAATGGCTTCAGCACACAATTCTGGGAGCTTGGACATACCTCCATTGATTGTTTTCCATGTTAGCTGGAAATCGAAAATCCCATCAAAGAAGAACAGTTCCAACAGTCCATAACGCAAGTCGTTGCTCTGACAACACATAACTTCAACATAGTTGGCTTTCTTGGAACTCCAACCCAGCTCACGAGAGAGGTACTCTCGAAAAGACATGTCTTTGTATTTCATCAAAGCTTCTTCAAAATTGGTCTCAAATGCTTCAGAGAGAGGTTTCAGTGCCTCAAGATACAACTGATTCGCTTCTCCATCAGCTAAAGCATCTTCCGGAAATCCAAGCTCTTCGTAATTTTCAGCAGCGTACTTAGCAGACATAATGCAACCATTCTTCTGTTTCGTATTGTTAACAAAAACTCGGTTTCCCTCTAAACTCAGATACTTGAAATCCATCAGCTCAATAGGATCTTCCGGGAACTGTTTGTTGAGAAATTCAACGAGTGAAAACACAGGTTGGTGACTATCGATGCACGGAATTCTCATAGCCCCAGCTTCAAAATACTGATTTGGCTCAGACGAGAACCGGTAAGTGTACACAGAGCCTCCTACTCTGTCGCTGGCATCGAAAATCTTGACTTCAACTCCTGGAAAGTGTTGCTGTAAAAGAATCGCTGAATATAAGCCAGACATTCCACCCCCCACGATGCCGACACTAAATTTAGGAGGGAGGGAGAGAGGAGCATGATCCTCTGTGCGGTTCAGACCTGCAGCTCTGTCCAGGTACTCTTGGTATTTACTGAGCAGAGAAGCTGAGGAAGTGCTATTCGCCATTGTTAATAGTAGTATTTCCAGGATCTAGGAGAGGGATTAGATCCACTTGACCTTTTAGTAATTAAAAGGTCACTACCGTATTAATTAAATATGGATTTTTCTCCAAACTTCTCTTGCAGACTATTTCAACCTAGTGTCTGTAAGTTTAAAACATTGTTTTGCAGAGAGTATCATATCAGTTTTTATTTTCTCCAATTTTGCTCAGGAGCGTGCAGAGGGATTAGACTGGCGGCGACAGCCGCCCGAGCGTGTAGCGCGAGCGACTGGCAAACTGCCTATCAGTCACTCGTCTCAGCGGAAGTGTAATAGATCGTATGACACTATAAACATGAATATCGTTATAGATAATGTGGTTAAATTTTGCTATGAGATTCAGCTACTATGGAATGCACTGAATCCCCTGAAGTGTAAGTGCGGTTACAATTACAGGGCTAATATGACGTTGAGCAATCTGATAGGCTGCAATGCTCGTTGCAGCTGAGACGAGTGACTGATAGACAGTTTGCCAGTCCCTCGCGGTACACGAGGGGCTGTCGCCGCCAGTCTACAGAGAGATACACGTACGCTTGCTCTTGTTCGCCTAACCGTTATAAAAGCGAAAACTCGGCCTGGGATCGAGAGGCCCCAAGTGGTTCCCAGCATAGTCTAACACACCCCTCTAACATCCTCAATAAGCGAAAGTGCATAATTTTCACTAATTAATTATAGTCATAATTAGAAAATGCTTGTAGTAATACTGCAATCTGATAGGTCACTGAGAGGTCCATTATTTCACTTATGGACCTGAGGTCTTCTAAGTAGGTCTATTATACTGATTATGCCTACAGGCAAGATGATGTCAAGATTAACTTGTATGGAACATGGCAACATCACACAGTTTATGTTGAAGTCATAGTAACAATGATACAGTGCATCATTAAAAATTAAAGTTTTGCGTTCTGCAGTGCCGCTTTGCAGCTACAATAGCTAGTGCTCTAGTGCAGAGCTAACTACTATGACAATAGCAACTTTTTATTTGCAATGCGTGATTCTCAAGAAACAGAAACTGCTGGTGCCTTCATCAATGTGAGTTTTTTATGTAGACTAGCCAGAGCAAAGCTTTAACGTTGCTTGAGGCTTGTAGAAACTCTTGGTTTCAGAGTCTTCTTTGTGTTAATATAGCCTAGCTTGCTTAGCACTATTCTAAACCAGTTATAGGCCTCGTCAACGGTCACTATGGAGTTTTGAGACCCTCAGGCCCTTAGTAGCACCCTCGCTACGCTCGAGATGCTACAGCCTGCGCCTCGGGCCTTCAGGTATCAAAACCCCATAGAGACCTTGGACTCAGTCTATAACTATTATATGGAGTTTTGAGACCCTCAGGCCCTTAGTAGCACCCTCGCTACGCTCGAGATGCTACAGCCTCGGGCCTTCAGGTCTCAAAACCCCATAGAGACCTTGGACTCAGTCTATAACTATTATTTATATTCATGACCAAAAACCATAAAAATGTATCCTTTTCTTTTCTTTTAGTGCCTTTAATTTGAGGTCACGTGATGTAAAGCTGCCAAGCGCGAGGACCTGAGAAACTACAAATTGACTTTGCATGGCCTAACATGCAGTAATTTATAGCAACAGCATGCATGCAGTCTAGTCATGATCGGAATCATTGTGTCAGTCATCCTGAAGCTCCTGTGGTCACTCTCGTGTGTAATAATCTACTTCATCAGGATGTGTATCGTTTGTTACAAGAATGGTGACTGCAAGTGCTCATGCTGTCACAAAGAAGCTGACTTAGAAACTGGACAAGAGACGGACTCACTGCTGAAAAACAAGGCGTAACGATCTCAACCCCGTTTATATGAACAGTTCAACAGTAATAATATTATAATGTTGCAGGAGCTATAGTGCAATAAATTCATGCACTACCTCCTAGCTGGTATAATATACTCTATATATGTATCAAAATGTTTGAAGTCTGTGTCAATTCATTATAAGTACTTCACCCTGATCAATTTGCAAATTGTTGGCATGGCAGACAATATGATCATGACTAGTGCAAGTTATTATAGCCAGCTATAAAAACACAGCTTGAAACAATAACATTTCATGCTATCGAGGCTTTTGGGATCAACATGAAGCTATAGGAATAGATAGATGACCATGCAATCCATTTATATGCACATGCATGCAATGAATTAAGCCATGCATGCATGTACATGAGAGGGAGTGTATAATATACATAGCAACCTTTAAATGTGCAACTGAAAGTTGTTCTGTATAATAATTATATCATTATAGCGGGCTAAAATAAACATGAATTAAAGTGAGTATAATTATATGGTGTGTTATATTAGTGACTATATAGAGAGCTAGAGTACAGCATGCAGTATCACATCGATCCGTGGCCACTATTATAATAATTATTGGACGGAATTGTCATTATTATATACGTGCATGCTATAGCTAGTTATACTGCATGGTCAAGTATATAATTATTGCACGCTGTCAATGACAATCAACACATGCACTCATAACAATTAATTATTGCTTGCATGCATGTTACTCGTGCTATTAATGCCTCGAATCCAGGCCGATTCTCGATCGAGACTAATCCCAATATTGCACTCTTAACAATTAATTATAGAATGTTGACAACTCCAGTGCAATAAATTTGGCACATCTTGCGATTACACAATAATTTCATATATAGAATGTTCGATAAAAACTGCATGTGTACAATTTACATCTATAGCCATGGTGATCTAGTCTGCATTCGCAGCATTGATGAAATACATGTCATACATATAGGACTATAATTATTAGAAGGTGGTTGAATGTAAGCTGGTCAGAAGGTGCACAAAAAGGGGGTGACATTGCATCCTAAAAATAATAGTTACTGTTGAGTTTGAATTAGACACACAGAATGAGCTACACCCACGAGTCCTCTTGCGGTGGCTCCTCTTTTACTATCTCTTTCTCTTTCTTTTCTTTCTCCTTTTGCCGACGAGATGCTCTTTTCTTGTGAATGTCAACCTGTGCAAAATCATATAGTGGATTGCAATAATTAAATGACTGCATGGAGGAACCATGCAGACACTTGTACAACGCACACTTACACATTTGTGGCAACGCCAGAGCTATCAAATACTTGGTTGGTACAACAATTGATTCGAAACGTTACAATATAGATTATGTATACAGATTTCAATCACACTCTTCAGAGAAGTTAACAAACAAGACTGTAATTATGATCTCACCGAGGCGTAAGTGGCGTTGGGGTCTGGCTCAGACTCCTCCTGCGAGGTGGCCGAGAGTGGGCCGGTGGTTGACAGGGGGCCGCTGGTTGTAGAGCCAGCTGTCTCTGTGTGGGGGGCAGTGTCGGACCGAGGGGCGGGCACTGAGGAAGGGGTGACCGGGTGGGTCTGCTTCAGGTCTGGGTCGTCAATACTCTGTGTATAGAGAGTATATGTACTATAACACGCAGTGTTGACATACAGCCAATGTATATGAGTTTGACTGCAAATATTTGTGAGACACACACTCAAGGACTGAAATTATAGCCAGGCAACTTAATAGGTTCTTCTTGAAAATTGTACTCATGAAAACACATACTTATCCGGCTTCACACGTACCACATCAGGTACATGTACGTATAGGAGGACCATAATTATAAGCCAGTTTTGAATGAACACTTGTATGTTCAGACTAAAGCTATACACGTGCAATGTAATACCACTAAAGAGGCTGTATATTAAATATTATGTAAACAAGGTTTTAGGCCTAATTAGCTCACCTGATAAATGACAGGTCCCGGTTCCTCTTTGGGTATGAGCTGATAGCCTGGTTCCTCCATGTCCATCAGCTGCTCCTCCTCGGCTGTGGGGGGTAGTGAGCGAGGGGGTTGGGGGTGGGAGATGTGCATAGGGGAAGCCCCTGATATCATCGACGACTGTACGGGTAGTGAGAAGAGAAACAGGTGATTATCAGCATTCAACATAGTACATGCATGTATAACATATTGAGTTATGTGGTCAATTATGGCTTCAATATAATTGCACTTTATAAATGTGGTTGACAAGTATGCCAGGGACTGTACACGAAAAATGCTACTTTGAGCTGGTTGGAGCTAATCAGTATAAAAGTCTTGAAGCACTTGACTCAAATAATTGTCTTCATTTAGCAATTGGTAATGAACTCTCAACTTATAGTCGATACAATCATTACAACCATTTCTTAGCCAAAACTTACCGTGGCTGACATTGGCTCATGTCTCACTCCACTCATTCCACTCATCACACTCTCCTCATCATCTTGGCGACCTGGGCGTTTTGACTTCTTTGACACCTTCTTACTTCTCTTCTTCCTCCGAGAACCCTGGTAGTCACGAGAGATGCTCACTCTCTGCTCAAAATCAAATTGGGAGCTTGACTCTTTTACTAACTTTTGAAACTGGCTCATTTCCCAACCCTCTTTCTTAAGCGCTGACTTACACTCTTTGCACTCGTACAGGATGGAGCAGAGCTGTGTGTGTGTGTGGGGGGGGGGGGGGGGTGAACAGTAGGATACTAAAGTATTATAGTGGTTACAAATAGGCCAAACTTAATTACGGTACAAATACAAAATTGCTATGCTATACAAAACACAGCTGGTATTTCAACATTGCTTGTAATGCAAAACAGTGTACACATGAGCCTCGGTACAAACCATACTACATGCACATGTACACATGAAGACAAGATAATATGTACCCTGTTCTCACCTTCCCGGCAGCAAAGATGATCTTCTGAGTGTGTTGTCTTGACCACGTGAGACGTGTGAGGAACGACAGACCCTCTCCAGTCTCCAGGACCAGGCTACATGGAAAGAGAGACACACCACCACCGTTAGAGCTAGCTATCAATAACCTTAACTATAATCACATTTGCATCTCTATGACAATGGTACAGAGTAACCTCCACCCATAACCTCTTCACTTAGTAAAGAATATCACACACGCAGTACAGCCGTAAATATTATGTGTTTTAAAGCCCTTGTAATTAACGGTTTTCATGTCCAGATATGTACCCTGCTCTTCTAGTGACCTGCAGTTAGTGTTCTAAAGCTCAGTGCTGCATGTGTAATAAACGATTCTAAAGGTCAATAGTTCAAACATACCGTGCATTAGTGGTGCTCTCAGTGCAGACCTCCATGAGACAACAGAGGAGTGAGATGGTGGTCTCCTCGGACATACCCAGGTGGTTTGATCCGTACGGGAGGCGGGGGATCACTGATGCTATCACTTGAGGACCTGGGGGAAACAGCATTGTAACTATGACAACTGTACAGTACACGTACATGTAGAGTGCTATTCCGCTGATCATGAATACCATCATGACAACTTTTATTGTAATGATTTGCAAGCGCTAACAGCTTCTCAAAAATAAGAAGGCAAAGACCTATACTGGTACTTGTATGACATCACGATCCTTGCCACAAGGCATGTATACAAGAAGCTACAATACGAGCAATTAATAGACTGTGCATACATTTTTGTACGTAGTAATTACAGGCAGCCACAGCAATAGCATGTGTGCTAGCTTGTACTGTACATGTACGTACCTAGAGAGGTTTTGTTTCGAGGGTCGATGGCTAGGTTTCTAAGAGCCATGGCTGCTGCCCTCACCACCGCATCATGGCCATTGTTGAGTAGCTCTGCCAATAGACGCAGGCCATTGGACGTCCGGATCATGTTACGAGCATACACCGCCCACTGTGTGTGTGTGTGTGTGTAGAAAGTTGCTATAGTGTAGTGGAACATGTATATACATGTACCGTATAACTATAGCACTAGCTAAAGGAGCGATCACAATGCTGTATAGGCAGGCACACACTCAAAGGTGTGCAGGGGGTGGGACGCTGCTCTAGTGTAACGGAACATGTACATGTGATCGTGTATAACTTGCACTTCTGCTAGCATAATAGGCACAAACCTTCCAGTTGCATGCTGTGAGGTTTTGAATTGCACCGGCGGCCGCCTCAATGGTTTCTATGGCAACAGAGAAATGCTCAATTAGGGCCAGGTACAGATACACGATGTCCGGTTGCCATAGCAATGCCATTCCGTACACAGGTCCGGTGCGTTTTGGGAGAGAGGACGGATCTAGAGAACACACAAAGGGTCAGTAAGTTAAGTGAATAAGTGAAAAATACCGTGAGTCTTATCGAGTAGTACGTACACATGTACCAACCAAAATAATCAATAAACACTTCCTTAGTAATACATGAAGTTGAAAGAGAAACACACATGCAGCCACCAAAACCACCAAAGTTTAAGAGCATAAATAATGTACATTAGTTAATTAGTACTGGGTCTTGCACAAGGTACACAGTGTCACTGCTATAACAACATAAAATAATAGCACTAAACTTAATACTTAATGAAATTGATCGAGTTGACCATGCATGTACTGTACACCCACTCTCACCAGGATTAGCGTAGTCCACACTGTAGGACGGTCTGCTGACCATGGGACTATGGACACGCCCTCTTTCCCGTCGACTGTTCCCACGAGATCTTTTGAGAAACGCCAAACACCCGGGACTTGAGTTGGAGAAAGGCTGCGTGATCTCATCCATGTCTTTCCGTTGCTCCTCTTCCCAGTCATGGTCCAGTACATCCCCCGTCCCTTCCTGAGGATCCACTTCGTTCTCGAGACGATAAGAGAGGTTACGCAAGACACATGCTGCATTCTCCACAGCCTAGTGTGTGTGTGTGGGGGTACATATTGAAATAATTAAGTAAAGTACATACTGTATCACTTGTACAAGTAATTTTTTAGCATGTGAATCTCATAACTTTGGTTTGGATTGTCCGGTTTCTCGTTTTAATGGTGCATTCATCAAAATTAAGGGCCTGTTTTCGACAAAAAAGCATAGGCTATAGATGGGGCAAAATTGGGTGCTCTCAAAGTTAGTGAACTAAGCAGACCACATCAAAAGATATCCTCGTAGTAATTAAAGCTTTTAAAATATCATTGAAAAGAACCATTACAACCCAACTTGAGTTATGGCTGCTTTGCATAGTGTACGTACATTATACTGATTCCTACGTGATGTATGTTACCTTTTCATCAGCAGCTGCCTTGTGGAGTACCGCAGACCTAAGCAGCCATACAAGCGTGTCGACCAGTCCATTGCTGGCCCTCATACAAACTCGCGATGGTTCACCCGATGAGGAGATGTTCCGTAACGTACCTATAGAGAGGGGTGGTGGTGCAGACAGTGCTATGATGATGTACTGTGTTTCAACACACACAGAATGCATGCACATTCTCTCGCATGTGACACTGTGTTACATTATCTGTGTACGCGTACAAATTACTGTACACGTAGCGTACACTGTTGTTACAGGCCCTGAGGGTGTATATTGCTGCATAGTCTTAAGTATTGAGAATTGTATTTACTACTAAAGTACATGTAATGCTGTGTCAGCACGGAGCTAATTAGGTTCAGGTACAAGATAGTCAATGTATTAACCACACTTGCACTGGTATGAAAACTAAGTACATGTAGCTCTAAATGTCCCATCTCTCACCAGTGATGTTTCTCAGCTCAATGTTCCACTGTATGAAGCTAGGTTTAGCCAGAGGGTCCTTGGCCGCCTCCAGACTCCACCCAGTGTACGGGACCATCGTCAGCTCTACTATGTCGTGGGTACTGCTCTTAATGATACGAAGTTTCATTTCCTGGATACAAAGGAGAAATTAAAGTATACTGTTATTTGTGAGACGTTACATTGGGGGAGGAGAGGGAAGTTTTATTTTAAATAATTATGCAGATGGATATTTTGGTGCGATCACCCACCTGAACAACTAAGGCATTTCTATGTACAGGTACATGTACATATATTAATAAAGGCCCATACATATTTGAGAGTTTCGGCACATGAACAATCATGTATTTGTATGCATGCAGTCTATACAGTACAGTGAGTGGGCGGGCATATCTTCACCACGCATCATGTATGTGTATGTGCATGTATACACAGTCTATACACTTCACCACGCATCATGTGCAGAGTCTATACAGTTCACCACGCATCATGTATGTGTATGTGCATGTATACACAGTCTATACAGTTCACCACGCATCATGTGCACAGTCTATACAGTTCACCACGCTCTATTACAGTGAGTGGGCATATCTTCACCATACATGTACATGATGTGTGTGTGTATACAGTACTTACAGTGAGCGTGCATACATGTACTTTCACCATACACCAGTCTCACCTCGCAGGAGGAGAGGTTCCAGAGTAATCCAGTGAGCAGCTCCCTTACCTCGGCAACCCGACTCATTCTCAGAGCCAGCAGGATCTCAGCCAGCCCATGTTCACCTGCAGTGAGGGGGGAATTTGCTCACACTTGTGCTGTTATTAAACAACACCCTGAGGGTTTGCAGGTGCTATAATTGTGCTCAGTTTAGAATTATAACGGACCCAATCTATAATTCGTCATACATGTGCGTAGGTAAATTAAATGTGTGTAGTGGTACATGTACAGCTCTGCGCTAAATTACTTGCAAGATAAATACTAATAATGACCATGTAAACTATTGCGTATAGTGAGTACATGTTCATGCAAGTTTGCACTCCGACCTGCTATTTCCATTTTGTTCTCGTCGTTGGCCCGTCCAAATGACAGGTTTCTGAGAGCACCCAGTACTGCCATCTGCACCCTCGTCTCCGGACGTCTCAGCTGGTTCACCAGTGCAGGAATGGCACCATACGTCCTGAGGCAATGCACAGTAGCTTGTATACATGTCAACATACATCTACATGTATAACATTTAAACTTATGACTACAATAAATTTATGCTGATGATCAAATGAAGACACTACATGTAGTACAAGGCTAGCTTGCACACACGCACTGTGACTGGTGAGGGTACAATAAGCTCACCTTATCTTTGACTTCATGTTGTCATCGCCATAAGCCAGGTGTTGAAGGTAACTGGCTGCATTAGAGACCAAACCTGCATCATCAGAACTGAGGAAATCCACCACATCATTGAGGTTTGGCTCATTGCCCTTCCCAGAAGAGCGCTCTGAGCGAAGGAGACCACCACCTGACTGCTCCATAGAGTCATCTACATGTGTGTGTGTGTGTGTGGGGGGGGGGGTGTTAAATAATAGTAAGTACATGTTTGAAAAGCTCTAACAGATGCAAACAAAAAAAACCTGTTTATAAAACCCAAAAATGTGCAAAAACTACCTGTATGTACATGTATCTATAGAGACTATACTACATGTAGCCACAATTTTACATACTGAATAGAATACGTCGTTTTGTAAGCATCATCGATCGATACGCTCTTTGACCTCTACAGCTCTGGAATACTCGTCCGCTGTTGCCATAGCTACGAGGTCTACCACCGGAGCAAATCTCGCTCTGAGTATCGACAAGACTAAACGCTTCTGAAGCATCACTGCCAACAGAGAGAGAGATAAGAGATCCTATCTGACTCACTGGACTTCGAGGGGAGGGGGGCGTAGAACTTCTACCAATGCGAGAGAATGTGGGTGTTACACTGTTGTGAGTGGGGTGAGTGTGTGTGGGCGTAGATGTGAGGTGTGAGAGTCGACGTAGAGGGGCTGTGATGATCGCATTCAAATACGACGAGCGATACGCTTTGTAGCGAAGTGGTGACCTCTCTGAACCCCCACGCTGAACTGGAACCGGAAACTTAAACACAGACGGCTCTTCTCTGGGAACGTACGGTGCACACTCGCACACCATGGAACGAGACTTGTGCCCCTCAATATAATCGAGGGCGTTCACTGAGTAAGACGTGTGAGCGTTAAATGAGTGAGACGTCTTCATTCTGCGCGGCACATGGTAGAAGGTGGGGCTTGCTTGAGGGGAACCCTTCACGGGTACACGTTGTGCCACTGTTGTTTTGGGATGTCCAGGGTAATGCGTGACTGCGTGTTGTTCGTATCTTCCTACAATGGAATTACAGCGTGTTCGCCCGAATGAGAGATTGGAGGGACTAGTGTTCAAGACGGAGTGATTGTTGGTGGAGGCAAAATTTGATGATGGGTAACTTTCTGACAACGAATGACGGCCAGATTGTCGTCCAAACGATAAGTGTGGTGATCCACGACATTCGTCAGTGTCACACTCCTCTTCAAAGTTTGTGAACTTTGTGACAGGTGTGAGGGCGAGGGGGGATCGTGGAATAACGTTATGGGAACCGAAACTCCTGCTTCGAGTCGCAATCCGTGGTGACTTCACTTCTTCGAGGTAGCTAGTGAATGATTGCGGGGAGGAGCTAAGTTCATACGGGGAAGGGGGGTAGGCAGCAAGTGCTATGTTGCTAGGCATAATAGCCGAAAAACTTGGATTAGGTAAATCAGGTGGATCAGGTGAATCACTTTCGATAGTCATCTCATGAAGATTTGGCGAGCTTGCGGATAGTTCGATTTTCGAACGAGATGTTTCTTTGCCGATGAGAAGTGGTGAGTCTAAAACTTTGTACCAGTCGTCTACCTGCTCCGGCGGCTTTAGGAGAAGGCTTGGTGGTCGAAATGATTTCTTCTTCTTTTCGATGAGATCAGATGTACTTTTACTTTCTTTTTTTGACGAAATGGAAAGTTTCTTTCGAAACGATAGCTTGATGCTCTTCTTCTGACAGGGCTTGGACTGTCCTGTACTGTCATCAGTGGATGCAATGTACCACGGCTCTGCAGACTCCTCTACTATCTCCTCTGCTGAGTAACTCTTCGAGATCTTCTGATTCTCTCCCCAAGCGCTAGTTGGTTTGTCAGAGGATCTTGACTTTGGAGCACTCTTAGTTCTGCGTGGTTGACTAGGAAACATTCTAGCTATAGTCTAGCTATAGTCTAGCTAAGCAATATATTGAACTCTTCACAAAGGCCTCTACTGTAACAGTACAATAGCAATTCATTAAATACTGGTGAAAAGCTGCCTGAAAACTTTCAAATATCAGCGATAATTATACTAAAGCTCAAAATGTTTCACCTGGCACCTGTGTGTGTAAAGTATGCACTGTGCTAACTATTGACCATCATCACCTTTAGACCAACTAAAGGAAGCTCACAAGCATACACATGCTTAACAGGTTATACACATATTTAACAGGCACATACAACTCATTGCTAAATTTGATCTATAGTTCTATTGTGCTATTCAACACCACAATCATAACTATAGCAGCCAATCATATAGCAGCCCATTTGTCTATTGATAATTAGTAAAGCCTATATTTGCAGTTAACCAAGTTCTGTGGTCAATTATGGCTTTATTTGTGCTTTATGTGGTTGACAAGACTAGTATGCCAGGGACTTTTTACAGCATACAGATTAAAGCGGGAGTCCAATCGCATATGATAACATGAATTTCAGTGAAGTAGGACAAAGTTATGACAACACTATGAAGGTCAAACGCACACAATAGTAGCACAACAACATGCATTACCATCACAGAGCCATGACAGTTTATAAATTTACAAGGAAAAAAACGACTAGGTGCACACATGCATATGCATAATTATGCATTAATCAAATCACACATTATCGACCACCTTGCATAGAATAGTCACTTTTTGGTACGTACACCTGTATGTACATATCAAGCCTTCGTCCCCAGTCCAATATTTCTCTAATGTACATACACTCTAATGTATAACACTAGATTTCGACCTATAGTGTTACATCAGAAAAAAATAGGAGGCTATAATTAGTCGTCATGTCTCACCTAGATATCTCCCTGACGATTCGTGTAGGTTACTGCTGTACGAAGTGTCTCGTGGCATCTCGTGTCTGCCTCTTCTCTGACCGGGGGGTGTGCGTGAAGGGTCGTATCCGAGCATGGGAGGGTGTGTCGAATCCGCCCACGAGCGTTGGGGGGCTGACGAAGAGAGGACAACTTGTGAGGCGGGTGCAGAGTGGAGGTGTGGCTGTGTGTATGAGGGGGTGGGTGGGTCAGTTAAATACCCGGAAGTTGAAAATTGGAAAAAAGCCAATAGCAACCATACATAGACAAATTATGGTCAAATTGATACCATAGTAACATCAAAACCTACAGCAGTTTACTCTATAATGCGGTGAAAGTCATGTTTCTGGTTTGGGAATCACCCTACCACTACCGGTATTCATTATTGTGATATCATAAACAGAGAATGAACACAATGTGGGCTTCTGAACACCTATATACACAAGTCATGTTTGTCCACGACGTACATATATGTACCACAATAGTTAAACAGTCACCTGACAAATGTGCTACACCCACTAGTTTAAAGTTCATGGTACATTAATTGTTGGCATACTTGCAACCACTGCACTGCACTATTGATGACACAAGAGCCTGCAGCAAAAACAAGATACTGTTGACTATTTTAAACATGGCTACACCAAAAAAGACAAGCCAAGAGCAGGTGAATTTTGAGCAAGAATATGCTTTCAGAAGCGTGGAACTCTTCAAAACTGAGACCCTTGGTACTGGCTCTTATGGGGCGGTGTGTAAAGCCAGGTGTGACCAACTTATCTGTGCTGCCAAGCTACTCTATCCAGTGCTCTTCCAAATGATTACCCCCGATCCTGGCAAACAACACAGACAACCAATGAAACGATTTGAGCTAGAATGTCGATTTCTAAGCCTCATCAACCACCCCAACATAATTCAATACCTCGGGACCTATCGCGACCCCGACACAAATGCACCAGTTCTTCTCATGGAGCTCATGGACGAGAGTCTGACACACTTCCTGGAGTCATCACCTGGAGATATTCCCTACCACATCCAAGTCAACCTCTCCTATGACATAGCTCAAGCACTCGCCTTTCTCCACTCCAATGAGATCATTCATCGTGACCTCTCCAGTAACAATGTCCTACTACTAGCAGGCCGTGCTAAAGTTGCCGATTTTGGAATGTCCAAATTTGACACACACCTTGCAACGATGACCACATGCCCGGGAACAGCAGCGTACATGTCCCCTGAGGCTCTAAACACGCCACCAGTGTACACGGAGAAGCTCGACAACTTTTCCCTCGGAGTACTCATACTTCAAACTATGACTAGAAAATATCCCAACCCCTCGGACCAATTCATCACTAAGGAGTTAGTCGATCCGCACTTCCCCAGCCGTAAGATAAAAGCAAAAGTTCCAGTGCCCGAGACAGAGAGAAGAGAAGCACACATCAGTCTTACGGACATCTTCAACCCTCTGCTACAAACAGCTCTAGATTGCCTCGCAGATAACGAAACTGACCGGCCAACTTCGAAGAAACTTTGTCAGAAATTTGCTCTCTTGAAGGAATCGAACAAATACACTGAGAGTGCACAAAAAGATATGGGCAAACTATTGAGAGAAAAAATCTGTCAAAGCGAAGAACAAAAAGAGTTAATAAAAGCTCAAAAACAAGAACTAGAAATGATTAAAAAACAAAAAGAAGGTGCATTGGGTATGATACAGGAGAGTGCCAAAGAAGAAACCTGCACACCAGAACTAAAAGAACATACAAAGCTCAAAGAAATTCAACTTCAGTCTGCTAGACAACAGCTACGCACACAAGATGACCAGCTATTAAGAAAAGATGACGAAATTCAAGAATTGAGAGCTGCACTACAGGAGAAAGAAAGAGCACTAGAACAGCTACAACAGAAGAGAGATACTGCACGAGAACACAACACAACAGACAGGGGATCATTGCATAATATAATCACAACTGAAAGTACACCACCACATCCTCTAAGTAACACCCACACATACAGAGAATCTCCTAGCAACACGCCCACTCACACCCCTAGCAGCACACCTAGCAGTACCCCAGTTGGAACTCCAACTGTTCCGAGGAAACGTACAGCTTGGAAAAGACCCATCCCCCCTTGCCCCACCTTTCTCAAAGCCGGCTCATCAGCTGTATGTGGTAACGACGCTTACTTTAGAGGGGCAGGTAGCAACCAGGTTTACAAGTTTGACGCTTCCGAGAGGAGATGGCGATCGATTGGTCAACACCCTTTCTTCGGATTCACTCTAGTAGCCATCGAGAACACGCTCACAACTGTGGGTGGATTCAATAAAGAAAGTTCAAACAAGCTATTCGATCTTGTCGACGGAATCTGGGTCGAGAATTTGCCAGAAATGCCAACGAGCAGAGACAGGCCTGCAGCTGCGTACACAAACGGTTACCTCATAGTAGCTGGAGGCAAGGATGTACATTCAGAGCCACTACAATCTGTGAATATCCTACAGTTGGATACCAAGCAATGGGCCAAAGCTGCGGTACTACCATTCCAAACACACCATGCCTCGGCAACGATATGCGAGGACAAGATCTACCTCACAGCTGGAGATGACATTGAAGATCGCAATTCTTTCGCGGTTTTGAGCTGCTCTATTTCTGCTCTCTTGCAAAGTAGGCGGTCCCTATCACTAGGAGCTAGACTAAAGAAAGCATTACAGCCCTCGAACAAGGTGTGGCAAGCTATAGCCGATTTGCCCACTAGTCGGTCCTATTTGGTAAACTCGGGCGATCAACTTATCGCTATCGGTGGGTCAGACGTAACGGGAAAGAGTTCTAAGAATGTGTACAAGTACGACAGCGTGAATAACACCTGGATCATTGTGGTAACTATGACCACAGGACGAAGCAGCTGCCTCGGAGCAGTGTTTATGGAGAACCTACTAATGGTGGTTGGAGGCTATAAATTGACCACAAAGGAAGCAGAAGCTGTCACATTGTTATAGACATGCACCTAACAGTCTCAGCTAGATTTTATTAAATTTTTGTTGAGAACACAAAGAGCTATTATTTTAGCAATACAACGTAGTTGTATGACAAACATTAATTGTATTTGGGCGTGGCCTGACTTTCCATTGAGAAGGAGGTCGAGTTTCAAGCCATATATGTCAGGATTTGTCTTGCTGCATTGTTATTTTAACCAATTTGACTTGATGAATACTACGTGCTTGCGGTTGCGCAACCGACTACAGTAATCTGATTGGGCTGCAACTTTAGTTTCAGCAAGACAAATCCTGACACAGGTTTGAAACTCGACCCCCTTTCTCAACGAAAGGTCGAGCCACGCCCAACTATGATTAATAATTGCACATGAATAATAATATCTACACAATGATACATACAATGAACATATGGGATGTGAAGAAAACAAATAGAAGCCATTTAGAACCTTCCTTTGACAAGGGGAATATACGTACGTACATCTAGTCACCAGGAGCTATTGAATTCATGCACTCCTGATATCACACATACATGTATACTGTACAGCTACATGTAGCACATAGTTATTATAGATATACATGCAGATCGTTATAGTGTACATGTACACTATACATGCAAGGCCTATTTCGAGCAGCCTGGTCTAGAACTGCATTGTTAGACGTCTATGTAAAATGTCCAGTAAAACAACTAATTCTTCAAGAACAGGCCTGTGCTCACACTTATCACACTTATAGCTAGTACAGGGAATATGGAAACAGCTGAACAGGCCATTAATTTAAGCTAGGGGTAGTTTACCTTCCCAACACGCATTCTAGTTCGATGCAAGCTCTTAGCAACTGAATCCATACGACACATGATTCCAGTCGCACGTATACAGAAAGTATTTCTCAACTAGTGCGAATACCTGAGAACTCAACCCGTACACATGCAATTATTGAAGCCAATAGCTGGGAAAATCGATTGTTAAAGCTTTGATCTTTGAAGGGAAACCTTTACGTAAACACTAGGTAAGGTAAGATGATGCATACCCCTTGATTCAAGTACACCATATTGAGAGGCTGCAATGAATCTGAAATTGGATACTAACAAGAGCCTCGTATAAAAGTTTGTAAGAAGACAAACAACTCAGTATTCAAGTATAGTCAAAGAGATTGAAGCGGTATCACAGAGACTTCAATAAATCCAATATAAATATGAGCAAAGAAAAACCAGTCACTTATCGACAGAAAACTATGGCCTTCAAGAGCATAGAACTCTTTAAGACTGAGACCCTTGGTACTGGCTCTTATGGAGCAGTGTTCAAAGCCAAGTGTGACCAACTCATCTGTGCTGCCAAGCTACTCTATCCAGTGCTCTTCAAAGTTGACATGAACAGTTCCAAGGAAAGCAAAAATCATCGACAACCATTTCAACGCTTCAAGTCAGAATGCCATTTCTTGAGTGTAGTCCAACATCCCAACATTGTACAGTACTTGGGAACCTATCGTGATCCTGATACAAATGCACCAGTTCTTCTCATGGAGCTCATGGACGAGAGTTTGACACACTTCCTGGAGTCATCACCTGGAGACATTCCCTACAACATTCAAGTCAACTTCTCCTACGACATAGCTCAAGCACTTGCCTTTCTCCACGCCAACGACATTGTCCATCGCGACCTCTCAAGCAACAACGTCCTTCTCTTGGCAGGTCGTGCAAAAATTGCGGATTTTGGAATGTCTAAATTCGAAACCAGTTTTGCGACGATGACCACATGCCCAGGAACAGCAGTGTACATGTCCCCTGAGGCTCTAAACGTGCCACCAGTGTACACAGAAAAACTGGATATGTTCTCGCTCGGCGTTCTAATGATTCAAATCATGACGAGAGAATTTCCTCAACCAGCCCCCCGATTGGCCACCAAAGAGGTTATCGATCCGAGCAATCCAGGGCAGAGAATTACAGCATTGATTGTAGTAACGGAACACCAAAGAAGATACGAACAAGTCAGCCGAGTCAATTTGACACATCCACTACTGCCGTTAGCTCAACAATGCATTAGAGATAACGACATCACACGACCATCGGCGACAGACTTGTGTGGAATTCTAACATGCATGAAAGAATCGACAAAGTACAAAACAAGCGCGTTTGATGGGGTTCACAATCAACAAAGAGAAAAACAACTGATGGATAAAATTACAAAATTGAAGGAAAGTTTTGAAAAAAAAGAAACAGAGCAGAGAAAAAAAGATCAAAAGCTGAAAGAAATGACAGAAATGTTAAAAACCGCAAAAAATGAAATACAACAGTTGAAAGAGAAATCAGAAGTACAGAAGAAAACAAGGACAAGAAAAGATGACTACCTAATACACAGTCTCCCCGTACAAATTGATGAAGCAGAAATCCTCGAAAGACAGACACGACACAGTGCAGGAGTAATCAGTCCAATGTTGAGTCTTCCACCGAGCCCCCTCCCCTCACCCACACAGAGACTAGGAGAATGGGGTCCGTTATCAGATTGTCCCATCAACGTACAGGCTGGTAGCTCCACTGTAGTCGGCAACAAGGCTTACTTCCAAAACAAAGATACCGGAGCCATTGTGGAGTATGATAGTGTCAATGGACAGTGGTGCATTATTCCGTTCCATTCGTTGAAACAATGCGGCCTGGCGTGCTTTGAAAGTACTCTGACAACAGTAGGTGGTTACGACGCTCAGTCTATGCCTTCAAACAAGCTTTTTAGCCTCGTCGACAACAAATGGAAGGAAAATCTACCATCCATGCCAACTAAACGCGATTCTCCTGCTGTTATTTCCACATTAACTTCTCTTATCGTAGCCGGGGGAAGAAATCGATTCCAAACCCCCATCAAAGCAGTTGAGGTTTTAGGACTGAGCTCTAAGCAGTGGACAGTGGCTACAGCACTTCCGTTTCTAGCCTGCCATTCATCAGCTGTTGTACACGACGGGTACATGTACATAACGTCAGGGGAGGGCGGTTACAATCACCCTCAGTATTCGGTCATTAAATGCTCTATTGACGTACTTCAAAATCAAGAAAATGAACCTATCTACACGAACGCAGCGAGAGTGCTAGCTACTCAAATTCGAAGAAACTGGGAGTTTGTTTCAGATCTACCGATACAGCACGCGCAATTAGCGGAAGTCAATGGTCACCTGCTAGCACTTGGAGGTTCAAATCCACCCAAAGCACATTCTCCGAACCCCCAGGCAAAAGGAACACAGGCCGTGTACGAGTATAACTCGGTTCAGAACACATGGAACCGTATCAGTCACATGACTACGAGTCGGCATCGTTGTCTTGCCGCTGTTGTGCCGGGTAATAAGGTGATTGTCGTGGGAGGAATTCCAACAGGCAACGAACGATCGAAATCTACCGAGTACACAAAACTAGATAACTGAACTATTCATTACTATGACTACAATTAATTTATGTTTTTGCATGCATGCTTGCATTTTCACTGAAAACTTGGCAATTTTATTATGAGATGAAAATAGAAACAGTTTTATAATACTTGTACAGCCGCAGCAATGTATACGTACGTACACACATACACAAGGCTACTAGTCCTACAAATTTAATTAACTTTACTGCACGTACAGTATATCGAGTTTCGAATGCGTAGTTTAGGATTTGCAAATTACACTGTACAAGCCCCATGCACTGCATTCTACGTATTTTAATCGGCGTGGATTCGAGGCTAAACTATTTGCATGCTCACTCTTTGTGTGTCTTTGTTTGCGATCTATGCGAAAACTCAGAGTTTGCAATCGAAATAACCTTGCATTTCGAAACCTATACGATATACATTGTAATACCCTAATTAGTGAGTGAATGGAGGGAAACCATTCGACAACGGAAACACATACATAAACAGATATACACATGTGGGGGGATACTCTAGCTAGCATTTAAACAAGCACGCATTGAACAACCAGCGCCTATTAATTAGATTGCCTGCTTGGAGCCGTATTTGCACAGATACACGTTGGGATAAGGCATTGGGTAATTAAGTCTAATCAAAGAGACAATTAACATTGTGAATGTTTCAAGGTTAAGGTTACATAAATGCAATATATAGTATAATTATAGTATCTAATCATACGATATGAAAGCCAAGAAGTAGGTATTTCTCACTACACTGACGGGACCAATCACACATCAAAACAAAGAATACCATTGTACTTTGTACCTTAAGGCCACAAGTACTTTACAGTATTAGCGCAGGTACATGTAGTTTTTGAGAGTATACATAATTGTAACGAAGTCTTCGTGGACGAAATGTTCACAGAAAGCAACAGCCCCACCCCCTAAAGCTCTCGAAATGTCACGCAATGATCAGAAATGTACGTGCATGCATGCACACAACACAGTAGGAAGCTAGACAGTCATTAACAAAAAAAGTATGGAAAGCTTGCGTGCTTTGCTAGCAGCCACCTATTGAACACCCACGCATTCTCCGCGGTCGAAAATTTCATGGCTTATTGCACAACCCATGAAAACCTTAAAAATTACCCACTATAATTATAGTATGAAAAGCACAATCTTAAGAGATTATATTTTATAGTCTCATGACACTCACATGATATACTGGTCTGTCAGCACTGCCCCTACGAGGAAAGGGTTTGCCGTAGCTTCCCACGTTGATATCACTCTGAGCGACATCATGATGCGGACGATGGGCGGGGCTTGACATAAGGTGGTTGTGGCCTATCAGAGGGAGTGCCTCTTGGCTGCGACTGTGTGTGGAGGACATGTCACCGCTGCTCAGTTGGGAAGGAGGGACACGACCATCCCTGTGTGTGTGGTATGGGTGTGGGTGGGTGTGGGGTGTGTGTGTGTGTGTGTGTGTGTGTGTGTGTGTGTGTGTGTGTGTGTGTGTGTGTGAGGGAAATACATACGCACATGTACACGTAAATGGAATATGCTGTATAATATTAAATTCTCAAACTACAATAAATTAACTTGTTATGGGGCACATGTACGATCAAAGAGTCATTTGTATATTTAAACACAAAAAAACAGGCAGAAACAAAAGAATTGATCAGCAGAATAACGAACCCACATTCAAGCAACCAATACGTCATCACTAAGCCATTGATGGAGTACTCAAGGTACATAGCTACATGTAGTACGTACCTGTATCCAGGTCTGCTGTTGGTAACCACGCCCCCAACTCCAATCTGAGTTTGCTCGTAGTTCCTTCGTCTCCTCGTACTGGGTGACCCGTGTGGAATATTCTCCATGCTCCGGGTGTTTGGACCCCCTCCTCCACTGAGGCCGTGTGGGGGGTAATCATCACTGGCATTACGTCGTCCTGCGCTCCCCCACTGGTTGTGGGCGGGGCCATCAATCGAGCGTATCGCGAATTCTGGCACGGGACTGAGTGCTTCTGGTTTGCGATTGTAATAAGAGTTAGAGGAGTTCTCGTAGTTCCTCCGATGTGACCTGTGTGTGTGGGTGTGGGTGGGTGTGTGTGTGTGAGAGTGTGTGTGAGTGGGTGTGTGTGTTGGGGGGGGGTAATTCATACTTGTAGCTACATCCACATTTTACGTGTATGAGTGAAAGCATTGCCATCTGATACAATTATCTCTTTATGCTCTAATTACAAAATTGCTGTTACATGTACATGCATGTATATACATGTATAGGAGACACTGAGTGTGTGTAATGCACACGGCCCTACCTGGGTGAATTGGACGTGTTGGCCCCGCCCCCATCCACGTGCCCATTAGGAGCTTGGTTACCATACCGACCGGGAGGAGATTGCACGTCTACAGAGAGAGGTATAAACACGTTGAGAGTATTAGTCTGTAAACATAATATTATTGAAGGAGTTCAAATGCTTCAGTAAACATGTAAACAATTAATTCAGGGAATTCCCCTCGATATAATTACGAGGAATGTGACACGCTTGACTAATTACATCACACAAACAAGTCTCTTTTTACTCTGCTGGGAATTGGCAAATAAAGTTGCAGCTCAAGTTACACGCACTATGCACTATTATAATTAGGTGATTATGATTATAAAAAAAAACATGAACAACCAGGAGGTACTTTAGACGCAGGTAGACACACAAAAACACAGGACTCACCAGAGAGAGGGTGTCTTGTGGGGTCAGGGTACAAGTCTTCATCGTTCTCCTCGTCCTGCTCTCGGAGGGTATGGTCAAACTCCCCCCCACCCCCACTATACTGACCGTCCTTGTAGTGACTGTGCTTGCTACGCAGACGCTTCCTACAAACAAGATGAAGAGGTGAGGTGCACAATAAGGAATATGTAGACTAGTGGATATGGAAGCACTGTTCTTTGCACAGAGGAACTCTCTTATTCGGAGGGTCTATTATCGTTCTACTGTACTTTCATAATCACACAGGACACCCACCCCCACACACATACTCACATATACCACCCACATATACCACACCCTCACATGACAGAGTCCACTAGGGCTGAACCACATGCACACACTCACACACCCACCCACCCCACCCACTCACATGACAGAGTCCACTAGGGCTGAACCACTCAGCTTAGAGTCAGTGTCACTGTCCTGATCTTCATCGTCGTCCATTAGTTTGAGATTGACTTGCCAATTGGTCATGCCCCCTCCATGAATTGCCATGGTTACAGCGTAGTATCTGAATGAGAACACACCACATGAAATATAATCCATTGTGTACACAAATATCAATTAAAAACGTCAAAGGAAATGACCAATTAATACATTGTACCTCTCCGTGGTTACGTACAATTACCGTACAATAGAAACTACATGTGCAATACACACCGCTGCATGTGTATAATTATTAGGAATGAACACAATAATCCGAGGTGTACAGTATGTATACTAGAGCTTAGAGCTTCGCATGTTACTAAGGTGATCAAAAGGTGATCACAGTGAGAACATTCTGTAAGAGACATGTTCAGTACATGACTAGACGGTGAGAAGGGATGCCACGCTGTTGAGTGTGTGTTTATCTGTTAGCTACATGTTAGCTGCCAAGTACAGTGGGATACACTCGAGAGGCCAGGCTGACATGTCAGAGAACAAACTGTACAGAACACAATTTCTCTACAAATAACACGCACTCTTTCTCAGAACTTTAATGTACACATGCATACACTGAAACCGTGGCTACCCCTTGTATCAGTAGTTTCCTTACAATGCTGAAGCTATTGATTTCAGACACACTAAAAACACCACCTCTCTTTATTGAAATTGATAGAAGCCCCACCTCCCCCCCCCCCTTAATAGTGGGTGGGTTTCACTGCATCTCTCATTGCGATTTCGGTTAATATCCCAAATGTATCTAAGTTAATTGCTGAAGGAGAAGGTATCACTAATGGTTCCTAACTTGAAACATTCACTAATCTGTGCTGCCTAACTTTGAGCAGCTTTACAACAGAGATGCCATTGAGCCCCTCTAGAAAGGACACATCATTACATACTGTCCAGGGAACCTGTTCGTACATGTACAACTCAAATGGCATCCCAACTTTAAAGAGTGGGCAGTGAGGGTCATTGTGGGTAACTATGTGAGAAGACGAGGGGGCAGGTGCAAGAATGATGATGGGTCTAATATAATAAGCACTGGGCAATACTACAGTTGAATACCACACCACGTAAAACTATTTCCAAGACGTATAAGATAGCAACCTTATGTACATGTACTTGGTGGGAGTGACTGTACTTTGTGACAATACGCTGCGTATAATTATGGATTACACAGCTGTCATTGAGATAGGCAACCATAGCGTATCGTGTACATGCAGTGGGCAGATCAAAACAGTATGCCAATGGAAAGAAAAACACAAGGTGCACTATATGCAAGCAATCTATTGAAGGTCAATACCCTAACTCTGATGAAATAGAAAACTTACCAACAGTCACATGTACATGAATATTTACCCCCCGCAATGGAAAAACGAGACACTTGCTGAACCAGTATGAGGTGACCTAAGCATACCATTAATGACCACACACAAACGGAAATGGACACATAGTAATCGCCAAGCAACAAGATATTGGATATAATTACAGCCACATCTATACAGACACATGTACAGAAGCTGTACATAGGTGTGTGTATAGTTGATCACATTCCATACTTGCACAATACCCAGGGGAGAACTATTAATAACCTCTAGAGACGGCAGTTCTTAGATTAATGCTGCCACATACCATTCGCTCGTGCATGCATTCACAGATTCACACATACATAGCCGATTATCCCAACTGAAGACTTTATGATATTCGTGGGTGTCAAGTTACAAATACAAAACGTGTTTATTTTATTCAATAAAGAGGGGCGGGCGGGCTGATATTTAAACGAAGGTGTGCAACTAAAAGTGGGCCTATTCATTTAACTAATATCGTATCGGGAAATACCAACATGTATTGGTATGTCCTCCCATAAAGACCACTCCATATTGACACAACACTACTGTGGCTGAGCAAGACATAACACATATCGGTAGGTCTCCACATCCTATAGACACAGCTGTGTTAAAAGTGCATAATGTGCAAAAGCAACTTACCAAAAGTATATTCAAACCCATAGTCTCTAAATCAAAATAAAGTATTATTGCAGCCAGTACAAGTAAATCCATCAAAGGACATTTACCCCATAAAAGGGTGTGTGAAGTTGGACTCCATTCAAAAGATGAAAGTGCTAGCTATAAAGGTGGGCTGACACACACACACCCAGCCCAAACTGACCTCGCTTCTTGGCAATCTAGAGCTGACATATGATACTATACATGTAGGCTATTTTTTACAAGCACTGCATTAATTGTACAGGTACCTATGCACTATGATCACAATGATAATTACAGCACGGAAAAGTTTCTTGCCTGCCTGAGGCACTAGAGTATAGCAGCTGATGCTGTAGTCCTGGTAACCCCCCTTACAAAGTGTTACCGGGAACCACAAAACCACAGTAAAAGGATTAGTCAACAGAAGGTGTGCATTGTGCTGTATGTAGAGTGGTTAGCATTCCACCCATAATGGTCAGGTGTATGACCACAACGCTACTGTAAGGTTATTATCAATAGCTCATAATTATTGCCTACTCACGATCTATGCTACTACTTACTTTATATAGAGATAGAACTTAGCACGCCAATTAGTTTTGGAGATCAGCCATTAAGGTAGGGCAAGCTATTTAAAAGTCCCTCGATTATGATTCAATGGTCTAGTGGAAGCAAATTATCACAACAAAATTTAATGGTAGTACCATGTAGTATGCTACTGCAGGTAGTTAAATAATAACATACATGTATTGCGATCCTCACTAAAAATTACTCTATAATTATACAGATGTAGAAGCCTGGAAAACGATTGGCCCACCTAGTACTTACTAAACAGTACAAGGCATACTCTCTGATATGTACATAAACAAACAAAACCGAGAGATCAAAGGGAGTCACGCTCACCACCCCCCAGCCACCCACCACCCCCCAGCCACCCACCACCCCCCAGCCACCCACTACCCCCCAGCCACCCACTACCCCCCAGCCACCCACTACCCCCCATAGCTAACAAACAACAACAACACCCCCTCCTTCAACTAATGGACCTTGCAGATACCATCAAAACATGTCCCACTTCATACGGTTTGCTCACAACATAATAACAGCCTACTCCCTAGACGTAAGACAAACAAAGCCTCAGAAATACAAGTACTGTACACACACCCACTGTTTATATATCTCGTGCTCTGTACACATCCACTGTTTTTTTAACAATGCAATACTGGTACACTCTAATTATAAGTACACTCTAATTACAATATCTATCAGTACATTTGATGGGTAGCCCAAGACAAGACATGTTAGCCCAAGTTTATTTTTAGTGACAATAATAAGTTAATATCAACTCATGCTCAGGTTAATTTAGGGACAGCATGTCATACATATATGCACGTACCTCCAATAACTTGGTCCTGGTAGTGACAGTGGTAGCTAGCAACTGTAGCAGTTAGCAGGGAGACAAACAGTTGATTTTAGAGACATACAATGTAGGTGAGGCCTCCTCTCATGCATGCTTCATAAAGAGGGGCGTGGTGGCCCAATTAGCATCCTGCTGCATGCTGAGTCTGCAGTTATTAAATCTAGTCCACGTGGCAGAGATAATAGAAAACAAAAACATATAGTTTTGGCAAAGTTATGGTTGCATCTAAGAAGGAACCGAGTACAAGAAGACAGAGTCAACGGCTATTAAAGGCCAAGAAGATTCTCGACGATGACTCAATTGCTGATATTGACAAGCCAAAAGACAGCGCTATATCTCCAAACACAGCCAAGGAAGACGACCAAGTATCAGCAGATCTCTGTGAGGCTGAGCCTGAGGGTCTTGTACTTGCTGCTGAGGGTGTGGGGAGCGATGATGAGGGGCCAGAGGATGTGTCATTGTCGGTGGGACGACAAGTATCCATGGAGACGAGGAGGAAGGAGAAAGACCATGTCAAACGGTATAAACAACGTGTAGTAGTGTCTATATTGCAGCCCATGATCTCTCAGGAAAGACGACGCTGTTCGTGAAAAGCGAAGGAAAAAGCACGAGTTATTCAAAAGCCAGAAGGTGTCCAAGACCATTACCAAATTCCCAGAGGAAGCTTTGGAGGAGCTATCATTGAAATTAGCAGAGCAGTGAGTCTTGTCTGTAGCTAGGCAGCGCCTATGGATAGATGTTTGCTTTATATGCAGTTTAATATGGGAATGGTCTAGCTGAGCTATTAGTACAAGAGCTTGTACATTAAAACAAGTCTTTAGGCTAGCTAAACACACACACACACAGAAAAGCGTCTAAAACAGCCTCAAAAAGACTTAACAAAAGTGAGCTGAATGCACTACTGTATTGCAATAATTAACATGTGTGTTTTATTACATAATTTATGTAGAACTGAAACGTCGACAGAAGCTGCTAGAACCGTCAGCACCAGCCGAGGCACAGCATGGATCTATAAAAGTGGTTGCTTTGGCTGAGCACAGTGGACCAGAGTTTGCAGGAGGGCCTCTCACAGAGGACTTCAGGAGGCAACATTTCTATGGGGACAGATTGAAGAGATTACCTAGTAAGATTGAAATTAATGCTTGCGGTATATAACACGAGGGTTATTGTCTGTTCATTTGTTTTGCAGTTTTGAGTATTCAAGCAAAGAAATATCGAAATCTTCCAGCCAAAAACTTTGTCCAGTCGTCAGTTTCTAAATGACATGTAATATAGCTACGGTAGCTTATATATTTTTGTTAACTGTCTTCTTAGATCATTATACACCACCCTACTGCACTTTGCACTGTATTTTATACATGAATAAATTATACAATCATAATTCTTTTCATATTGGGATGATTGAAAGGTACACGTAAAATGTACTAGGCTGCTTATTTATTATTGTATAAAGTATTATAAAAATTGGATTGTACAAATTGAATCTACAGTCCAAATCCAAACACACTAGGCAGTTTCCTAGCTTGAGATTCTTGGCCTTTACTCTCTTCCTCTTTGCTCTTCTCCAACAGCGAACTAAATGCACTCTCAATCTCGAGACCACCCCCTCCCAGTTCAGACTCAATCTGTGCAAAGTACGAGGGTACGGCCACTTCTTGACCTGTGGATTTCATCTCATCTGTAGTAGTTTGCATATTGGAAACAGTCTTATTATTTATACTTGCTGCTGTTTCTGACGGAGTGTTTTCGTTAATTTTTGTGTTTTGAGTAAATGGAGATTTGTAAGTGCCAAACGTGATTTCTCCGTAGGGTTGACTCTCCATACCGCCGTCACTGCCAAATAGTTCCTTAGGGTCGATAGGTTTCTCTAACCCAGTTGAATCTGACAGAAGTTTAGGAATTTTGTAGCTAGGCTCCGAAGTCGGTTCTGTGCTGCTCTCATTTGGAGAGTTTTTCGATTTGATTTTCAAATGAGAATACTTTTTCCTAGGATCTAAACGTTTAGTTGCATCTCCCACACCTTTGCCAGTGGAGCTCTGGTGATCAGGGCTTGTGCCCCACGAGGCTGGTTTCCAATTCGGAGACATTTTGTCCAACTGTCCTCGCTTATCAGTGCTCAATGGCGGAGACATTCCGTGTTGACCTGCGTAGGGTGGCGAGGATTGCATTTTTCCAATGTTTGTTGACTGTCCCCATTTTGCACCAGGTCCGTGATAAGGTTGGGATGATGAATTGCGAGGGTCACTATGAGCAGAAAATCTCGGGTCGTTACTTGAATATCTTGGGTCATGGTTAGTACCCCACGCTGGCGACACACGGTCTGGTTTCTTCCAATTCGGAGACATTTTGTCTGACCATCCTCGTTTATCAGTGCTCAGTGGTGGAGACATTCCGTGTTGACCCGCATAGGGTGGCGATGATTGCATTTTTCCAATGTTAGTTGACTGCCCCCATTTCGCACCAGGTCCCTGATAAGGCTGGGATGGTGAATTGCGAGGGTCGCTTGGATTCTTTATAGTTGAATGTCTTGGATCGTTGCCAGTATGTCTAGAATCCATTCCACTCGGTCTAGAATCCATTCCACTTGGTCTAGGATCCATTCCACTTGGTCTAGAATCCATTCCACTCGGTCTAGGAGCTGGTCTGGGATAACCTCCACTAGCGTTTTTATCTGGCCGTGGTGGTGCGTTTTGGTTCCACACGCCAGGTCCTACGTGTACGTCAGGTAGTGGTCTGTTTGAATTAGGAGGACCTGATTCCATCTTGCCTGGCCATTGATGAGGAGGAGGTTGATTCCAGCTCTGCTCAGGAGGTGCTGGGCGTGGTGGGGGCACTGGAGGACGATAAAATGGCTGCCTTTGTCGAGGTGGAAAGGGTGGTGGTGGACGATAGCTTGGCTCAATCGATGGTCTCCGCTCAGGTATGCCAGGTGGGTGTGGTTGAGGGTGTGTCTCTGAGAGATGCGGTGCTTCCCAATATTCGTGTGGCATATTCTCCATTCGTTTGAAATCCTCTGGTGTTAGTTTAACATGGAGGGGAGGAGTAGGTAGCAGAACACGTTTGGGGGGATTTTGAGCTTCCCCCTTCGTATGATCACCTAACGAGGTGCCAGGGAATAATGGGGCGGGGGTATTAGAGTTCCAAGATGGAGGTGCCATTGAAGTGGCAGGGGCTGTGGATTTCTTGGGTATTCGGCCTAACTTCGTTTTTATCTTTACTTTTGTGAGAGGGATGGAAACAGTCATTTCTTCGGTGGTAGCTTCCTTAGGCATTGATGCAACGAATCCTTCACTCTGCCCAAACATATTGACTTGTATACCGTCCTCATTGATTAACATTCTCTCGTTGGCCATGAGGGGGTGTGGTGTGGGTGTGGTCGCGGTAGGGGTTACACAGTCAACCACCTGTGTGAGACACACGTAGGGTCATTATAATTATGCACATACTGTACAGTACAGGTACATCAATAACATGTATATAGTTGTACAATTTAAGATCATGATTTAACTTTTTAAACCATTCTGTCAAAGGTACAAGCAGTGTATATATGTACCACTTGTAATCCTCATTTACAAAGTTGAGGCGCTTATGTTCGAATAAAATTGTTTGGTGTCAGTAGCGTTACAATAATTACACGTATATTATGTGATACTGATAAAGGTATAATAATTATTATTAATAACTGTACACACTCACAGTGGCGAGCAGTGCCTCAGTGTCTGCGTTGAGGGGGGCGTGTGAGAACTTGCAGTTTTCCCCGTTCCTACAGTACTGCTTCAGGTGGTAGAACATGCACGGGAACTCACCTAGGATGGGTGGAGGAATAATACATGTTAGCAATGTCGGTGGAGAATAATGAATCAACATGACAAGCATTTGTACGGTGCAGTATATGCACAGCTGTAACTTCAGTGCATTATTATTCAAAACATAATGTTTTGGGAGAAAAAAAAAGAGAATGCAGTAGGCTTCCGTTCGTGAGGTTTGGAGATAAGAAAACCTTACAGCAGACCCACTATTTTTCTGCGTGCATGGGTGTTTTGTTACGTTATGCACGGGTTGTACTCACCATGATAGTACATACAGTCTTGCCCTTTGTTACAAGTGTCCAGTTTATAGAACTTGCACACTTCCTTCTTCTTGGTTCTGGGCCCCTCGTGACTGAACGTACAGTTGTCTCCCTGAGAATGAACGTTAATCATGATAGTCAATGCACCAACACACGTGTGCTTCTGTGTTTTCTAATCTTATCACACAGTCATGCAGCTTTGACACATAATTTGGTAAGGGTCAGTCAATATATAAAACACATTTATCATTGTGTTTTTGTTGTTATTGCTACAATCATGTACACCACTCACATTCTTGCATATTCCATTCATAAAATATTTGCATTGTGGGCGTGGTGGTTTCTGTAGGGGAGGGGCCTCTTTAGCGGCAAGCTGGCGTTGTCTCTGCCTGGCCTTCCAAGTCAACTCCTTCTCTTTCCTCTTACTGCTCTTAAGACCAGGCTCTGTGGAGAGGGGAGGGAGGGGCAATATAAACTGAGTGTGCATCACTTTCACACTGAAACTGTAGCATAGTATGGGGCACTGGCAGGTTTCACTGTACAGAACGTAACTGTTCGTTTACTAAAATACACAAGGCTATAAGCCCCTAGGGTCTATTGTAAAAATGGAGATACATGTACATGTATGGTAGGTGCTTCGTCTCATTACTACAAGCATATCTAGTGAACACATACGTTTCCTGACAGCTTCCGGTTCTTTGACCGCCTCCGCTCCGACTAAAGCCATTAAGCTCCCTCCACCACTCGAGATCTCGGGGGCACTCGCTCGGTTAATTACAGGGAAGTCCTCGCTAAACGGGTCAAGTTCTTCACCACCCAGTTTCGGGAGACTGTCCTGGAGCAGACTCGAGAGTGCCAATGAGCTGGTTATTGTTGCACTAATAGGGACTTCATCGTCGTCAAGCTGATCAAGGTAACTATCATAGTCAATCTCTTCGTCACTAACGTCTATTACTTCCATTACGTTCCGATGATACTTGCGTTTCTCCACCAAATCCATTGTATCTGGGGCAGGTTTCGATCGAAGGTTGTACATGATTGGCTCGGCCTCTTCTTGTGAGTTACAAGGTGACACGAGGCTCGGTGAGGAGGTAACAAAGGTAGAATGAGAAGATGCCGGGTTCTGGTGTGTTTCGTCATCAGTAGAATGTAGGGGAATTTCGGGAGCCTGTGATGTGGTGTTCGACTCAGGGTGTGGAGCGTCTTCTGTGGGGGTGTGTGATGAGTGAGGCTGTGTGGGGGTGGACGGAAGTGTGGGGGTGATTGGTTTGGGGGGAGTGAAGATTGGACTGCTAGGAGTTGGTAGACCAGGAGTTCCACCTTTGAAGGAAAAAATGGTGTCAATAAAACGTAACAGTTAGCTGGTAGCTGTGAGAAGGCTACCCACCTTGTACTTGACTAATCATACTAATTACATGTACAACAATGTTTTGTCTCTGTTAGCGAATAAGTGTAAGTTGATCAACTTACATTGGCTGTCAGTTTTCCAGTCTATCTCCATAGCAACTTCAGACGAGACGGATACAGTTCTTCCTAGGAACGAGCTGTCCACATCACTGACCGTAACATTACTAACATCCAGTGTCGCACTTTCAGTTTCGATTTGAGGCTCTTTAAGTTCATTACTGAAACCAGGAACAATAAACTCTTTTGCAGAATCGTGATTAGTTTGTTCAGGTTGTGAGGTTTGCTCAGAGAGACTATCAATGGTAGTCAACGGTGGTTGGGTTTGAAAAGAAGATATCAGGGGTTGAGCAAACGGTATATTTGAAGATGATGGCATTGGTTGAGCAAAAGGCATACTGGGATCGAGCGGTGGCGGTGTGGTATCAACGTCATAGTTAGTGTGTTCATTTCTGGCATCTGTATTGACATAAGAGACAATTGGAGGGTGGGTTGGTTTCGAATCAGCTGTATCGATATTCACCAGACTGCTCATTAATGGTACTGGAAGAGGAGCCATCGGTGCTAGAAGGGAGATCATCGATGTGGGCTGGAACGAACTGCTACTAACGCTTGCAGTAAATGTGGGAACTGGTAGAGACGGATCAGTAGAGGTCTGCTGCTGAATGGTTGCTGTGAGTTTCTTGGCCTTGTGGAGTGCGTCCCATGCCTTCAGCTCTCTCAGATACCATGTTGCAGGTGGTGGGTACATTGAGAGGTCAACACGAGTGCTACGCCCGTATTTAGGGTCGGGGAGAAGAGAAAGTCCCTCCCTTAATCGCTGTGGTACCTGTAGTTGAAACAACAACAAAAACAGTGAATATTCAGGTGTCACAAAAACCCGAACGAAGGTGAGGCTTAACAGCTGGAACTGGAATACACAACGTCCACACACAGCCAGCATTACTACATTCCTCTGCAGCTACACCCTGAGGTATTTAAAATTTAAGCAGACCAGCCTACGGTAGCTACATTGTATATGCAGCAACTTTATTGCCTTATACACACGGACAAATAAATAATTATGATTACAGTGTTTACTAATTAAAAGCAATTCCTTGCCTGTTGTGAGAGAAAGCGATATTCCTTTGCAGGCACATTTTGAAAACGTTTGTTACCGCCGCCGCCGCGACCACGACCATAGCGGGAATGCCCTTTTGATTGGTAAGGACTTGATGAGCCATAACCACCTCGATGTGACCATTTCTGACGTTGAGGCCCTGGACTATTCCGATCCTGATTCCGATCGTGATTATTATAGCTTCGTCTGCTCTCGGGACTCGAGTGACGATCACCAGATCTATTAGGACTGTCACGTCTTCTGATTGGGCTACTTCGTCGCCTTTTTCTGTCACGAGATGACCTTCTATCATTTGAGTTATCATGCTCTTCAAAACACGTCTCCTGGTCCGGAGAATCAGAGTGGGTGTTTTTACGACTTTTTTCGGGTGAATGTGACCGGTTGTTATTCTCCTGCCCCTGGGGTCTCGTCGGAGAGCTTGTGTAGGCGTCAGACCATCTCGACACTCGCTTTCTCTGTGGGAGGTCTTGCGTTCGTCGCTTGGGGGGAGGTCGACTCTTGACTTGCTGTGGGAAATACGCCGATTCCTCGTTGTCGGAATATATTTCACCGTCATCTGAGACTGGTTCGATGCTAGATTGAGTCGCCAGTGACGTTTCGTGCGTCTGTTCGGAGGTGGTGGGTTTCGGGGAACTCTTTGTAGTTTCAACCTCCTCCACAGGCAATTCCTGCATCGAATAAATTACAATGAAAGGTATTGCATGCAGTGCAGCAGTGGTAAAGCGTATTTTACAGGGACTAAATTGACGCTATACCAACAGCAATCATAATTGCTTTCCCACGCACTAACGTAGTATAGCACTGCACAAGAATGAAAACATGTTTGTGAGATAAGACCCAATAACCAAAACTGTCTGATACTAAAAATAGAACATCTACATCAGCACATTTTTTAAGGCAATAAAAGGCAGCACACATAAATAAGACTAAGTGATCATATCAATATCACTACAAATCACATGATACTAAAAATAGAACGCAAATTTCCCATATTAGGAGTTTTACTCATAACATACATTGTACATGTACCCATACACACCTTCTTTACACCGCTATCTCCTTCTTCATCGCTAGACATCAACTCCCCGTCCTCTAAGTCCACATCACTACCCTCGGTCATTTTGCTTAAAATTGACAATTGCCCTAGAAATGTTGCCAAACAAAGAATAATAATTATTGCGACCTGGGTATCAAGATTTATATTCAAGATGACAAGTGAATGGTTTATCATGCTCCTAGGGCAGTATAGAATGCATTATATAATACAACCAACCACCGATGATGTGCTATGTGTGCAAATGTGTAGTTTTCACAGAATGTGCTTACGAGTCTTGATATCTAATCTCCGTGTGTCTGATGAATTCCCTGTGTGCGCTCTAGATCAAGGTACACACAGTGAATGCAGGGGTGGGGGTCTAACTGGCTTATTATCAAGGGTGCAGTGCTCATAAAGAAACTACACTGTACGACGCCATTTTTGTGTTGTGGTCCAACTCTTTTATTGATGACTCACTACGCATGCCCAAACGAATAATACCAGAATTTACCACAGGTATTAAAATAAAATAAAATAATCATTAATTAATATTGAGAGAATTTCACACAAAGAACATAATTATTATACATGTAAGTATGTAGCACAATCGATCACCTATATGACTGTTTTAAGGGTGCTTAAAATAAAAAACAAAATGTGTGAAAACACTATCTGAAATTCAGTCAATTTGGGCGAATGGATGATTCTATTTCTACAACAGAAGACATTTTGGCTTCTCCTTGAAGGGGTTGTACTCAGTGGGGTTAATTAGAGGGTCATCTCCTTCGTTATCCGCCACATAGTCCACAAGGCTGCATCGGGGATAAAGGTAAAGCACATGAACCGTGTTATAACTAATTATCACGATTTATACCTGAATGTTACAAGCTCAAGATAATGGCTCTAACTAGCATGTATGTATACATTCTCTGTATGGATAACTGAGCAATTATTACAAGAGCCCGTACATTTACGTAATTTAATCTAAAATAAGACGTGTAGCCAAATATATTATACAATACACCCACACATTCACACAAGATCAAGTTCGGAGTACGTTTACCTTAAACTGCTGATACCTACTAATTTCAGCTACCTAGTAAGCTGAATATTCACGATACACAACGTACATACCTTCGACTTGCATCAGATACTTTCATCCTTTCAATTGCAGCTTGATTTCTAAGTTGGTCAACCGTAAGCTGTGCCTGAACAGAAGGCGGTGCAGAGGACATCTTTAATCTGAGAGGAGTCATGAAATACATGTCAACACACCATGTCCACATTATGACACCTATAATACTAGCATATAATTCTCCCACTGTATTCTACACTATCTACAAACATCTAAGACGTACGTAAGGATGTTACTACATAATAATAAATGATGGACAGTATAATAAGAGCTTACTCACCCCTTTCAAAACTCAGTTTCTTATGAAGTTTATTTTCTGAAGATGACAGCGGAATAGAAGCTCACGTGAAGGTCACCTGAGAATAGGGTGTGACCGTTGATTTGTGTGATTGCGCATGTGCAGAATTAGAAGCAGCAAAGACAAAGACGAAGAAAATAAGAAAAAACAAGGCGTGGTCATATTCTATGAATAGGTACGTAAAATTGCCCTTTTATGGACTTTAGTGCAATTGTGTGGGTTGATTGTTACTTAAAATAGAACATACCTTGTGCCTTATAAATAGAATAGTGTCAGATCCACATCTTTAACTTTTAATATCAGCCATTGTAGTCTTGACAAGAAAGCTGCATTAACAAACAATCCAGGAACAGTAAATATGACAGAGTACAAGCTAGTGGTCGTTGGAGGTGAGTGCAGTTTACAAGATAAGAGTATTGTGCACTTGCTAGACTAATTAGTGAGCCTATCTTCGTTGTGATCTATATCAAATTGCTTTAGGGCACTTACATAGTCGGGCTGTGGTTTCCTTGTAAGTGGATGTCCAGATGTTAAGTGTGTGATAGAGTGTGCCATAGTCTAGAGAGGTACTTGAGAGAAAAGACTTATGCCGACATTCATTAAACTATTGGGAAATGTCAGGGTCCGGGTATTATTGCGTAACGCATGAATGATTGAGTGCATTATCGTGTACTGTAAGGCTATCCCATTATCACTCCTACCATGTTTGCTAAAGGTTACAATTGGTAATCTGCCGACTACGAGGTGTTGAAATAAGTCCCAGAACAGATGTTGATTGTAGGCGAGGCTTGTTCGATTTAGTACATCCACCTACGATTCATGTGTGCAGTGCATTTAGTCTACTTTGGAATGTATAAACGTGTGATTACTTAGTGATACTACCCTGTAGCTCCGTTTCATTTGGTGCAATATACAGTGTCAATAGCAAATGGTGTTGGATGATAGCCAGGTCACCCCTTGTGTGTGTATATTAATACTCCACTCTCTGAGTGGCTGTTTAATTAATGAGGGATAGCTTCCTGTACTAGTGCCTGGCATTTCCTCTCTCATTTTGCCCTGGTTATAGGAAGTAGGATAATGACCTAATGGGTGTGTTGCTACTCAAGGGTGATTATGAAACCTCAAAGTCATGATTGGGATATGTGTACAGAGTAGCAGTAGATGTGATAGCTAGCTCTTATTGTTTGTCTATTTTAGAGTTGTGGAGTAACAGTCACCTGCTCTTTAGGCATATCTATAATGATGTGTCTATAATGACCTTACAGTGTGTTGAAATTATCTCTGGCCTCTAACCAATTTGTGGCTAACCTTAAGTGCTGACTATGTTGTGTATGGTTTCCAATTATCCTTATCTCACTGATTACACTATGTGGGGGGCATTCTAATGACATTATTCTTTTCTCGGCAGCTGGAGGTGTTGGGAAGAGTGCCCTCACAATTCAACTAATTCAGAACCACTTTGTCGACGAGTATGACCCTACCATCGAGGACTCGTATCGCAAACAGGTTGTCATCGACGGTGAAACATGTCTCTTGGATATCTTGGACACGGCCGGACAAGAAGAATACTCTGCAATGAGGGACCAGTACATGAGAACAGGCGAAGGCTTTCTCTGTGTGTTTGCCATCGATAATATGAAGTCATTTGAAGATATCGACTCTTACAGAGGGCAAATTCGACGGGTGAAAGATGCAGAGGATATCCCAATGATCTGTGAGTGTTGTTTGTTTGTTTGTTGCGATTGTTTAGTTTAGAGTTTAAAGGAATGTGTTTATTCAACTGATTAGAGGCATATACTGATGCGATAACTTATGCTCGTATACACTACTTTGGAAAGCTCTCCAGGGATATTATCTCTGGCCTATCAGTTTCAAGGCTGGGCTTTGTCTTTTGTTTTATAATGGGGGGGGCTTGATGTTAGCAAATATTGTTTAACGATCATCACTTACGTTGTATGAAGTTTCATGTCTGTATACAAACACCTTCACACACACATAGTGGTTGGTAACAAGATTGATCTGCCACGAAGAGAAGTAGACCCCAAGTTGGCACAGGCGTATGGTAAGAACCACAAAATGCCATACATTGAGACATCTGCGAAGACGAGACAAGGAGTGGATGATAGTTTCTACTCACTAGTACGGGAAATTCGACGCTGGGTAAGTATAGAGCCGTACAATTACCATTGTGTGCGTATACAGTCTCTTTGTACTAAGATTTGCATATTAAGTAGTTAAGATTCATTGTGAAGTACACTATTGAGTTTAGAGCCAGCCAGCTATTTACTTTTTGTAAAGACTGTATTTTATATCTTCCTCTTCCCTACAGAAAGAGACTAAAACAGAATGTGCCACTACAAAGAAAACCAAAAAGCAGTGGAAGTGCAAATTATTCTAACTCACTACACTCGCTACGATTAAGACTGTTTTACAACATTTCACAATAGCAACATGTATTAGCAAATTTAATTTTCCGCTTTTGTTTTGTTATATTGTATTGACATGTTGTATGTAGCTTTTTCACACTAATATTATTATTGGGACTTCTTACTTTACAACTGCACCACTGTGTCATGCATAGCAATTATAATTTTGTGCTCAATTAATGTAGTGTGTGTGAAACAGACAATGTTTAATGTTATGTTTAATTATAATTTAAGTGCATGTGTCCTCATGCATGTCATGTACAGCATATGTGAAACCAATAATATTATAGGCTAGAGCTAGCTTATATATAATTAATTGCATAAGCCTCGCGCGTGCACTTTTTGAGAAATTTAAGGGATTGAATATTGAATTATCATTATCATATAAGGCCGCCCCTATATATGACATGATATGCATGCATGCATGCTGAGTTGCAACCATGCAGGTTTTCATGTCAGGTGGGAATTATAGACTATAATTATATCAAATTACGGGACTCTATTTCTAATTGTTTGTTGTTCCCAGAACGTACCCCGGCCTGATAAAGTCATAATAATTATAACTACATAATCATATGAAAGCATCGCAGGGTGGCATTGAAACGCGAATATTAGAACCCACGAACATTTTTGCTGAGGGCTTTGGAACCAAATACGAAAATTTCCCGCTATACTGTTAATAATAATTTTATTGTATGTGTGTGTGTGTGCGTGTTCAGGGTTGACTGCACTTTGTAAGTCTTGAAATTCTTATCTGGAACTAGTTTTACTACATGTATGTGCACTATTATTGTGACAAGCGCTAGGGTAGAGAAGTAGCTAGATCTAGCTGGAGATGTTTGTGTAATGATCGTTTAAGGGAGTGGGCAGGCATTAGCAGACATACATGTACTGGAAACAAACAGCTGAGAGGACAATGTCATGTTAGTATCTACATGTAGCTACAATGTTACAAAGCGTTTGTCTTGTCCTTCTGACTTTTCCTCTGGGCAATCTCACCAGTACTGCAGTGGAGGGGGGAGTAGACAGTCAAGCACACAACAGATAAGAATTCAGTGAAAACCAATACTGCGTGGGTGTTACGTACAGAATTCTTTTTTCTAGCGGACCAACGTTTTAGTGAAATGCTCTGGTGAAAAACATGTCGACATGTAGAAAGCACAATTATGGGGACAACAATCAACTTGTATTAAAATACCACTGAACATGTACAATGCTATGACAACACGAACCTGAGTTGCCTCAGCTGTCTCCTACTCTTCTTGACCACCTTGCTATTAGTCTCGCTACCACTCCGCCCTGAGTCATGGTCGGACCCATCGCTACTGATTCGACTGCCCTCCTCAGTCTTCAAATCAGTCACGTTCCTACTCAACAGCACACCAGTCTTGTCACTTGAGAGAGAATCTTGCACCATCGATACTTCTGAATATTCCACGATCCTTGCAATAGAGTCCATGCTCACAGAAGGAGATTGAGCGAAGTCTGTGTTGCCAGATTTTAGTTTCTTTCTCAGGTCTCGACTGGTTTTCTTGTAGTAGTAGAGGTCTTTCTCGAGTTGTTTGACTTTGTCTCTGAGTGATGTGTCTTGGCTTGTGTGTTGTTGCTGATCAGCTAGCTGCTCCACCAGGAGCTGCACTTGTTGTTCATGGTCCTACAGAAAAAGTGGAAAAACATTGACAATGTTTACAACACTTTGAATAAAAACAAATGTCCGCTACCACCCAAAGGTTGATAACACTAGGTCTAATCCAAACTATTAAACTAAAGGCAAGCTTGGGAAATAATTACAAAAGATGCAACAACCATTGACACACCTTTTGCAGAGTGAGCAGTTGTCTCTCACTGGCAGCTGTGGTCTGTTTTAGTGTCCGCTGCAACCTCCCTGCCTCTCTGTCCTGCTCACTGCTCCTAACCTCTAGCTCTCTCACAGTCTGGGTCGATGCTGACTGACTCAACTGCAACCCCACCACCTTATCAACATACCTGTGGAGGAGATTATACAACAATAATAATGTTATGACTATAAAACAACTGTTTACCTAGAAATGTGGTAAGCATCATCAAGACATTATACACAATATGCATTACCATTTCATAATGCCATCCTTGATCCCCCCTCCCTTGATTTGTTTAACAGACAGACACGCTACATGTACATCCTTCAATGCATAATAGATAATTATAGTACCCACCTCAATAACAAGTCTTGTAGATCATGTGCTGTCAGTTGCTCCAGCTTGCCCCTGAGGCTCTGCTCGTATGAAGCCTCTGACTCCAGGGCCACTCTCAGTCCTGGCTGCTTGAAGTCTATAGAGCGACTCTTGTAGTCCAGGGCAGCTTCTAAGATCTCTATGTGCTCATTCAGCTCACACAAGCTGAAGTAGGGGGTTTTATAGAGAATCAGCTTTTACTATTTACCATTATATGTACTTCTAGCTACAATACCGTACACAATTAATTTAGGTTCAACTCTCGGTGAACTAAATTTCTCTGCCAGCTGCATGGTAAGCCTTAGGCCTTAGGATACATGTATCAAAGAGCCTACACTTAATGTACACACACACGCACGCACGCGCGCGCGCGCACACACACACACACACACACACACACACACACACACACACACACACACACACACACACACACACACACACACACACACACACACAGTCATACGTACAGGTGTATACTACGAAAAATGATTTACTTTCGCTGGTCTTTCTCTGGTAGAAAATTGTTGTTCTCCATTTTTTGTTGAAGCTCGCTACATTTCATGACCAGCTCATCCCTGCAAACGCATAAAAAAGATCGTAACTTAATTATTTGCCGCATACAATGTACATTGTACGTAGAGATATTGAATAAATGCTGCAGTGTTCACTCACTTTTCTTTTCTGAGAGCTTCGACTTCCCGTGGTCCAGGTTTGGCTGGGGCCTCACTAGAAGGTCTGATACTCTCTTTCTTTTTCAAAGAGCTCCCAATCGAGTCAATCTGTGAGAGACATGAAGCAGATGTGTCCAATCATCGTAGAGGTTTTAATGGCTATCCAACCACCTCTATTCTGTTCACTATAACCGCTTACTTGTAGCGACAGACGTATTATATCTCTGGCGGTGGTTTGGCTAGCCTGTAACTGTTTGAAGGTCAGAGCATCTCTCTCAGCGATCAATGTCTCCTTCTCCCTCACCACTCTCTCTCGCTCTGACAGCTCCTGGTGTGTGTGGGCATGTGTGTGTGTGTGTGTGTGTGTGTGTGTGTGTGTGTGTGTGCGCGTGGGTGTAGGTGTGTGGCGTGGGTGTGTGATGTGCGTGTGCATGCGCATGTCTTTAGTGCAGGATATACAGTGTACATATACATGTATGGGTACGGTCATAGATTGAGTTTGGATCTTCAAATGGTATTCATGCATGCATACCAAATATTATTTTTGAGCCCTTTTTTGACAAAAAAAACGTGGGCTATAATTAAATTATTATACACATACACGTACATGGAATAAAATGCCAAAATTACCTGTACAGTATTTTCTGTAACTACAACTACAACAAACTAAACATGCCCTCATAGTGCACAGCTACAGAACTTGAGTTAGGGCCACTCAAAATTACATTAGAAAACCAGTGTGCTGCACATTCTCTTCCAGAGGACAAACGTTTATATAGTTGCTTGTAAGGAACACTCACCCTCTCAATAGCGTGAATGGCTTGCTTCTGCTCCAGTATCCTAGCCACCTCCTGGTCCAACCACACCCCCTCAGAGCTGTGTGTATTCGTGAGTGTGTAAGGGGAAGGGAAGGCGATGAATGTCTCCCACAATATATGTGTGTACACACAGTAACAAAATAACATGTACACACTTGTCTGATGATTTGACTACTTGGATTGACAGTATTGAAAGCCTCTAAGTGTGAGTGTTGAGGCTGCTGTACAAATGCCTCTCACACTGAATGTGTGCACATGCACAGTATAGCTAAATGATATGACCAAACTAGACTGCAGATTATTTAGATAAGAAAGACTCAATATTGAGCGTTGAGGCTGCTATCCGTGCTCACCTCTCTGTGACTGGCTCACTGTGAGTTGTCTTTGCACTCATTCTACGCAGCTTCCTCCGGGCCACAGCAGCCTGGGAAACAACACACACACACTATCATCATCACAATCATCTTAGGGAGTTAGTTCATACGGACCAATTGACAGATAAATACATGTACATGTACGTAGCTACAGTAGTACAATGGACACCATATATACTTAACTTGTGTTGACCTCTCACCTCTTCAGTTTTGACCCTGAGCACCTTTGACTGCTGGTCGCTATGGACTTGTAGCACTCGTATCCTGTGTTGGTACTTCTGTAGGTCATTCTGCACACGAAAATGGACGGTTTTAAATTTAAAATGCTCTATTTAACGCTACGTGTAGGTCACACATCATTTGAATCCTTTATTGGACCAACGGAACAAAAGGTATAGTTGTTAAAAGATGCTCTTAGTAAAACTATATAGAACGCTAGGTTGTATACCGTATTACTAGAATGTTTTGCGAGCATCAAACATTTGCGAACTTTGCGAGGGTTGATCAATTCGCAACAATAAAATCCGCAAAACCTAATACCAGTAAATGCACACGATCCTTGCCAGAATGCAATAGTTAGATCGCAAAGGGTCAAATTTTCTGCTGGTTTGGCTCATTCGCAAAGGTTTTTCACCCGCAAAATATTCTAGTAATACGGTACTACATGTACATGTATCTGCACTGTAGAATAGGGTGGTATAATTATGGTACACGTAAGAAAAGGGTTTAAATGAGAGTCCCCCATTTCCTAATAAGGTGAGGCTTGGTACACACAATAGGACCGGACCATATCCACGTACCTCTAGTCGTGTCTTCTTGTCGGCCTTGGTTTTGAGTCTCCTCTTGAGCTGCTCCTGCTGGTTCCTCAGTCGCTCCACCTCACCCTCCAAATCATCCACCCGACGCTCTCGCCGTGTACCAAACTGAACCAGTCGCTGTGTCTCCTGGGAAGTGTGTGTGTGTGTGTGTGTGTGTGTGTGTGTGTGTGTGGGAGTATACGTGTGGTGTGTGTGTGTGTGCATGCATGTGTGCGTGAGAGATGTGGATCAAAGTAATGAGGAATAGACTGTGTGGATGATATGGTGGTAATAAATTATTACACCTTTTGTTTCTTTTGCAGCGATGCTAGTTTATTCTCAGTCAAAGCAAGCTTCTTTTTCTGGGCACTGCATAGTAATTGCGGTACATTGATGTACATGTACATACAGTGTACAACACAAACCCAGCAATACACAGGTAGAATCATCTAAGAGGACAAAGCACCACAAATCACCACTTACTCTAGAGCCTTCTTGAGGTCAGGGGTGGCACCCGGCTGACTACCCCGCCCAACAATATCCTGCGTCTTGCCCAGCTCTCTCGTCACCGATAAAACATCCTGCAGAGATAGAAATGCCAGAATAAAACAATGAGTAACAGTTCTGTCTTCTAGCTATTACGCATCACTACAAGTTTTTATATTTTAGTAGTTCACAGTATTCCAATGTGATTTGATTATAGGGCACGTTGTTCAAAGATGCTACATGTACATGTACATTGAAACCTTTGTGATGGTGACCTTACTGACCTTCTCCAGTGTTTGTATCTTTGTGAGGTACGAGGTATTGAGTTGTTTGGTGGAGCGACCAGTCTTCACTAACTCATGGATCAGCTCCTCCTTCAACCTATGAGTGTGTGTGTGTGGGGGGGGGGGGGGAGTGAGCATGCAATCAAATATCAACGACCAAAATTAGGGTTTTCTTACCTTATTTTGAGGTTGAGGTTTCTCAATTCGTCGTGTGCCAGTGTCAGCCTACAAAAAGAGGGAGAGAACATTTTTGAAATATCTCTAAATACGTCACTGCATGTGACTTACTTTTCTTCAGCAGTAGTGAGTTGTCTCCTTGACTCTACAGCACTTTCGTTAAGTGCTTCCATCTCAGTCACACCCACACTAGTCACACTCCTCACACTATCACCAGCCTCACAGGGAGCACTCACAGTACGGCCCACCCTCGAGAAGCACGGCTCCACATTGCTCACACCCACGGGCGTAGTTGGTCTCACATCCTCGCTATCGAAACTATAAACCTCACCTCTATGACGTCTCTTTGAAGTAGACGTTCGATCATCAGAAATGGCTCTCATTTTAGTAATATTTTGGTCCAAGGACTTAACATTCTTCTGACTACCAGGATTAGCATACGTGCCAGGTTGCTTAGAACGAGCAGTTTTCAGCACCTTTGTACTCATTAATTTGTCCTGCCTTGCAGATGCTCTTGACTGAGTTAGAACAGTCTCATCTTCAGGTTGTTCAGAATGTGTAGACTTTGTAGCTTTATTACTGTTTCCATTGCCTGGTTTACGGAGACCACTGGAGTGTTGATTAGCTGGTAGAGAGTTGGGTAGAGAGTTGCTCCTTGCTGCTGAGTGTGATGGACGTGTGAATGTTCTCCCGAGGTCACTAGGAGCTCGAGCATCAGTCAGGATTTGAGAGAGGGTGGACAGAGATTTGAGCACATTTTCTTCACTGAAATCCTGTAAAAATATAAAAAGGTGAGATTTTACTTTGACCTCACTGTGACAATACATACTCATTGTGTCAAAGTTCAGATTCACAAGTCTATGGGGTTACTATATTCACTATAAGAAGTGATTGCGACACCTTAGCCAACTCGACATCATACACTAAGAGATCAAATTGCAGCCTACAAAAACAAAATGACTACAGTGTACAGTGTACAGTGTACGGTGTATGCACGCACATAGTACCTCCAGTGTTGATGTGCTGACTTTTCCTACAATAAGTGATCGGTTTGCCGTGAACTCAGAGTCCATCCTCTCGTTACCCCCCACAGTGGGGACTTCCCCTTCATCAAGGGGATGCCCCTCCTCGTTAACACCCTCTCCTACACCTCCCTCAAGTAAGACCTTCTGGTGCTGTATAATCTGTTCTCGGTCTGCCAATTCCTTCTCCAAAATTCTTACTTCTTCTAGAACCTTCTGTAGTTCAACTCTAAGCTCCTCTTCACTTTTCTGGGCCGCTAACCACATGCTCTCGAGTCGAGATTTCTCCGATACTATTTCTTCGTAGTTTAGTTGTAGCTCTGCTATTTCGTCCGTTTTCTCTGCGAATAGTTCTTCGTCGGTTTGCAAGTCAGTCAGACATCGCTCTAGCTCTGAGCGGAGGAGGTCAATAGTTTGTAGGGCCTTAGCCGAGAGAGGAGAGTGGGCAGAGTCACTACTACCTGCGGAGAGAAAAGAAATATATGCCATAATTATTACATGTATATTTATGTAGACTTACTACTTAGACAGACAGATACATGTAGAGACACAAAATTAGTGGGTACATGTGCAGATCGAAAACACTGGAAGTTACACAACCACGTGTAGCTACTAAATAAACACTTCTAATAGGAAATAAAAGAAAAATATTCATTTCATACATGCTACACACTACAGGGACACCCACCTCCTGTCGTTGTTTTGACCTCCTCCAGCCAGTCCAACAGCTCCTGTGCTTTCTCCACTCCATCACTGGACACTAGTCTGGTCACTCGCCCCCAGGCACTGTCCAAGATGGTCTGATAGTGCTGACACTGCAACCTGGCTGCACTCAACTCTCCCTCTAGGTACGTCACCCTCGACAACACTTCAAGAGGCTGCAAAGAGATTGAAGAGAATGCATGAGTGCATATCCCTTATAAATTATCCATGCAGGGGCAAGCTTTCTTCGAGAGGGAACTTACAACAAAGTTTGTTATTTAAAATCACCAAGGTTGGAACAATGAAAAACTCTTTAAATAACGACGACACTGTTTTGTCCTATCTCTTTTATTTTCCTAGAAATTAAGAGCTCTTTTAGATGATAAGTATGTTGGACCTCAATTTGCACCCCTATGCTTTTTTATCGAAAACGACTCTAAAAATGCAATATGCCATCTGAAAGAGCTCACTTTGAGCTACATGTACCAGAAAATAATTTAAGTGCAAAAATGAACAGTATGCTACTAGCCGGCATGTACAACCCCCCCCCCCCCCCGGTTCATAGTGACGGCTGCTCCACTGTACCCCCCCCCCCCACACACACACCTCTGTATTGAGTGAGGAGTCCACAGTGACGACAGCTCCACTGTACTGTGCTCTGATGAGCTCATCTCTCAGTGACTGTATCTCGGCTTGCATAGCCTGTAACTGGTTGGTCTGGTCATCCCGGTTCACCACAGGACGATTGTGGATGTTACGTGCCTTGAGGGAGATAATACACGTAATAACAATAGGCATGCACTGAAAAACATTTTGTGAATACTATGTATTGATAGACAAATTAGTGGTAACAGTGCCATTGTAAAGACAACGGAGCATACAGTACTCACAAAATTATAATTTTCTATGCTATTATTAAGCTTGTATTTTATTTATGCTATTATTTAAGTAACAATTAAGCTACATGTACGTACATGTACATGTAATAACAGATACTTCGACTCACTCTCTTGGCGTATTTGAGTGAGTTGAGACTCTCTGCAAAGTTGGTCGCTGCCGGGCTGAGACATGTGATCATGACAGTGCGTGCATTGCCCCCCAGGGAGTCTTTCAAGAGACGAGTGATTTTGGAGTCTCGATAGGGAACGTGGGGGGGCTTTTTCTTAGTGCCCCCCAGAGCACTAATGACATTGCCCAGGGCTAGCAGACCACTGTTGATGTGCACAGACTCTATCAGAGGGGGTCAATATTAGGATCGATATGAAACAATAGCTTCAAAGACAATACAACAACCACACTGTACTGTTTATATTAGTGCACAACACGTAGAAAGAATATTAACATGATTGTACTTTACAACTTCACTTATTTTGGCCAACTAAATTTTGTAATATTCGATAGCATAGCGATGGTACAGTACATGTAGGATACCGACCTTTAAACCTGAGCCCCTGGTTGCCTGTCTTGCTGACCCTCTCTGATCCCGCCAGATCTACGAAGTGGAACTTTGCAGACAAGCAATGCTCTAGTTCAGCGTCCGGTAGTGTTGACGAGCTCTTGATCACAGGGTCGTCCCCACCTTCAGCCACTTCAGATGACCTCCATTTCTGCTCTATAATATAGAAGATTTACCACTGACTACAGATCTTTAGTAGTTTTTAAAAGGCAAGATAGGAACTGTAACAATGTACTTACGGATATGCACTGTGAAGATGGCATGTGATCTGCTTGACTTGGCATTCATGTGAGTGGCTCCAGTTACCCGGGAACTGTTGCCCACCTCCAGCCAACCCAACGCCTCCTCGGCAGTGGACACGAGTAGTGAGGTGCAGCCAAGCACGACTAGAGGAGGGGGAGAGGGGTAAAGAGCACACAGTGGCATAGTGCTCCCTAGTACAGTATAGAACCAGTTGTAACCGATTTTTTTGGAGATCAAAGTCTTAGCTGTCATAATTATAAGAGGTGGCTTTACAATGTAGTTATGTTTTGTACACAAACTAAACTGTTCATTTGGGGCCTAGATAAGGCAGAGATGGCGTTCACTGTATCACTAACTGTAGCTACAGAATGTATAAATTCAGTTCAACACTTACGAATGTTTCCTTGAGAGTCCTCTCTGATTGTGACTCCCCTCTCCCCTGCCACACCCCCTCCCTCAGTAGCCACACCCACAAATAGGTCCCTCAACTCGTCCCTGTAGACCTCAATGTACGACACGCACACAGTGGAGGTGGTGTGTGGGGGGAGCAGCTGGAATATCCCGTCCAGAGCTCTAGAGGAGAATAAAAACCATTAACACGTACAATGCTCGTATGATCAATGACAGCATGCATCCACACACACATTACAGTATACCTCTGGTGGATGCGCCCACCAGGGTATTAATGGTATGATCGCTAATGTGTGAGATACTTTAAGATATGGCTAGTAAGTCGTACAATGTATCTATAAACAAACCTGGCAAGATATGGTAGCTTACCGTGGTATGATCCCCCTCTCCCCCTCTGATCCCCCGTCCAGCTCACTTCCCATTGTAAAGGACTTCCCAGATCCCGTTTGACCGTAAGCAAACACGGTGGCATTGTAACCCTCAAAGCAGGCCTTCACCAGAGGCTCCACACAGCACTCGTACACAGAGGTCTGCACACACACAGGGGGTGTGAAGTACATGTGTAAACAAGAGTTGGCTACCAAATTGGTCTCACATAAAAAAATTGTCAGTGTGTACTGATATAATGAAAGCACCGCGGGTGCTGATGCCTTAGTGAATGTGAAGCTACCTAGCAATTGCTAATAATTAATATGCATACATGATAATTATTATGATAAACATTTTTGCTATGCACTCTTCTGAAAAGGCTGCAATGGCATTCCAAGTAAGGCATAACTCGATAACAAAGCATTATTTTGCAAATCCACGAATTAAAATATGACTAGAAGCTAGCCTATAGATACTCTTGCACTTCATTGCTCCTTGAGCAGCTGACACACTATTACATACCTCGCTTGCACATTCGCACACTGAGGCATTCGCATATGGGAGGTGATTGCCACCAAATTAGCAGTAAAAGGTAGAGGTGCGTTTTGAAAAAATACAATGTAGGTGGTGCAATTTTTTTAGAGAGATGCATTCTGTACAGAGGTGCGTTTGTAGGGTGCAATTTTCAGAGAGCGCATGCTCGCGTGGTGGAGGCAAAAAAAGGAACGTTAGTTCTTCTCCATGGCTCTGCACTGCTATTAAGATGGCAGACAAAGACATGCTCAGGCAGCAAGTTGTGGAGAGCACCAAGCAGCTTCTGCAGCAGACTCGAGTCAACATGCAAGGGGGGTGGTAGCAAATGTGTTATATGTAACCAAATACTACTGTATAGCTGGTAATTTTCGTGGGGCAAAATATTCGTGGTTTTCGTGGTTGGAGGTCTGACCACGAATATTTTACCCACGAATGAAGCGACCTTGCCTACCTTTACCTACAATCCAAGCAGCAACCACGAAAATATTATCCACGAAATGTCTCAATATTGCTGAACCACGAATATTTTGTCCCCCGAAAATTACCCGCTATACTATAGGGTATCTCATGGGTAGTTAGCCTCCTTCACAAGGCCTCTGCGGCCTGGAATCAAGGCTAGGGTAGAGTAAGCTGAAAAAAGCTGTGAAAAAACTACTCAAAATTCACCTCTCCACAAAACACACCTCCTAATCACCTCCCATATTCACACATTGAGTGATGCTCTTAGAGTGAATTTCAATATTTTGTTATTCTTGTAGTAGGCCTCTATTGCATGCAGAGGACCTCCCAAAAATTGTTGATATAATTATAGGCATCATTATACATTGGATCTTTCAGCCCTTACTTTTATAGGGAAAGTAGTTTTCTCTTGTTTGTGGTTCTCAGAGAAGTCTATGAATATAATAGGAAAAAAATTCCTACATGTACATTCTCCAATATTTAGCATATTCCAGGCAGATCACATCAATCACTAGCCTCGATCCCAGACCGCACTTCCTCGAAGAGTGGGCCTGGTATCGACTGCTTGCACATACGCTAAATCTCCCCCGGTATCCGGGGGGCTTTGGATAACATCTTAGTAAAACAATGACATCACAACGAACAGAAGTGGATTGAAGGAAGTAGATAGAAAGTTCGATTGAAGGTTTCTAGCCTATCTGATAGCACATTCTGACAGCTAGTCTTGTTCTTTTTTACAGTCTGCATCGTGGATTGAATTGTTGCTAGGGGGAGGTCCTTTTATAGTGCTGCGGTCACGTGGTATAAGTCAAATATGCCACACCTACTCGGAGGATATGCACCCTATATATCCTCCGCTACCATGGTTACATACCCCTCGGCTCCGCCTCAGAGTAACCACGGTAGCGGAGGATATATAGGTGCATATCCTTCTTTTAGGTGTGGTATATCCTATACATATAGCTCTGTGTATGACTATTTTCTCTGGTATTGTACGGGGAAAATATCCAATAATTTTGCACATGCGCAAGCAGTCGATAGCAGGCCTTCTCTTCAGGGGAGGCTAGTGAAGGAGGCTAATCGATCACGTGCCTCTAGCTCTACAATCAAACCTCATTAGAATATTGCACCATACTGCCATTTAGTATCATGAATCAGCCGCCCTTCTTTTGGGTTCCTCCCTGAGAGGTGCGGCTAATTCATGAGACTAACTGCCATTAGAGTCAACCCCATCAAAATTTCAAACGTAGTTTACCTGAGATGCGGATGATGGGAAGACTCGGTCAAAACGGAATGTTTGGTTGCCCCCCAACATGAGCTGGTCCTCTCCCACCGTACGCACACACTCCTCACACGAGAGCACCACCTCATGCTCCAGGAGCGGACGAACCTGCACGGTTACCAACAATACAGTAGATGACATTGGAGCACCCATATATATGTGTAGATGACACCCAGCATACTTGAGCCTGCTGCATGTGTCTGTGCACCTCTTACCCTTATGAATACTCTGACAGGAACCTTAGACATCCCTGGCGTATCCATGCATGTTCAGCCGGGCACCATTGCTAAAAAAGCCAACACCTCTTCGAACTTCTATAATTATATTTGACCTCTGTACTTGTTAGGCAGTGGGGGGAGGGGCTGATCTGTTACGTTACAATTTTCTCCTGATTCTAGATCCTAATCCTATAAAAGTTACAAAGAAATCTGAATGGCATCTTTTGCAGATGAGAAGCCACTCACAGAAGCAAACCTCCCTGCCACTGCAGCTAGGGGGAGGTTCCATGGGAAGGTTGCCATTATCACTGGAGGAGCCTCAGGTACCGTAGAATATAAGCAGAAGGAGTAATAGCAAACTTATAATTATACTCAGACCTTTTAGAAAGAGAAACTACTGTATGCTCTAGAGCATACAGTAGTTTCTCTAACTACAAACCTGTCATCTTTTTGTTGCAGGCATTGGAAGAGCCACAGTGGAACGATTAGCAATTGAAGGAGCTACGGTGGCCATATTCGATGTGAATGATTTGTTAGGTGAAAAAACAAAATCGGAATTGACGGCTCGAGGTCTGAACGTGCATTTCTACAAAGTGGATGTCTCAGACAAAGACAAGTGTGTTGAGAGTGTGAAATCTTTCGTCGAATCTACTTCAAAAGTCAACTATCTTGCCAACTGTGCTGCTTTCTTTGGCTGCAAAGCACTCGATGCTGAGAAGAAAGATTGGGATAAGACGTTTAGTGTGAATGTGATCGGCTACTCTAACATGGTCCAGGCCTGCTATCCCTACATGAGCAAGCTGCCAGGAGACAAGTCCATCGTTAACATTGCCAGTGTATCAGGGCATAGAGTGCAGCCATCTCATTGGACGTATTCCTCCTCAAAGGGTGCTATACTTACCATGACCAAATGCATGGCTCTTGATTTGGCTAAAGACAAGATTCGTGTGAACTCTGTTAGTCCTGCTTGGGTGTGGGGACCAGAAGTTGCCAAAGCTGCTGGTGGAGATCGAGAGAAATGGGAGCCTATTTGGGGGCCCTTCCACATGATTCGACGGCTAGCTGAGCGTTCTGAAATTGCAAGTGCAATCTGTTTCCTTCTCTCTGAAGATGCCTCGTGTATCACTGCCACTGACCTTCCTGTGGACGGTGGATATTTAGCGATGGGTCCAGAGGGACTGGGGGAGAACACAGTGTTTGCTGGTAGTGATTATTGATTGATTCTTGTCTTATTTTTGTGAAGACTTTCATGAATCTGAAGCCAGTGAAGGCGACTTCATATTGAAGGTGTAGTGTGGGGGGGGGGGAGGGGCTGATCTGTTGCATGATTATTAAAAGGGACACAATGGCATCTTTTGTAGATGAGAAGCCACTCACAGAAGCAGACCTCCCTGCCACTGCAGCTAGAGGGAGGTTCCATGGGAAGGTTGCCATTGTCACTGGAGGAGCTTCAGGTAAGTGTACACTTCCAGCTAGATGTATTGGCTTGATCAGATTCTAAGATAAATTATATCATGCTTCTATTGAGGTGATTGGTTTTACTACTTTTATCAGGTATTGGCAAGGCCACTGTAGAGAGGCTGGCATTGGAAGGAGCTTCTGTCGCTATCTTTGATATCAACGATTCTGCCGGAAAGAAATTAGTGGATGATTTGGTTGCCAGAAGTTTGGTTGTCTCGTTTTACAAAGTGGACGTCTGCAACAAGGATGAGTGTTCTGTAAGTGTTCGGAAGTTTGTTGAAACTTCTCCTGCAGCTGGACTCCACTATCTTGTCAATTCTGCAGCGTATTTCGGGCAAAAAGGACCTAAAACTGTTGAGAAAGAAGATTGGGAGAAGAGCCTAAATGTGAATGTTGTTGGATACTCAAACATGGTCCAATCTTGCTATCCCTACATGACCAAGCTAACAGGAGACAAAGCAATTGTCAATCTTTCAAGTGGATCTGGTCACAGAGCACAACTGGATTGCATGACCTACTCTACCTCGAAAGCAGCAATAATCGCAATGACGAAGTGTATGGCTCTTGATTTATCTAAGGATGGTATTCGAGTCAACTCTGTTTGTCCTGCATTCGTATGGACACCAGCCCTGCAAACCTGTAGTCCCATAAAGAGTCGGCAGGGTTTGGAAGAGAAGCTTGGGCAATGCTTGATGATTAGAAGGCTCACAAGAACCTCGGAGCAAGCAAGTGCAATCTGTTTCCTCCTCTCTGAAGATGCCTCGTGTATCACTGCCACTGACCTTCCTGTGGACGGTGGATATTTAGCAATGGGCCCAGAGGGACTGGGGGAGAACACAGTGTTTGCTGGTAGTGATTATTAGCTGTAACCTGTTTTTTTGTGAAAAAATTTGATTTAGTTGAGGGCGACTTCAAGGAAGAAGGGGAGGGGCTGATCTGATAAAAAGTTTGAGCAAACTGTCAGAATCTGAGAATGGCTTGAATTGGAGAATGGCATCCATATCCTTTTCAGATGAGAAGCCACTCACAGAAGCAGACCTCCCTGCCACTGCAGCTAGGAGAAGGTTCCATGGGAAGGTTGCCATTGTCACTGGAGGAGCCTCAGGTAAGCTAACAGTAAATTTAGACTGACCTACTGTAATTGTGGTATGTCAGAGTAAACTCCTACCATAAATTATGCTCAGACTAGACCTAGAGGGAGAAACTAGCTGTACTAACCTGTCATCTTTTTGTTGCAGGCATTGGAAGAGCTACAGTGGAACGATTAGCAATTGAAGGAGCTACGGTGGCCATATTCGATGTGAACGATTTGTTAGGTGAAAAGGTGAAAGCAGACTTGACGGCTCAAGGTCTAAATGTACATTTCTATAAAGTGGATGTCTCGGACAAAGACAAGTGTGTCGAGAGTGTGAAATCTTTCGTCGAATCTACTTCAAAAGTCAACTATCTTGCCAACTGTGCTGCTTTCTTTGGCTGCAAAGCACTCGATGCTGAGAAGAAAGATTGGGATAAGACGTTTAGTGTGAATGTGATCGGCTACTCTAACATGGTCCAGGCCTGCTATCCCTACATGAGCAAGCTGCCAGGAGACAAGTCCATCGTCAATATTGCCAGTATTGGAGGCCACAGAGCCCATGTATCTCATTGGACGTATTCCTCCTCAAAGGGTGCTATACTTACCATGACCAAATGCATGGCTCTCGATTTGGCTAAAGACAAGATTCGTGTAAACTCCGTTAGTCCTGCTTGGGTGTGGGGACCAGAAGTTGCCAAAGCTGCTGGTGGAGATCGAGAGAAATGGGAGCCTATTTGGGGGCCCTTCCACATGATTCGACGGTTAACTGAGCGCTCGGAAATTGCAAGTGCAATTTGTTTCCTCCTCTCTGAAGACGCCTCTTGTATCACTGCCACTGACCTTCCTGTGGACGGTGGGAATTTGTCAATGGGTCCAGAGGGACTAGGGGAGAACACAGTGTTTGCTGGTAGTGATTATTGATTGATTCAGTAACCTGTTTTTGTTGAACGTTATGTGTTATGAATGTCGTGATAATTATTGTTCTGTTGAAGTTGACTGTATGTTGAAGTTATATAGGGGGCCGGACGCTAGGAGTAGGGAGGGGCTAATCTGGGGCAGAACCACTAGCTAGAGTTCACTGTGATTATCATTAACGCATTCTTGAGTGTGTATATAACGTACCCACTATTTATTGCTTTTCTCATGGTTATGGAAACGTGCTGCATATGATTATAACAATGTTTCCATGACTACACATTTACTGAAATGTGTGAATAACGTAAAAGACAAATATGGATATAATAATGATTGTGCAATCATTTCATCCCCCATGCTTCTGCTTTATTCACATACAGCAGTTCACATACCCCATTCCTCATATAAGGACGTTGTTTTGATGATATAACAATTAACACACATAAAAGCTGAGAGATAATTTTTGTACAACAGAGAACTTTGTGTAAAATGTGTACAGAGAACACAACTATCCTAACAGTACCAATTGTAATCTTGTACTTAGATAACACATAAAGAAACGAAGACACTTGCATGTGTGCGTATGTACGTACAAAATAAACAAGCACTAAATAGTAATAATAATAATAATTTCGGAGGACACGTCCCCACTGGTGTTTGCAAGTCCTAGCTACACATAATTTGCTATTTGCTTTTATGATTCGAGGTCAGCCATGTTAACCCCTCGTAGAGGCCGTCACCGGTTGTGGCGCATGACGGCTGAACGTACCACTGTCGGTCTCGAAGCTTTGTCAGCGCTAACTTCTCTTGTATCTCAACTGGTTTCATGGCTGCACAGGAGAGAAAATAGTGATTGGAGTAATACAATGTAGAATTAGACGATGTACTTGTATGCAATAGAGAGTGTTTTCAAAGCTCAATCAGCACACTCTCAAAAAAAAAGGATAATGGCCTTTTAAATTAGTTTTGAGTAGAGGACAGGAAACAGTATACATACCCGCAGATAAAAATGATAATCTAAGCATAATTATGCACTGTACATGTACAATAAGCACACAATCACATCAATAACACACCATCTGGCAAATCTTGTTTGTTGGCAAATATTAAGATGATGGCATCTTTCATTTCTCTGTCGTTGACAATGCGATGTAGTTCCTGCTTTGCTTCGTCGATCCTGTCCCTGTCCGCACAGTCCACTACGAATATGAGTCCCTGAGTGCCTGTGTAGTAATGTCGCCATAGAGGTCTGATCTTGTCCTGGCCACCAACATCCTGAGGGGGAGGGGGGTTGTTTAATAACGTGTACATTAATTAACAGAAGCATAATTATAGTAGTATTTGGGGTGTCTGCATTATAATAATATAATAGTATTTGTAAGTACGTTAGAAAATAGCGACTGATAGCAACCCACTGGGGGCACTGTTACTACTATACAGCATGAGTTCAACCTCTCAGTTGGGGATTTTTTTATCAGTATAATATAGCCCTAGTCAACACAGGTATTGTGGTATAAGTGCAAAGCCTGCTGCTGACCTGGTGTATCAGATTATTATCACTAATAATTCACTCAGGTTCACTTTCAGAGAATGCTCTCATTATCAAATATTAACACTGTGTATACAGAACCCAACATTAAACACACAAACAAACAAGCTAATTAGATTTGATTAACGGGCACTTACCCAAACATTAAATTTGACATTCTTATAAGTAACAGTTTCCACGTTGAATCCTACAGTGGGTATAGTGGTCACTGATTGTCCCAGCTTTAACTTGTAGAGAATAGCTGAGGTCGAAGGTCAAGAAAAAACACACACAGACGGGAGTATGGTGTGCATCAAATAGAACACAATGTACAGTATAATTACACATGTTTGCACACAATAATACTATAAATAGTAAAAAGCCACTTAGTGTCTCCATGCCTACACAAAGACATAGGAAGTGAGTCAGGATGCTTGCACAACACATACTAACACCCTAACAATAAAGGGGTACATTAAACCACAATGAACACAGAAGCCACTCAAGAGGTACTTCTACGGGGGAACGTGTTGGCAAACACCACCAACAGCTCAAGCACACTCAAACAAGGCTGTTATGAAGTCACACACCTTAAACACTTACACGCACGCACACGCACACACGCACGCACACACAATACACCAGAAAAATGCACTATTCAGATCACAGAATCAGTGGATTAACGTATGTGTTCTGTTGTATACACAGGGTGTACAGTTTAGAAAGTGTGTTGTAATTATTACTGATATGAATCAGAATTGTCCAAAGGAAAGCTCATTTAATACTCCTGACAATTACCTGCAACACCGCCTATGAAACATAATACAGATCTACATGTACAGTAGTGTATACATTACATGTACGCTGAGCATTTTATGTGATTAGAGAGACCGAACGCGTTATATTGTATATATGGGCAGGATACTAGTTTTTCCAGCTGCGTCCAACCCGAGCATAAGGATCCTCATGTCCTTCTTCCCAAAAATTTTTGATAGCATCTTCCCCATTTTGAACCAGTCAAGGAAGGGGTCGAGTGAGAATAAATAAACTCCTGTGCTCCTGTAGAAAAACAAGAGTAAGAATGTCATATTTGGCACAAAACCTTTTAAAATTAGACATGTAATTCCCCTAGGCATTTCACAACTTCTGATGACAACAAAACAACCTATTAGTGTAGACACACTAAACGCTACTGTTCTCGGAGACAAATTAATTTTAGAAACTCTGATGCAATGACTGCATTCCAGAAGGTGAATTGTGGTGCCTTTACTTAGTTCAGTATCAGGAGATGTAACAATGCGACCTAGAGCATAAGATTATCAAAACAAACTTCCTTATGGTTGTCTATTGAGTCTATACTACAAGCCGCTACCCTAATAACAGCACACTAAGCTTTAGTCCCAAAATCAAAGCCAGATACGTACACAAACATCGAATTAAAGTACTGACCCGCCCGCTCACACAGTGCAAGCAAGGATGTAACTGTGCACACACATGCAGTGAAATTGTACGCATGCACATTAAGGGAAAAATCAGTAGGCGTGAAAGGTCAGATATACATAATAAAAAAACATGTTACAGTAAGGGGTGAACACGGAGCATTAAGTACGACCATTGTATGACCTACAGTGACACACCTTTTCAAAGCTAGCATTGAAACAAAGAGGAATATGTGCGTATATTGGCCTAGCCTTGTTCTCAGACATACCAAATACAACGTATCAATCATTTTTCGTTGTACATCATAGAAAACGAAATACCATAGTTGGCAACGATATAGAAAGTATACACAATATAGAAAAAGCTTCCAAAAGTGAGGACAGTCACTATAAATAACACACCTATGTTCACACGACTGTGAGGCTACAATGTTTTGACCAGAGGAAAGTCTTTCACAAAGCCTATATTTACAAACTCTGTGCCACACTATTTGAAAGTTGTGTACCCACCATTATTTAACAAAGCTTTGCTATAGTGACGAGTCATTTGATACAGTGTTAAGGTAATGGTATAGCTGAAATATCCCCCGTGTGTGAAGGCAATACATTACCAAAAGCATGTTTCTATAAAAGATACAGGCACACAGTACATGCATGCAGTGGTTCATGTGACCTTTCTCTACCGATCTATTACAGACACTTCTAACCACACAACCTCACTCACCTTACACTAGTATCCTATACAGGACCTTCAATACAGTCTCTCTTACAATCTACAGCTAGCGTAGTTAGTATCACGAAAAGCCTTGCAGCAGAGCGTCAAGGGGACAAGCAATGTACGGTGTTGGTTGAACCTTTCTTTGCAGTCACACCCAGGAAACCTAATTACCCAATCACAGATCCCCCACATGATAAGCAACTCGGCCAAATATAGCGTTCTAAAAATAGCCGCTTCCGTGACGCTTGAAAAGCACATGTGGCATGTTTTGAGTGTCATTTCAACACCATAATCAGGTAACCAATTGTGCATTACACTAACTTTGCAAAAAAAGAGTAAATCACATAATTTGCAACATCAAGTGGTAACAGGAGTTCGCAATTGCTGTTCATTCGAGGGTAGCATCTGGGAGCCCATGTTGATATTCTGTAGCAACTGTCCCAGCCATTTCTTGGTGGTACTGTCATCCTTTAGGGAAATGGAGAAAGTGGTATCCTTTAGTTGGTCAGGTAGACAGCTCCTCAGGGCCTCCCTAGCTCTGTGTGTGTGTGTGTGTGCGGTGGAAATAGTAATACAGTCATACAATGCTTATGCTGACTAACCAAAAAAGTGAGAAATTTGGGCGTAGCTGAGATTTGACTCATGACCTAACAACCCACCAACCCACAGCCAAATGCTCTTACCAACTGACCTACAAGGACTGCAATATGGCAGCGGTGCTGGTCAATAATAAGGTAAAGATCTAGAGACTAAAAACGAAATGTTACCTGAGGTTATCCGAGAGACGGAGATAACACCTGACTACATGTTTCAGCAGACGTGCAGACGGCTCCTTAGCTAACTGCTGCACCATCTTACCCTGCATCCAGAGTGTGAAGAGGAAGTAAACATAAGGGATTAAAATGCTATCAAAACACTCTACACAGTAATTTCCCTGTGCAGTACTTTCCCACAGTACATGTAGGTTCACATGGAGGTCAAGGATGTTAGATCACAAACCACTAATAAAACACCACTTCCACACACACTTCCTCTCAAACTCACGAGGACAGTAGCAACGTGAGAGAATCGCTCAAAGGTCTGACAGATGTAAGAGAGCCCAGTCTCATCCAGCAGTATCTTCTGCAGTATGAAGGTGGCCACTGTCTTTGAGAGCTCAGAGCCGGACTCCATTATCCTGAGACAGAGGGGAATGATCTCAGTGGTGAGGAGGAAGTTGATCACATCTTGCTCATCAGTCTGTGTGGCAGTGGTATTGTAAATAGAAGCAGCAAACTAATAACATAATAATAATTATGACTGCATTTGAAGTCCCCCTCAGGCTACACGTAGACATGCTCTAGCCAGAGACACTAATATTATGGTTTAGTTAAAGACGCACACAGGGTTAGGTGTATACTAGAGGACACAACGTTTACATGGGAGTCAAGTATACAGTACATGTATTTCCTCACGCACCTTGACAAGGGCTCCCACCACGCCCAGACTGGTCAGCCTCAGGTACTCAAATGGACGAGACTTGCTCACAGTATGAAGAAAGGGGTACAAGAAGAGAGGAATATGGGCTGCAGATAATAACATGTAACAGTACATGTACAATGAACACTACTAAGGTATAAGGTAATAGTCTGTAGAGCTCACCATTCAAGAAAGCAGACCTTGTCTCAGGGTGTGAGGCCACACACTGGAGGAGGGCCAGGGCATTGCACACTCTGTTGGACTGCTGAGCCTACAGGGAGGAACAACAGATGTGCTGCTAACAAAGGAGGTCTCCATATAATACTACCACACTCTGTAACAGAGGTAACACTTACTGTAAACAGTTAATTCCTACGCATACCAGTAACTAGTGCTTCGTATCTGTTCAAAAATGGAACACAATCTAAGTGCCTGGATGTGAAGGTTTCAAAACCAGGTAAGAAGACTACAATATTCAAAAGGGCTGCCACAGAGAGACAGTCCTGAAGCCACTGACACAATAGGACCTGATTAAGTGTAAAGGACAAAGTTTTAGGAAATTGGTAAAGATCACCAAATATGTAAGTGGTAAACAGATAAGGTACAGAGTACATGTACATGTATAGGAAATTGTGTGCAGCATTTATGGCCTCACAGTGAGACTGGGAGGGTTGATGACTGGGTAGATCATGACAATCTCCTGGAGGAGTGCTGACAGAGTACCAAAGGAGTACCAGAGCATGGGTGCCAGGTCAGGGAGTACCTCTCTCTTCTTGCTCAGCTCTATCAGAGCATGCTCCCTCGTGTCAGGGTTGCTCAACTCTAGGATCCATGTGTATACCTGCATGGGGGTGGATGAGTGGACCATGTTAGACTGTATGCAGTGACTTTAGAGCAAGTTTACAGCCTTCACAATCAAAGGATACATTTTGAGCCAGCAGCAACAGATGTTCCAATTAATTTTTACACATATACACAACTGAAACATCTATTGTCCTGATATGAAAGTAATGGTAGCTACACATTCTCCAGGATATTTCAACAAGGGACACTATTTGTAACCATTACCATAACTACTCGGACTAGTACCTGCTCTCGATTGTCCCCTCCACTGTTGCCATTGTTATTACTGGTTGATGTGGTGGCAGGGGACTTCCCTGTCACGCCCAGTGCCCCCATCACCATGGCACCCCCACTCACACTGCTCGGCAGGGAACTTGCCATTGAGAAAAGCATTCCTACAGAGGGACACACGTACATGTATTACTACAATGTTTTGCGTGAGTGAAAATGAGCCAAATTAGCAGAAAATTGACACTTAGTGAAGTACCGGTGTAAGTTTTTGCGATTTTAGCTCGCATATTTTTGATGCTTGCAAAACATTGTAGTACATGTAATTAATACGGTACATGACGGGCTAGTGGAGTACAGATACACAATCATGCAAGACTGTACATGTATTGAACACATCAAACAGATTATGCTACAACTATTACACGGCACTAAAATATAAAGATAACCAATAACTTTGATCTACATTCAGTATTCACAGGCTAGTATCAAGTATGTACCACACCCATAAACTTTTCACGCATCATGTTACCTTTATACTTTTAATTTCTTTTTTAATACATTACAGTTTTTGTCCCACCTCCAGATGCAGACTTGATCATGGAGTGGCCGGGAGGGGGTGGGGTCTGAGCCATCGTCCCTGGCAACATGGCGGCAGTGACGGGGGGAGAAGAGTCATGAGTCATAGCCCCGCCCACTTGATCCCCCGAGTACCCTGACATTGCACTGTGCATGGAGGAACCAGTCGGGGAAGAGATGGACCTCATCGGAGGGTAACGCTGGACAAGGGGGGGAGGGGAGAGAAAAGAGAGAACAAATAATTATTGTCATTTTTAAAATTGGCACTTTGTTAAAAATTAATGTTATTTTTACCCAAGGTAGTGATGTAAGAAGCAGAATGGAAGTGTATGAAGTTATGTGTAGCTATGTGTATGAAGTTACCACATGTGTATTGTTGAACTGATTCATAGACATCTTGCAGAAGAGAGAGCCAGGAGTTTGTTCACAAAGGCTAGCCCAGTGCAGCTAGCTCAGCAGTTTGAGAGATGGTATTGAGCTTTGACCTTTTTCACTGTCTCTCTTTGTACCCTCCCCTCCATACCACGTACCACGTGTCAAATTTGTCTAATCGACCCTTTTCCAAACAGTTGTGTCACCTAGCTAGACTTTTTTAGATCTGATTTTCTACTTGATTGCCTTCTTACAGAGACCCTCAGTATGACTGACAGCGAGGAAGACTTTTCAGGCAGTGATGAGGAAGACAGTGAAGTAAGAGGCAGTAGCTATAAGGCTGACCAATGCTTGAATGTTTCCTTACCCTGTGATCTAGGTTGATGAAGATGTAGATGATTACCCCTCGTCCAAAAGGCCTCGAATAGCTAACAGATTTATCATAGATGAAGCTGGTGAGTTGTACACAGTCTAACGTCCAGGCCCCACTCATTCTAACCCATCCCCTTGCATTATATATATACGCACTCACTTATACGCCCCTTTTCAATGAACCCACACGTACCACACACATCCACCCCCACACTCACACACACTGAACCCACACGTACCACACACATCCACCCCCACACTCACACACACTGAACCCACACGTACACTCACACATACATCCACCGTACACCCACACTCACACACACTGAACCCACACGTACCACACACATCCACCCCCACACTCACACACACTGAACCCACACGTACACTCACACATACATCCACCGTACACCCACACTCACACACATACTAGCACGTACACAAATGAACCCCCCACACACGTACATACACACACTAGTACATGTATACCCCCACACTCACGCATCCACCCCCCACAGAGGAGGACGATGAAGAAGACGATGAGGAGGAGGCGGAACCTGGTTTTGAGAACATGGTTGACCGAGGTACTAAATATTTCGTTGTATCTGTACACAATCCATTGTACCTAGTATCATTCTAAAGCTTACCTACGAGAGCTGTGTACTGTCAGTTGCCGTGTACGCACAGGTATGTACATGGCAACTGACAGTAAACCGCATATACATTAGAGTTTGTAAAGCATGAATCATGCGTATTTTTAATACATTTTACCGTGCAGGTAGCCGTACCCTGTACAACGAACCAAGAGCGGAAGATATAAGTGTAAGTGGATGCATTAACTTTCGTTTGAGCTGCATAGCTGTTGGTGTGTAATCATAACATGACTATCCATGCACTCCTGCTATCACATGCAGTCTGCTCGTAAGCTGGACATTGGGCATCTGTTGAACAACGAAGATGAGGAGAAGTTGGAACAGTACTATCGAGAGAAATATGCCAGCACTGCATCCACAAGGTGAGGGGTGCAAATCGTTGTGCATGTACAAGTATACATCGTAAAATACTGATAAAACAGAGTGATAAAAAAGTACAGCTGTATTGTACATGTAGGTGAATGATAGTAACCATAGTACCCATGTACCAACTTACAGCTATGGTGAGTCTTCTGAACAATCTGGAGAGATTCAACAACAGAGGCTATTGCCTGGAGTCAAGTAAGCACACTGTAGACTGTAGATAGAAGTGTTGCATTAATGATGTGTGCTTGAAATGCTTCTCGTGGATACAGTGCATAGTAATAATGGTCCCAATACACCCCAGGGACCCGAACCTGTGGACAGTCAAGTGTCGTATTGGGACTGAAAAGGAGACGGCCATGACTCTGATGAGGAAGTGTATCTCTCTCATGTCCACTGAAAATGTGAGTTTATGATTGCATACATGTACGTGGATTTTCCAATGAAAACACAACTTCAGCTACAGTTTGCAATAGAACTGCTGTTTTCAAGTATAAGCCTGAATGTATAGTTGACCTTGGGTCCTCAAGAGGACTTGTACCGTTATATCAGCTAGAGCTTGAAATGCATCCACTTACTTACTGTCCTTTCCCCTTAACAGCCTCTTCAGATCAAGTCAGCAGTGGCCGTGGAAGGTCTCAAAGGCTACATTTATATCGAGGCGTTCAAACAGCAGCACGTGAAGCAAGCCATTGAGGACATTGGTAACCTAAAGATTGGAAAATGGCAGCAACTCATGGTGCCCATCAAGGAGATGACGGATGTCCTGCGTGTTGTCAAGGACACCAATGCACTCAAAAGGGGCTCATGGGTGAGGATTAAACGCTCCATCTACAAGGACGACATTGCTCAAGTGAGTCTAGCTACAGTGTGGGTGTGTGTGTGTGTGGGGGTGAATAACTAGATTTTAAATTAGCCTCTCCTACATTGTATTAGTCGATCGTCACCCTAAACCAACAGTGACCGTGGTAAAAAGTTGGCCAGCTAACATAGGTACATGTCCAACCCAAACCATGCTATGTGGAAACTGGGGGCCATTATTCTGGCTGTAGTTTGTGGAGGGTGGGCACAATAGTCACAACAGCTGCTCACTCTCGTTCACTCACTCCACACTGCTCACAGGTGGACTATGTGGACTCGTCTCGTAACCAGGTAGTCCTCAAGATGATCCCTCGTATCGACTACACCCGCAAGAGGGGAGTGCTCCGTAGCTCCGATGAGGAGGGCAGAAAAAGGAGAAGAGGACGGCCACCAGCCAAGCTCTTCGACCCAGAGGCCATCAGGTGTGTAATATATTCTGAAACGATTTTAATGTACAAGCGACCAAACTTTAATCTAAAACGTACACAAATGGTTACCAAATGAAACAGTGTGTGTGCTCTATATATTTACTAAAAGCTGTGTATTGTAATTGCTTGAGTTGCTTAACCTCTCCATGCATGCACTCATTGCTTTTGTTTAATCTCACAGGGCTATAGGAGGTGAGATCAACCATGACGGGGACTTCCTAGTGTTTGAGAGCAACCATTTCAGAAATGGGTTCATGTACAAAAGCTTCGGCATGGGTGCCATAGTAAGTAACCACACCCCTTTTATGTGTCATGATCGGATACCTCTGTACATACTTGTATACACTAAAATGATCAAAATGTGCTGTAATTTACATTGTCTCTGCCTCCCCTCAGCTCCACGATGGTGTACGACCCACCCTACAAGAGCTGGAGAAGTTTGAGGCCACACCCGAAGAGGTGGAGCTAGAGGGTGAGTAGCATAACGATATCTGTGCTTGCCTTACTCCAATTTGTATATGCTCACACAACAAAAAATTCATCAAAAATGCACACATGTCGGTCCCTATCCAGGTTCTGCTGGTGGTGAGTCTAGTGGGTCAGGCAAGGGGGGCTCGTCTCTAGCACTACAGCCTGGGGACGTGGTGGAGGTGGTGGAGGGGGACCTCATGAACCTACAGGGAAAGGTCATCTCCGTGGAGATGGATACTGTCACCATCATGCCAAAACACGAGGACCTCAAGGTGATTGTTTGCTATACGTGCAGTGACACGCACACATACACACTGGACGTGGTTGTCGTGTGCCAGCTAGTGTATGCATTTAATCTTGCACGATAGTCTAAATCTAGTTATAGTGGGATCAATACCTGGTTTCACCACATTCATGTACTGTTAGTGTGTTTCCTATATTGTACATGCCCCCCCCTCACACACACACGCACACACACACAGGACCCCCTAGAGTTTCAGGCTCGAGAGCTACGCAAGTATTTTGTGGTGGGTGATCATGTGAAGGTAGTTGCCGGGAGACACGAAGCAGAGACTGGATTGGTGGTCAGGATTGAGCCCAACCTAGCAGTGCTCCTCTCTGACCTCACCTACAATGAGGTATACTGATGTGTATAGTCTAACTTCATGCACTTACAAGTACATGTACATGTAGTGTAGCCACTGTCAATAGTTGACTACTCAGCACTCTTGTACAGTGTTCCCTCGTGCCAATTTGTTGCTTATTGTAATCTACATGTACATGTATGAAGAGTAAAATACATAGAATATAGTACATCACTTGAGCCCCACCCCCTCCCCCCACATGGAATATAGTACATCACTTGAGCCCCACCCCCTCCCCCCACATGGAATATAGTGCATCACTTGAGCCCCACCCCCTCCCCCCACATGGAATATAGTGCATCACTTGAGCCCCACCCCCTCCCCCCACATGGAATATAGTGCATCACTTGAGCCCCACCCCCTCCCCCCACAGTTGAAAGTTCGTCCACGAGACCTGCAGCTGTGTCAGGAGACAAGCAGTGGAGTGGACTCATCCGGTCACTACCAGCTGGGGGACCTGGTCCAGTTAGAGTAAGTACTAGCAGAAGCCAATGGGTGCTCTATAAGCAAAAGGCTGAGAATGCATCTTTACGCTTATGCTTGCAAAACCACAGGTTAGCTAGTGCATGTGTGTGATTTCGTCGGGAAGATACAAGAATGGGCGCTTTAATACTTTTACGCATTTAATTATGAGACAAACACCTGCGGGTTTATGAAGTACATGTACAATAGTGCAAATAATTCCATTTCCCCCCTCCACACCCACCCACTCCACACACCCACTCCCCACACACACAGTCAACAGACGGTGGGTGTGATTGTCCGACTGGAAAAAGAGGTGTTCAAAGTGCTGACTCAGCACGGCAAAGAGGTCACTGTACCACAACATGCCATCCAGCCACGCAAGACGAGAGCCGTTGCCCTCGACAACAAGGGAAACTCAATCACATCTCGTGACATCATCAAGGTGGTGTCTGGTCCTCATCAGGTGAGCAGTTAGTGCAAGAGTGTACACTACAAGCCACTACATGCACAGTTGTACCGTATAAATTCTAATTAAGAAGCCACAACAATTTTTATTTATATGACGCACACAGAACTTACATAAGCCTCAACTGCTGCTTCAACTATTTGCTCCTTTTTAGTATTTTGAAGCAGGGTGTGCCCTAGCTTTAACAAGAACCCAGAGGAGGCTGGACACGCGTCATCCGTAGTCATCTGTTAGTCATCAATAGTCTCATGAATATGCTTAAAATCGATCCTTTTGATCCTGCTGAGTCAGCATTTTACCTTTCTTACTTGTCTATCTCTCTTGTATTATATCTCCTGTTAGTTAATGAGTCGTAGTAGTTTAACAATATGATTGCTATACCTGCTACATCAAGACAGGAGTAAAAAAACAAAGGCAAGTGCAGCAACAACTCGATGTTTGTGACTAATCTATGTTTCTGGCTCATTGCTTCGAGTATGACTATGCTACTCAGTTTCTAGTTTCACTGGGTATGTTTAGCATCATTTACTACGTTATAGTTAGAACATGGGCATGAGGTATCTATGTGTTATAGTGTCCCAAAGCTCGAGGGATGAGGGACACTATAACCATAGATACCGAATGCACATGTTCTAACTGATTTAGATCCCAAAACCTATTGGCTACTAGGAATGCACTAGCTTAGCAACAGTCAACCTATATAAACAGCCAACCTAGCATCTGCATCATTATTCTTTTGAAAACTAATATCTGAAGTTGGCATCTCTGTGTCTCTACTAAATCTGTGGTCTCTATTCAAGTCAACCCTGTTCCGTTTGATGGACAAAAGTATAGTCCTAGCTCCACCCACAAAACGGAAACATCCAGCAAACAAGCCCAGCACACTTCACAAGAAACGAGCGGCTCGTACTACTCTCACAAAGCGAAAGGAAGACACCTATAAGCTATAATTTGCAGCAAACAAGCCCAGCAAACGAGCGGCTCCTATACTACTCTTGAACAAAGCGAAAGGAACCAAAGCTAGAATCTCAGCACTTCCATACATCCAGCTCCTCCCCCATGCAGCCTTGCAGCAAAAAAGCACAGCACACTGCCCAAAAAACGAGTGTCTCCTACTAATTTCGAACAAAGCCAAAAAAAGAAACTAGAGCTTCTCTCTTTCATTCTAGTTCTGTTATTATATTACTAGACAAAGCATCTAGCTACAATAATTTTTATGTTATTACATGTGTATCTTCTTGTAAATCACAATACAATGTTGTAGTTTGTAGCCCAGAGCAATCTATAGTACCGGTACTATAGCTCATAGTTCCCTGCTAAATACACTCAAATGGGATCTCATGTTTGCCATAAATACTGCAATTTGATTGGCTAAAGGAAGTGTTCTATCCAACTTAGAAAATCATGTACTTACTTAGAAAATCATGTAGCAAAGATTAGATAAGAACATTCAAATCTGATTGGCTAAATACTCATGGTTGCTATGATCTAAAATGCTTAGACACTGTTTAGGAAGTTTCCACATAATTTAGAAGTCCTCAGGGCTAGTAGAACCCTCACTACGTTTGGGATACTACAACCAGCCCTTTGGGCTTCTAAATCATGTAGAAACTTCCTAAACAGTGTCTAACTATTATAGAGTGCTAAAATCGCTTGCAGGCTTTTGACTTGGCTGAATAGCTACTGTTCTCTGCAAGTTTCCATATATCTCTCCATGCACACACATTTCCTCCGTAAAACATTACGCGTGTCCAACCTCCTCTGCCTGCTTTGGTGTATGATTGTTTATTCTTTCTCCTCACACAACACACACACACAGAACAAGGAGGGAGAGATAAAGCACGTGTACCGTGGCAATGTGTTTGTGCAAGCCAGACAAGTGCTGGAAAATGCTGGGATCATTGCATGCAAGGCTAAACATGTGGAGCTGGCCGGTGGTACAAGCAACGCCATGGCAACTGTGGGGACCTTCGTACCTCAGTCACCACGACTACACAGCCCTGCCCCTCATAGGGGTCAAGGTTCGAACTCAGTACATTTGCACATGCATTACAGTGTACCTAACCCTAGTAAGAGTATACATGTATCGTACGTGTATGTATGATTTAATCCCACCCTCTGTCTATTCCCAAGTCTCTTTCCTTACCATTACAAACAAGCTTTTTGTAAGCTTTCAGAAAAGCACAAAAAGTATATACATGCAGATACAGAGGATTTCAGGTTGGTTCGCAGAAGTTAAAAGTTGAAGGTTAAAAGTTGAAGTGCAGTCAACGTGACCACTAATTGCATTAGTAGGAGAAACACGCAGTGTGTGGTCATGGTTGAGTGCACTTTAACTTTTAACTTCTGTCAACCAACCTGAAATCCTCTTATCGTATTACTAGAATTTTTGCGAGCATCAAACATTTGCGAACTTTGCGATGGTCGATCAATCCGCAAAACCTAATTATTACTAGTAAATACACACAATCCTTGCCAGAACCCAATAGTTAGATTGCAAAGGGTCAAATTTTCTGCTGATTTGGCTCATTCGCAAAGGTATTTCACCCGCAAAATATTCTAGTAATACGGTATTTATTTTGTGGTCAATCAAGTTGTTACATGTATGTATGATGATATTTTAGGTACATTGTGTGTATATACATACACACACACACACAGGTGGTGGTGGTGGTGGTGGAGGTGGGCGTGGTGGTAGAGGGGGTGGGGGTCCCAAAGGTGGGCGTGACTCTACGATCATTGGCAAGACGGTGCGTGTGATTCAGGGTCCGTACAAAGGTTACGTGGGTATCATCAAGGACGCCACTGAGAGTACTGCTAGAGTGGAGCTGCACACAAGCTGTAAGACCATCTCAGTGGATCGCCAGAGACTCTCTATCATATCGTGAGTGCAAGCACGGCATACACACACACACACACCGTGACCCTATCACTGCCACAAGGGGAGCTATAGTGTTTGTGCATGTATATTAAAACCTTCAGAGCCTACGATAGAACACCGAAGTGCTTTTTTTACGTCTCTCTAATAATCAGTATATATGAGCATGCAAACCTAGCAGCAACTACCTAAACTATACAGAGGAAAATAAGATTTTGAACGCTATTAAGAGTAGGATCACAGCAGAGCCAGCAAAGAGCCCTGGAGTGTTACAAGTAGGACACCTGACATGCAGTGGGACCGCGGAGTAGGCTCACAGTATAACCAGCAAAGAAGCTTGCATGTTGTTGAGTCTCTTCCTGAAACAAATAGGGATCCATGTGGCTGTGATAGTACGCATGTGTAATGAAGTGCCATGCCCATGGCCGCCCATGCACCTCGGGTTAATAATACCGTATAGCGCGAAATGTTCGAGGCACTTATATTTCGTGGATTTGGCCTCTAAAAGCATCGTTGCACAATGTTCGCGGAATGATGGCTTACTGGAAGCCACGCCTTTAAATCTTTGCACGTTATAGCAGGTAATTCTAATTAAAGAACAATTTTCGTGGACTTAATTTTCGTGTAGGATTGCTACCCCACGAAAATTAAGCCCCTCGAAAATTTCGCGCTATACGGTACATTGTTTCTTAACAATTAATTAAAAGTATACAGCAAAAATATGTGTATGTGCATACAACACGATTGTACATGTACTCTACAAAATGCTTGCTACAAAATGTATGTTGTTCACATGTACACTGTACATAATACTCTAGCTATGTTATTCACATGTACATGTACTCTAGCTACAAAATGTATGTTATTCACGTGTACATGTACATGTAGTGTTACTGCTATTCAGTCAAACTTAGAATGTACAGTGTACATGTAGTCAGACGATTATTTTTCTGTCACAAATATTTGGAACTTGATGTGGCTATTGACGATATACTGCACTCCAGACGGTGGGTTATCTATAGTGTCGTAGTCGATTTGAATTTCATCGTTACACTCGTCCCTTTTAACTTCCAAATCTTTGGTAATCTGGTGGTGATCATGGTCATCGGCCTGGTTGAGCATATTGGCTGTCACAGTGAAGGTTTTTGGCCACTTGAGCTTGTCGTTAGCTGAGGACATCATAGGGGTGAGCTCAACTTCAAGCAGACTACCACTATTGAAAAACAAATTAATCTTCATGATGTATCCTGTTGGAACGGTACGAAACTGCTGAGTATTTGTCCAGCTTTGGTGCTTTACCTTTTTCTTTGTATAGTTGACGGTCACACTAGTGGAGGTAACGCCCACATGACGTGTAAGAATATCTATCTGGCTGGATAAAGCTGATAACTCTTTCGATTTGGGTTCAAATTCTTGTGTTACTCTCCCGCGTCGGAACCTGGACATTGCTTTATCTTGAGTAGTTACAGCGGGCATTTTTGAGCTTCTTTGTTTCTCTTCGAATGACTCCTTCAATTCGATGTGTAATTTTTCATTATCTTCTTGTAATTTAGCGATCACTTCATCTTGCCTCCTCTGACTTTTTAGGTAGTGACTAGCCATTATCCTCAAGTGTTTCTGAGCAGCTTGCTCCATGTGTTTGTCCACATCTTTCCGTTGGACCACCTCCTCACAGCCCAGCTCCTTCAGCTCACATTCGACCATTGCCAGAGGACATTCTCTCAGGTGCCCCTCCAGTTGACCTCTTGCTAGGGGAGCCACTCCACACTCGTTGGGGCACTCCACCGGATACTCTGGGCACACTGGGAGGTGGACATCTTGAATATCTTGATACTTTCCCATCAGATGGCAGTACTTACAGCTGTGTGGTCTTCTGGGGCAGTCATATATTATGTGAGCTGCTAGAAATCTCCTCGCATAAGCTTCTCCACAGTTTTGTGGGCAATTCACAAAAACTAATTCGCATTTCTCACCAAGGTGTTGTTCTAGCTCTCCCAAACCATCCACCCAGTCACAACCACCAGCTTTCTTATCGCAGTAGACCTTGAGATCGAGAACTCTTCTTCGTTGCTTCTTGTCTAAAAGTGTTGTGAAACTGCTCTCTTTACAAAGAGGGCAAGGTTTGTTGTCGAAGGCTATCTTTTGGATGCAGGTTTGACAGAAATGCTGTCCACAGCAGCTGGTGAGGCTGGGCTCTCGGGTCACATGCAGACACAGGGGGCATTCGTAATCCCCCACACTCTCAACAAACTCACACTGGTAGCCACTCAATTGAAGGGAGGCCATTTTGAATTGTGCAATTATCAATTAGTGGTTTACCGAATTAGGGCAATGGTATTATTAGTAACAGGTCTTGTGATTGCCTTGTAGAAAAGTGTTACGTGATTTCTGAGACTATTATTAATAACAACATGTGTGATGCAGTCACAATAGAAGTGCATTGCTGCTATCTGTCTTGACCTATTGTTCCCCCTCCCTTACAGTGGTCAGGAACGTACTGGTATGACATCATCATGGGGTAGGACCCCCTCGTTTGGATCCCAGACTCCCATGGTGGGCAGTATGACCCCCAGCTACTCAATGACCCCCATGCACGGTGCAGGGAGTAGGACTCCAATGTACGGCTCTCATACACCCATGCACGACGGTGAGTTGGGGGGGAGGGTGCTATAAGGAGTGGTTTTCTCGATCTCAAGGTCTACTGCTATAAAGTTGCATGCTGCAGAATATTTTAATGACCTTCCCCTCTTCTCCACAACAGGTGGTCGTACCCCGAGCTATGGGTACATGACCCCCTCCCATGATCCCTCTCAGACCCCCCAGCATGGCGGCAGTGCCTGGGACCCCAGTGTGGCAAACACTCCAGCAAGGTGATGACTGTGTGTACACTTGCAGCTTCTCTGTGTAGTGAGATACACATACTGCCCTTCTGTGTGTACTCTAGTCCAATGAATATTGTGGACACCTACACATGTAGCCTGCCATGTTGTGTATATACTGAAAGTGTGTTTATATTCTCTCTCTCTCTCTCTCTCTCTCTCTCACTCTCTCTCTCAGACCTGATGAGTGGAACTACAACTACGACACCTCCACACCATCACCTGCAGTGAGTACATGTACTAGTCCACTCTACAAGTTAAGCTAGCTACCCAGACTGTGTACTGTATCACAATAGTGTACTGCATCACAATAGCACACGCATTCAATTCTGTGTCTTACTTGCAGCCAACTGTAGTACTGTATTGACTTCATACTCTAAAAAATGTACATGTACAATTCACAAACCCCTTGGTGATTATCTGCTTGAACTGACAAGTCCTCTCCCTCCCTCCCCCCTACAGACGTATGCGAACCCTGCGACCCCTGGAGGTCCCAGCTATGACAACCCTGCCACGCCCAGTCCGATGGTCCCAGAGTCCCCCCAGTCCGGGGGTCCGTACGGCTCCTCCCAGTATGGCACTCGTACTCCCATATACAGCTCTGAGTACATGACCCCCTCCCCGGGGATTTCCCCTCTCACCCCCGGCACTGATTACAGTCCTCGTACACCAGGCAGTCCCATGGAGCAGAGTAAGTACCCCATGGTCATGTGACTGTGTGTGTGCATGTGTACACTGCTTACAAAACTATGCGTGGGTGGCCAGTATTTAATAACTTCTTCATGTTGACACACAGTTGCTGATGACAAGCTGCCCTCAGACATTGAAGTGCTCATCAGTGAGAATTATGATGTAAGTAGATTGCTAAACTTTTATATTTTATAACTATCTTTCTAAAGATACCTCTTCACTAGCTGTATTCTAGTACTCTGACTGTGGATGCAATTGTAGTTTGTGTGTATATAATTATACCATACAGTAAATGAAATCGTATGCTCTTCATTTCTCAGGACCACCAGTACGCTGGTAAGAATGGAGTAGTGAGAGCTATCATGAACAACATAGCCAGTGTGTATCTCTATGACGATGGACAGGAGATAGACGTGCCCACCAGATCCATTGAGCCCACTGCTCCGAGCAAGTTTGACAAGGTCAGTTATTGCACACACTCCAGCTACACTGTACAATGCAGTGTCTCTTCCATGTACAGCCTGACTGCATGTACCCCCTTACATGTACTGGTACACAGAGAATGTCCTTGGGACACACATTGTTTGTGTATGTGTTTGTGGATCATTGATTTTGTGTGCCCCCATGTCATGTGATCATGTGTAGTCCAGTTGCCTTCCCTTGCCCCACCCCACAGACACCACCACCCTTTGGTTGGTTAGATACTTTCCTATGAAAACCTTTTGTTTACTAGACAATAGAGTATGACATTGTTTCAACACATGCACAGTACACACTTGTGCCTCTACGTCCGGTATTATTAATAGTGTGATTAGGCTATATAATTATACTGATTATGCCTCGGTGCGCATGCGCAAGCGAGGTATACGGTAGTGTGTTTGTGTGTGTGTCTGTGTGTGTAGACTGCTGAAGTTGCTCAAGGATGAATCAAGTGCAAGTAAGAGTTTCTATAGGCTTCTAGTCATGTTTACTTGGGTTTTAATTCGTGGATTTGCAAAATAATGCTTCGTTCTCGAGTTATGCCTAGTTTTGCTTACTTGGAATGCCATTGCAGCCTTTTCAGAAGAGCACGTAGCCAACTTGTTTACCGAGTGTTGCTACTCTACTTAGCAGTTAGCTCTGCACTACAACGCTGCAAGGCTCTGCCATTAATTTTAGACTTGAACTTTTTTCATAGATCGTTTTTAACAACAATCATGGTTGATCATTACCCACTCTTCGAGTTTACATGTAGCAAAATTGCAAAAATGTTTATCATGTCTATAAAAGCTATTAGTAGTTTTATGTTATGTAGCTTTGTTGGCATCTCCACCGAGGCATCAGCACATGCGGTGCTTTCATTTACATATATAGTTTCCCTGTTGTATTATTTCACCTTCTCACACACACACGCACGCACGCACACACGCGCACACACACACACACACACACACACACACACACCACACACACACACACACACACACACACACACACCACACACACACACACACACACACACACACACACACACACACACACACCATGCATAAATGTCCGCCAGGTGAAGGGGATCACGGGTCCAAACAGAGGTTACGTAGGGACACTCATCAACATTGACGAGGGGGACGGGATCGTTAAACTGGATGCTGACTCAGCACTCAAAATTATCAGTCTCAACCAGCTGGCCAAGTACGTGCCTCGTCACTAAACTTTGAACCTTGAACTTTAGTTATTGATTTAAATAAGACATTGATAACTTATGGTAGTATATTTTGATCAGTTACTGTATGACTGTACACATCACGCGACATGCTGTCATTACAATATTATTATTGACAATTTATTGATAATGCTTCATAACACACTTTGAACACAAAGGTAATGATGGAGGGTGTACAGGGTCAATGGGTGTACTTGCAGGTTTGATACACATAACGTGTGATACAATAAGGTAGTATAATGAGATTAGTGGCTAACATTTCACAATGAAAGAGTGATTGTTCAAAGTCCCCTCTCTCGATCTAGCGACTGTTGCCCAGATCGATGGGCTTGCTGTACGACCTCTGGGCCACCTCATTATAATCATGTCTATAGATTCATCTCATATATCACCTCAACGTATGGGTGTGTGTGCATGGCGGCGATGGGAGGAGTGGAGGGAGCTTGCAGCACTGCATTCACAAGGTCAAACACTGACAACAGAAGATTGATAGTTTTTAGTAAGTGTACTTTGACCCCAACTTGCAGCTTGAACAACCTAGCTAGCTAGCTGGGGAGATTCAACAGCATGCAGAGGCTAATCTACAGGCAAAGGAACTATAGTTAAGTAAGCATACTAAAGTGTTGCAATAACTAATTATTTTGTTTGCTTGAAATGGTTCTTGTTGGATACAGTGCGTACATGTAGTTTTAATTTATATCCCTCCACACCCCAGGGACCCGGACCTGTCTGGACTCCCTACTCTATATAAGCTGATAATTAATTCTAGCCCATAAGACTTATATTATTTATTTTTAATATATAAATATAATATTCATATCATTAATTTATACACTGTTTGCAAACTGTAGACACTTTTCACAGGTGGACTATGTGGACTCGTCTCGTAACCAGGTGGTCCTCAAGATGATCCCTTGTATCGACTACACCCGCAAGAGGGGGTGCTCCGTAGCTCCGATGAGGAGGGCAGAAAAAGAAGAGGACGACCATCAACCAAGCTCTTCGACCCAGAGGACATTAGGTTTGTAATACACTGTTGTCTCTGTAGTGACAATGTAAAGTACATGTACAACCTGTACGTAACTTTCATCTAGACTCATAGCTGCATGTATAAGCTACACTGTACTCGCTATAATAATATAAACGGTGTGTTGAGTGAAAATCCCGGTACGACCGTGCAATGTGTAAAATGCGTTCTTTTTATCATCCCCTATCTATAATATAAACTGGCGTACAACACGTACTGATTGTACATAATTATACACTAATAAACTTGCCAAATTGAACAGTGCGTGAGTGTTACATACATGGTCCACTTAAGCTTTTATAAACTTGATTGAACCCTTGTTGTTTCTCCGACCCCAGCTGCATCAAATCTTTATGCATTACAGTACATGCATGCACGTGTAACCGTACTCGGCCCGACTGTATTCGTAGTCAGTAACTTATATAAGATCAGACACAGGTTTCTCCTTCTATTATTTAGACTTGTATATATATATATACCATTGATTTTCATTTTAGCAATGTGCATGCATGCAATGCATGCAGTGTCATGCAGGCTTTGATGTCAATTCCATTCTACCAATTGTTACAAGTCACTCTTTTAAAACGTTATGCACAGAATATAATACTTAATTGTGCATGTTATTGTTGTTTACTTCGTGCAGACAACACAGTTGACTTCTTTATCGGTATTGTAAGGAGGGCAGGGTAGACCAGTATCACAGTTAGCTTCAACATGGTAGAACAGAGCACCATTAGTATTTGCATGACCTCCAGGCACCGACTCTTGTCCTTTGTCAACACATTCGAACATTGAGCGTTTATGGGTGTGATGATCAGACATGAGATATCCCTCGTACTCTTTGGTCCAGTATTGAGGGCATGAAGTCTTTGCAGGAATCATGAGAACAATTAATCGACTCACCACAAGGCAGACCGAACAGGGAACATTGTGGTCATGTGTGCCTCGGACTGGATGTTCATATTCAGTACCATAGATGTACATGTTTCCTTGAATACCACTTTGAAAAGGTAGAGTGTATTCTGGATCAAGAGGTAAGCATAGATAATTTGCTGCCCCACCACTGTGAGTGTAGTGGCTCCCTCCAACTATCCCGTTGTATATCCGCTCTGTTCCAGGCACGTTTGGACAAGTGCTGTTTCCCCACCTTGTGTACACAACACCTTCGTTCTTTGGTCTTGGAAGCTGACTTTTGGCATATAAAGTGGTACAATTATTATATATATATATATATATATACAGCAAGTATATGTGACAATGTATATGCCTCGATCAGTGCGTATGCCCAGTGAGGTAGGTATATATATATAGTGTTTATCTGCATTGTAGACATGCAGCTATATATATAGCTGCTTAATAATAAAATGCAAGTATATAAACTTCTATATATAAACCGTATACATTGTAAGCGTGTAATTTTCGAGGGGTAAAATATTCGTTATTTTCGTGGGCAAGCTGACCTCCACAAACATTTTCCACATGAAAACGTAGGCGTGGCTTATCGGAATGCATGTAATGTAGTGCAGGCAATGAAGTCAAATAAAATTTACTTATGAAAATCACCGTCTTCGAGTTGAGCGAATTTTTACCCCACAGAAATTACCCGCTATACAGTATATATAGCAGGGTGTCATACAGGGGGAAAAGGGGGATATCCCCCCTATAGTTACAATTTCACCCCCCTTTCAAGTACTAGTTGTATGGCTGAGTGTCCATAGATGGGTATTAAAATAACAGTCGACCTTTTTTTAGCAACATTTTCTGGTTACTTTTCTCATTTCCCCCTCTACTTCAAAATCCTGTAGGCTTTTCTATAGTTGGATTGGATGTGCAAAATAAGGCTTCGTTCTTGAGTATAGGTATGGCTATAGTTTTGCGTACTTTGAAGGCCAATGCATGCAGTCTCTTTAGACTTGTGCGTATATACCGTATAGCACGAAATGTTCATTTTCGCTGATTTTACATGTGGGTTAGCAATCCTACACGAACTGCTATAATGTGCAAAGATTAAAGGCGTGGCTTCCGGTAAGCAGTCATTTCCACGAACATTGCGCAACGAAATGCTTTTAGAGGCCATTCCATGGAATAAGTGCCTCGAAAATTTCGCGCTATACGGTATTATATTGTCCTATAATTATAACCGCTAAAACAAAACGGTAGTCAATAAAGGGCGTGACACCTAACTCTGTCCCTAACCTTATATATATAACCTATTGACCTGCATGCACTGTTTCATGAGAGCATGCATGCAGCAGCCAGGAACTTTTGGCAATCTTCTTAGCCAACAATCATGCACGGTCAATCATTTTGTTATTTATATAGGACTGCATCATACATGTGCAGCTTTCTATACCCGCGCTGCTTTTATTGTCAATACCGTATTATTAGAATATTTTGCTGGTGAAAAACCTTTGCGTAAAAACCTTTGCGTAAAAACCTTTGCGTATGAGCCAAATTAGTATGCAGAAAAGTTAACCTATATTGCGATGTAAAACTATTGGGTTTTGCGATTTTATTGTTGCTAATTAATCAACTCTCGCAAAGTTCGCATATTATGTTTGATGCTCGCAAAACATTCTATAGTGTTGTGCTAAAATTATACGAGTCTGAGTCAATTACCTGTAGTACTTGCACAGCAACTAGAACCACAACAAACACCCACCACTTCATGCCAAGTCTATCTTCCTGCAATGAAATAATTATGTGCAGAGAAATAATTCTTCAGCTAGAGTGCATGTATATAAATCCGACTAGAAAAACATTTGCAATGTGAAAAATTGCTAGGATTGGCCAGGGGAACCACAAAAAAGCGTGGGAACAAGAAATCAGACGAGAGCATAACTCCAATCCGTTACAACGTCAATCACATGTACTGGTAGTTTTCCCATGTTTTCCCAGCCAATATGCCACGCAATTTTATTAGTGATGACCAATCCCTATATACCGTATATGCTCGATCAGAGGCCGCTCTTGTATAAAGGCCGCACTCAAACAGTAGCCTCCCTTGCTAGCAAAATGAAACATTTAGTAGCCGCTCTCAAATAGTAGCCTCAGTGAACTTTGACTTTAGCATTTCTGCACGTGGCAGCCAAAAAAATTATTACTAGCAGCTAGCTACATGTACGTAGCTATGAGTAGCAGCTTGTTAGTGCTTCACAAAGACTTTCTCATGGCAGAGTTCAAGTTTATGCAGGTGAAAACAACTTTTGATGACAAACTAAATTATCTGGAGCTAATAAACGCCGCTCTTGAACTGTGGCCCCTCTTGAATTGTAGCCTCCTCTTCCAGCAAAATGAAACATTTAGTAGCCGCGGCTCCTGATCAAGCATATACGGTATTTATTATACATCCATTTTGGAATGTGCGGGCACATAATCATGATGATTTGTGATGAATTGATGTTCCTAATACATGCAGTGTTGAGCACAGGTATATACACACAGTCCATCCATGCCTAGTAACATGCACGGATCGTACTGGTGACCTGCATGGAATGATGTGGTGGATGGAAGCTGATAGATGGATCTGGAACACAGTCTATATACTATGTATTGTACATGTTCATGACGTTGTAACGGATTGGAGTTATGCTCTCGTCGGATTTCTTGTTTCCACGCTTTTTTGTGGTTCCTCTGGCCAATCCTAGCAATTTTTAACATTGCAAATGTTTTTCTAGTCGCATTAATTCCCTTTCTTTTTCAGTACAGTTTACGTATCATGACATGCATAAGTGGAACGTCAAGAGGCAGTACAGAAGTTCAAGAAGAGAAGACAGGACTGATCAGATATCTTCTCGAATATCTCTGAATGAGTAATATTGCTTGATATGTTGAATTTGCGAATCAGTATTAAATGACAGCCATTTTAAGAGCATGATATCTAGCCAGTGCATATAGCATGCCTGTCAGAGAAAGGGAGCTAGAGCTGAACAGTGTGAAGAAAAGCAACACCTCAGGCTCTGGAGAAGCAACTGCTGCACTGATTTTAGGCGCACGGTTTATTAGCCATGCCTATCTATTATTAATTGGCCACAAAGCAATTGCTGAGTCATTAAAGATGGCGGAATTGTCTAGGTATAAGAGACTGAGAGGCCATCTGCCTCGTGGAAGCAATCGCAAATCTGAAGAAGCGCTTTGTAATCCAGGTTGTAGTTGTTTGGAAACCCTGTGCAGAATGTCCTGGAGATGGCTGTACTTGGAGCAAATACTGGGCAAGAAACTTACTCACTTACTTGGAAGCTTTACAAAAAAGTTAAATATCACGTGCCCTCAAATTAAAGGCACTAAAAGAAAAGAAACGGATATCTGTACGGTTTTTTGGTCATGAATATAATTATGACTAAATCAATAAGTAAAAATTATGCACTTCCGCTTATTGAGGAAGTTAGGGGTGTGTTTTCAATTAAAAATGAAATGAGAGATACAAAGAGAGAAAAGGCTAGATAAACTATCTGTCTAGCCAGTTCCTTGATGTGGCCTTTCCCTGCAGAGATAGAACAGTTTGAACTAGCCTCGATTCCAGGCCGCTTGAACAAAGCCAATCCTATGTAAAACCTACTGGTTTTACTAATAGTGTATATATAGCACTATATACGGTATACATGTAACTTAGTTTGGAGCCTGGAGGTGCGTGAACACATTTTCTCTTTGCACGCAATCGTCACAGTATATATATATAGTGTGTATATATATGCATGCATGGCGTCAAATACACATATATATAGCTGGCATGCATACAGATTTAGGAACAACATGTAAATGAACTCACCAATTTAAGCAGCGTTTTCCTCTCTTTTTAATTATAGAGCTTGACCGTTTTAAACACACTGTTTCCTAGCTATTTACAACCATGCATGTTATGCAAGTCAATCTGCACTTTTATAGCACTTTAGATCATGTTTGTCATAAATACTGCAATCTGATTGGTTAGAGGAAATGTTCTATCCAATTTAGAAAATCATGTACTTCAATAGAAAATCATGTACTTCAATAGAAAATCATGTACTTCACTTAGAAAATCATGTAGCAAAGATTAGATAAGAACATTCAAATCTGATTGGCTAAATACTCATGGTTGCTATGATCTAAAATGCTTAGACACTGTTTAAGAAGTTTCCACATGATTTAGAAGTCCTCAGGGCTAGTAGAACCCTCACTGCGTTCGGGATACTACAACCAGCCCTTTGGGCTTCTAAATCATGTAGAAACTTCCTAAACAGTGTCTAACTATTATATATACGCCTATTACTATACTGTGGGTGGCCTGACAGGTGGTCTGCATGTGTCTGACCTTTGAGTGTGGTCGCTGTTAATGTCAAGTGTCCACCCCATTTTGTGTTTGGTGTGTATATTTAGAGGAGGAAACCTTACAGGGTAACTCTCCCATGCATGCATTAACTATAGTTGCTGAGCATGTGTGTTGTGCTTTTACCTGCATTGAGACCCAAAGGAACAAAGAACACGTCTGCATGTTAGAATTTCTGAAAAGAACTGCTATATTATTATGACACATTACAGGTTTTTTACCTTTTTACCTGTTTTTATTCCCTGTACCCCAGAGGAGGTGGGACGTGTGTCATCAGTCACATGGCAATTATGGAATGTGTGACATACAACGTTTATGTTAGGCTCTTGACCTTTAACCTTTGCTTACATTTCAGTGTAGCTATGGTGCCTGTGGTAGATCTACTGTTGTGCTCTCTAGCAAGCTTTGACCTTTTTGGTTGATAGTGCTGTCAACATGTTGATATTATGCACTGTCAGGTTTCCACCCATTTTGTGGCACACCATACAAAAACAAAATGGGGAGAAAATCTCACAGTGAAACCCTGTCAGGTTATGTTTGATGACACAGTCCCCCTACAGTAGTCAGGAACGTACTGGTATGATTTCATCTAGTGGAAGAACCCCTCGTTTGGAGCCAAGACCCCATGGTTCCGGGGCAGTATGGCCCCCATGCACAGCTCTCAAACACCTGCATGCACGACAGTGAGTTGGGGGGAGGGTATATATGTCACACTTTTTAATTTGTTTTTTTGCGATGTACCTCTTGCGTTTAGAGATCACTTACAAAGAGAGAGAGTATCGAACGTAGGCATACTGTGCATCAGATGTATGCGGAGAGTAACGTGACTTCCTGTATCTGTCACAAGCTTGGAATTTGCACACTGACCAATCCAAGTGTGGGTGATGTAATGTATCAAGAAAGTAGATTACATCACCCACACTTGGATGGGTTAATGTATCAAGAAAGTAGATTACATCACCCACACTTGGATGGGTTGATAGATTACATCACCCACGCTTGGATTGGTCAGTGTGCAAATTCCAAGCTTGTGACAGATACAGGAAGTCACGTTACTCTCCGCATACATCTGATACACAGTATGCCTACGTTCGATACTCTCTTCTCTATCATATACTCTTGGTGAAAATCATGTCCTTTTGCTACCTTTGTCTGTAGCAATATTATGAGGCTACTAATAATTTTCCCCCTCTTCTCCACAACAGGTGGTCGTAGCCCCCCCCCCAGCTATGGGTACATGACCCTTCTCATGATCCCTCTCAGACCCCCCAGCATGGCGGTAGTGCCTGGGACCCCAGTGTGGCTAACACTCCAGCAAGGTGTGCGTACACATGCAGCTCCTCTGTAGTGCAGCACAGTGAGCTACGGCAGTATGTGTATACTGACGTACCTTCTGTGTGTACTCTAGTCCAATGAATACATGTAGCCTGCCATGTTGTATATATACTGAAAGTGTGTTCATAATAAATTATTGTTCCTCTCTTTGTCAGACCTGATGAGCCACAAATACACTACAATGATATTATCAATAGATGCATGCATGTATACAACTTCATATAGATAGATCCACTTTCTTTGTATGAAATTCATTTCGAAAAAAGCTTATTCATCACTTAAATTTTTGAGCAAGAGCATAACATAGCAAGAGGCATTAGCACAGCGCAGCTTAATTGCAACACTCGTTATACATGTAAACAAAATTGTCTTGCTATACCGTGCCAATAAAGTTGCATACCATGTAATAACTACAATGTCATGCAGTTAGTTTATTTCTCTTTCACAAACATTTGGAACTTGACGTGGCCATTAACGATGTACTTGACTCCACAAGAAGGTTTTTCTATAGTGTCGCAGTTTATTTTAATCTCATCGTTATAGTGCCTCATCCTCACTTTCAAATCTCTGGTAATCTGATAGTTGTTATGGTCACCGGCCTGGTTGAACATAGTTGCTGTCATAGCGAAGGTTTTTGGCCAATCGAGCTTGTCGTTAGCTTGGGCCGAAACAGGGGTGAGCTCAATATCAAGTGTACCCTTAAAATTGTTGAAATACAAATTAACCTTCATGATGTATCCTGTTGGAAAAGTCTGAAACTGCTCACTGTTGGTCCATCTGCTCGTTTCATATGCATACTTGACAGTCATACTAGTGCAGCTAGTCCCTACATAGCGTGTAAGAGTGTCCACTTGGCTGGATAAAACTGACAGCTCTTTAGATTTGGATTGAATTTCTGTTACCAATTCTATTTGTTGCTCTTTGAATGACTGTTTCAATTCACTGCGTAATTTTTCATTTTCGTTTTGTAGTTTAGCAATTGCTTCATCTTGCCTTTTCTGATTGTTTATGAAATAGCTAGTCGATAACCTCAAGTGTTTCTGAGCAGCTTGCTCCATGTGTTTGTCCGCGTCCTTCCGTTGGACCACCTCCTCACAGCCCAGCTCCTTCAGCTCACACTCGACCATTATCAGAGGACACTCTCTCAGGTGCCCCTCCAGTTGACCTCTCTCTGGGGGAGCCACTCCACACTCGTTGGGGCACGCCACCGGATACTTTGAGCACACTGGGAGGTGGTCGTCTTGGATCTCTTGATATGTTCCCTCCAGCAGACAGTAGTCACAGCTGTGTGGTCTCTTGGGACAATCGTTAGTTGTGTGCTTCGTTAGAAATCTTCTTTCAACACTTTCTCCACAGTTGTACTGGCAATCCACAGAAACTAATGCGCATTTCTCTCCAAGGTGTTGTTCTAGCTCTCCCAAACCACTCACCCAGTCACAACCAACAGCTTTGTTATCGCAATAGACCTTGAGATCGAGAAGTCTTCTTCGGTGCTTTTTGTCTAGAAACACGGTGAAACTATCGATCTTACAAAAGGGGCAAGGTTTGTTGTCGGTGAGTATCTTTTGGATGCAGGCTTGACAGAAGTGTTGTCCACAGCAGCTGGTGAGGCTGGGCTCTCGGGTCACATGCAGACACAGGGGGCACTCGTAATCCCCCACACTCTGAACGAACTCACACTGGTAGCCACTCAATTGAGGGGAGGCCATTTTGGTGTTTAGAATAGTGTCACATGAGCAATTGTATTATTATAATCAGTTGTTTACCGAATTAGGGCAATGGTATGCTTTGTTTGTGTACATACGCTATACGGTATTTCATGATGCTGTAAAATTCATATTTGTTACAGTACTATAGCTGTATGCTCGTATAGTTTGTCCCAACCTTGATGCAAAAAATGCATGCACACCACGAACATAGTTCTAATCTCATCATATTCACCCTCCACCTACAGTGGTCAGGAGCGTACTGGTATGCCTCTCGACTTCTTTGGATACAAGATCCCACTTGGTGCTTTTCCTAGGCCTCTCTCCTCTCCCGAACAGTTTACCAGTACTAAATTAACTCCTTCATCTTCGACGTCCAATAAGAGTCTGAGTGACCTTTATGGGTACTAGCCATCTTATAGAACGAATTGAGAACAGAATGAGAACAAGTTCACTGTTTATAGAACATATGAGACAGTGCTGCTATTGAACCTCGTGCTACTTAACACGCATGCGCGTTCTTCAATTGTCAATTTTGACATTATCATGCATGGGGTAGGACCACCCCCTCGTTTGAATCCCAGACCCCCATGGTGAGCAGCATGACCCCCAGCTACTCAATGACCACCAATGCAGTGTCTCTTGCATACATGTACATGTACAGCCTGACTGCATGTACCCCCTTACATGTACTGGTACTCAGAGAATGTCCTTGGGACACATTATGTTTGTGTTTGTGGATCATTGATTTTGTGTGCCCCGACGTCATGTGATCATGTGTAGTCCAGTTGCCTTCTCTGCCCCACCCCACAGACACCACCACCCTTTGGTTGGTTAGATACTTTCCTACGAAAGCCTTTTACAATAGAGTATGACATTGTTTCAACACACACAGTACACACTTGTGCCTCTACATCCGGTATTATATAGTGTGTTTAGGCTATAATTATATTTATTACATGTAAGTTTCCCTGTATTATTACCCTCTCTCACACCCTCACATCACACACATACCCCATGCACACATGTCCACCAGGTGAAGGGGATCACTGGTCCGAACAGAGGTTACGTAGGGACACTCATCAACATTGACGAGGGGGACGGGATCGTTAAACTGGATGCTGACTCAGCACTCAAAATTATCAGTCTCAACCAGCTGGCCAAGTATGCCTCGTCACTGAACTTTGAATCTGGAACTTTAGTTATTGATTTGAATAAGACATTGATAACTTACAGTAGTATATTTTGATCAGTTACTGTATGACTGTACACATCACACGACATGCTGTCATTATTATTATTTACGATTTATTGACAATGCTTCATAACAGACTTTGAACACAAAGGTAATGATGGAGGGTGTACAGGTTTGATACACATAACGTGTGATACAATAAGGTAGTATAATGAGATTATAGTGGCTAACATTTCACAATTAAGCCTCTCCTCGATCTAGCGACTGTTGCCTAGATCGATGGGCTTGCTGTACACCCTCTGGGCCACCTCGATCGGCTCATTATAAATCCGTCTCATCCATCACCTCAACCTATGGGTGTGTGTGCATGGGGGCGATGGGATCGAGGAGTGGAGGGAGCTTGCAGTACTGCATTCACAAGGTCAAACACTGACAACACTGTGGTCAAGGAAGATTGATAGTAATGTAGTAAGTCTACTTTGACCCCAACTTGCAGCTTGAACAAGCTATTGCTAGCTAGCTAGCTAGGGAGATTCAACAATATGCAAGGCTAACCTACTGGCAGGAGCTAGTTAAGTAAGCATACTATAGAATTAAGGCTTAATTATAGTGTTTTATTTTGTGTGCTTGAAATGGTTCTTGTGGATACAGTGCATACATGTAGTCTAGATCTAGTTTTAATTATCCCTCCACACCCCAGGGACCCCGTCCCGGACCTGTCCGGACTCCCTACTCTATATAAGCTGATAATTAACTCTAGCCCGTAAGACTTACTGGCGTTATACTTTGTGTATCATGTTTAATTTAGTCCCGGCATCAGTGTATTGGGACACAATGAAGTATAGTACCGCAGTCACCCTTTGGGGACAAACCAACAGAAAAAAGTGGCATGCATGCGTATTGCCTGCATGCTTATATACATGTAGTAAGGAGTATACCCACCCAAAGATAAATTTGTTATAATCATTAATTTATACGCTGTTTGCAAACTGTAGACACTGCTCACAGGTGGACTATGTGGACTCATCTCGTAACCAGGTGGTCCTCAAGATGATCCCTTGTATCGAATACACCCGCAAGAGGGGGTGCTCCGTAGCTCTGATAAGGAGGACAGAAAAGAAGAAGAGGATGACCATCAGCCAAGCTCTTGAAACCAGAGGACATCAGGTTTGTAATACACTGTTGTCTCTGTAGTGACAATGTAAAGTACATGTAATACACCCTAACCCTAACTTTCATTTAGACTCTTATAGCTGCATGTATATAAGCTCTGGCATACACTGTACTCGCTAACAGATTGCTAATATAAACGGTGTGTTGAGTGAAAATCCCGGCACGACCGTACAATAATTATTGCGTTTTTTTATCACTCCCCATCCATATTTATAATTATTGTAAACTGGCGTGCATACAACACTGATTGTACATAATTATACACTAACATAGTAAAAAAACATTCGTTACAGTAATTAAAACATTAAATGAAACGCATCTATTAAAATTTCATGTAGAAATTACCAGAGGCGGTTGGACAGTATCACGTGCAACCGCATCTAGATTGTCACATGACCTCTAATTACTTTTACCTTGTTTTTGATGGTACACTTCATAGCTAAGAAACTGTGTAGTTTGTAGCTGTTTTTAGCTATTGGTCAAAGAGAGGAGGTCAAACTACACTGATATCCATCGCCAACCCTGTTCAACCCCACATTATAACGAAGCCAAAAAATTGCGTTGAAGGTAATTAAACTGTCTGTACTAGATCTAGCCACAGTGTGACTATATTTGGTGTAGAACATTAAAATAGTGATTAGAACATTGTAAGTAGAAGTGTCTATATGCTACTCTTTAGGTTCAGCGTAGTATGCAAGCATGAAAGAGCTGACGAAGGCAGAAGGTACTCCCAAGGACGCAACGATGGAGGTTCCTTTACTGACTTTAAAGGAGGTAAATATACCTCTGGTTGTGATACATGCACTCTTTTGTAGGTATTTATGGATGGCGAAAAGTGACCCTCATATTTTTTAGGAGGATGGACACGGGCCTATTTATTGCTGTATAATTGTGCATCAACAAAGAGGTTGATGTATTAAGTGTGAAGGTGATCTTACGGATTTCAGCATTGCTGCAAAAGAGCCCAATGTAGCCGTCCCCTTCAATGAGAAATGGTGGTTTTACTAGACATGTCACTCTGACCACCTTAAGCAAGATAACACAAGTTAGAGCACAGTTTCACAAACACCCTGTGACTGTGGAGCTACAACCTCCTCCTGGGGCAGGCTCACTGAACATTCTTATGCATCAGCTAGACGGCTTCACGAACTCTCATAATGTTAACTCACATGCATAATGTATTGTGTACATGTACTTATTATTATACTTCATAATTATTCTACTGATAGATCTGCTCACTCTATATAAATTAACTAAGAATGATGTGCTCAAAAGATCTACAACATTAGAATTAAACAGCCATGCATCTCTCTTGTATCCATGTAGTCAATTCCAAGCCGCATTAAAATATTTTGATCAGCCTTGTATCCATGCATCAATGCACTGCGCTTCGTTGAGGTCAATTGCATTCCAGCAATACTTTGCTTATAATTTATGTGTACGTGATACTGTCCAACCTCCTCTGAGAAATGACATAAATTTCTGTCATTTTAACACAATGATGCATCTCACATAACATAAGTGTTTTTTGCTGTGAATAAACTTGCCAAATTGAACAGTGAGTGTTACATGCATGGTCCACTTGAGCTTTTATAAATTAAACCCTTGTTATTTCTTCGACCCCAGCTGCATACATTACAGTACATGTATGCACGTGTAAAGTGTATCACTGACGACTGTCGACAGTGATACACCGTACTCGGCCCGACTGTATTGGTAGACAGTAACTTTTATAAGATCAGACACAGGTTTCTCCTTCTATTATTTAGACTTGTATATATACCATTGATTTTCATTTTAGCAATGTACATGCAGGCTTTGATGTCAATTCCATTCTACCAATTCAAATTAATTTTACAATGTCACTCTTTCAAAACGTTATGCACCGGATATTTGTGTTATTGTTGTTTACTTTGTGCAGACAACACAGTTGAGTTCTTTGTAGTCATTGTAAGGAGGGCAGGGTAGTCCAGTACCACAGTTAGCTTCAACATGGTAGAACAGAGCACCATCAGTATTCACACTACTTCCGCGCACCGACTCTTGTCCTTTATCAACACATTCAAACATCGAGCGTTTATAGCGCTGAAACCCACACATAAGATATCCCTCGTACTCTTTGGTCCAGTATTGAGGGCAGGAAGTCTTTGCAGGAATCATGAGAGCAATCGATCGACTCGCCACAAGGCAGACCGAACATGGAATATTGTGATCCTGTCTGCCTTGGACTGGATATTCATATTCAGCACCAAAGATGTGCGTGCTCCCTTGGATACCACTTCGAAAAGGTAGAGTGTATTCTGGATCAAGTGGTAGACATAGATGATTTGCTGCCCCACCAAGAGAGTATAGACTCCCCCCAACTATCCCATTGTATATCTGCTCTGTTCCAGGCATGTTTGGACAAGTGCTGTTCCCCCACCTTGTGTACACAACACCCCCGCTCTTTGGTCCCGGTGTACCAGTATTCCCTCGAGGGCCGGCCTCCCCCTTCACTCCAGGCAGTCCTCTAGGTCCTTGCGGCCCATTGGCTGGACCTGGCTCTCCTCTGAATCCAGGTGGTCCTATTATTCCATCTCTCCCATCTCTTCCTGAGCTGCCTGGTTGACCATCACCTCCCGCAGATCCAGGCTGACCGTCACGGCCATCTCTGCCTGGAATCCCTCGTTGTCCTTTAGGTCCCATTAGCCCTGGTGGTCCTGGCAGCTCACCTGTAATATCACAATAATAATTATAAGTATGAGATCAAAATTAAGTATGAGCCTAGTTAAATTTCCTGATGCCACTAGCACTTGTACAGCAACTATAACCGCAACAAACATGCTCCACTTTGTGTTTACCCACCCTGCAATGAAACTACGAAGTATAATAATTCTTCCATGGAGAGTATATAAATACCGGGTATATATGCAACTGTATAATAAGTAATAGTTTGGAGCCTGGAGGTATGAAACTCATCACAATAATAATAATTTATAATAATATTATTATAGTGCATGCATGATTATGGTATAGAATTTGCGTGCATGGCCTCAGATACATGTTATGTACAGCTTGCAGATTAGGAACAACGTGTATTAAAATGAATTAACTCACTGGCTATATTGTAGATAAATCACTTATATATATAGCAAGCGTTTTTCTGTCCTTTTAAATCAGAGCTTAGTTCTTGTTGACTCTTTATCGCCAGTATATATTATGCGTACTAAACAGCTAGGCCATCTCCTTTTTATAACAATGTATGCAAATCTGTATTGCTGACCTGTGTATGATTGGCCTGGCAGGTGGCAGGGTCATGTGAATGGTGGTGTGTCCCTTGTACCCTAAGTGTCGATCTGATCCTGTGTATGGTTTAGCTGTCAACATGTTGCTATCATGCAATGTCATGCAGGTCAGTTTCCTCCCTATTTTGTGTTTTGTGCAACACACAATGAGGAGGAAACTTGCACACAAAATGGGGAGGAAACCTGAAAACAGTGTATCCCAACACAAAATGGGGAGGAAACCTAACAGTGCCCGATATCAACATGTTGACAGCGACCACACTCCAGACTTCATACGCAGGGTCAAACACTTGGGGTACCTAGATCGAATAGATACTTTCTTCTTTCCAAATTATGTACCATAATAATTATCATACAGGGAGCTAGCAGGATTCCCGACAACCTGTTATCCACAGAGATGCACTAATGTTCTCCTTCTCTCTCTATACCCATGCAACGACAAATGGCTTGCCAAACTTTCTGAGTTTGGATCAGCCAACTTAGCTCGGGATTCCAGCACCCCCGGTCCATGCAGGTGCCATCCTGTACACTGCCCCCGAGGCCTATCGATGTCCCACTTCAACCACAACAAATCGATGTGTACAGTTTTGGAGTGCCGGCTTACTTGTGAGGTGATGAATGCCAGACTTCCAGAAGCAGAGTTTGCTGATGCACGTGGAAGGTGTATGGCCAGAGCTTCACCCACTCATCACCTCTTGCGTCTGTATATAGTCCCACTAAAACGAAACAACCCGAAACGAAGGTTAATAATGAGCTATAGGTTAGGGTTATAGGGTTAGGGTTAGGGATACAGAGTTAGGTGCATGCCACGAATTTGACTATACTGTTTCGTTTTAGTGGGACAACATGCGTGTGCGTTTCTCATTCCCCTCAGAACTAACCCCTCCCTGGACACCCTGCTTCTACAGCGTATCAATCTGCATTGGAGCCTTAGTATTAATTGGTACGTATAAATGTTAATTTTTTTATTGTAGTGTGAAGAATTACTCTGCAAATAAAGTGGGGGTGGCAAGATGCATGAAGGTGCTGTGGGTCAGAGATCAGAAAGCGCATGCATGTGGACTTATATACTAACTCTTTGTTGATGTGTACAAAAGTCAATGTGTTAATTGCTTAAATGGTTAATATGCAATGTTTTTACTACTTCATAGTTTAATGAGTTTTTGTGGTGTTGCTTTGTTCAACTCCTTTGTTGTGTGCAGGGCCCCTTGCTCCGGCCCTGCCCTTTTGCTATTTGTTATTGCCATTACCCACTTTTCTCTTTGTTGTTGTTGTTGCTAAACTCAGTAACAAAATGTCAAGTAAACTTGTACCATATAGCTATCTGCGGATAAGTATAGGAACCTGTTAGTTGGGCGTGGCCCGCGTCCAGGGTGGGGCCACCCCCAACTATAAGGAACCTGTCTCTATCTCCCAGACAATAGCTAACTTAAACTATATTAATTATAGCCTGTCTAGTTAGTAGTAATCATTTGACAAGAAAGAGCTCATCACTCCCTATTTAGATACTGCCGGTGGACCTATATACCGTCTCTTTCCACAAGAAGATTGTACCTGAAACTATAATTATCATACCTTTATCAGGTAATATACAAATTTCCAGATCCACCATTGGAAAGAGGAGTATGCATGTCCTCTCAATTTAAGGAGTACAAATAATATACAGTTTGAAAGACCAATTTTCAGGACAAATCAATGCATTTGCGAACTCTTTTTCCGACATGCAATATCTAAATGGAATGAACCACCAGAGAGAGTATCGTATGTAGGCATACTGTGTATGATAACGTGACTTCCTGTATCTCTCACAAGCCTTGGAATTTGCACACTTGGATTGGTCGGTGTGCAAATTCCAAGCCCACAGGAAGTCACGTTACTCTCCGCATACATCTGATACACAGTATGCCTATATTTGAATCTCTCTCTGTTATACTCTTGGCCTTCCCCACTCTCTCCTCTTCCTCCCCATCTCCCTATTTCTTCCCCACGTTGAATAAGCTTTTAATGAAGCTTTCAGACAGAATTTAAGTTTTGATCAAATCGAAATTTTATATTTCATTACACACAGGTGGTGGTGGTGGTAGAGGGGGTGGGGATCCCAAAGGTGGGCGTGACTCTACGATCATTGGCAAGACGGTGCGTGTGATTCATGGTCCATGTACAAAGGTTATGTGGGTATCATCAAGGATGCCACTGAGAGTACTGCTAGAGTGGAGCTGCACACCAGCTTGTAAGACCACCTCAGTAGATTGCCAGAGACTCCAGTAGCGTAGGAGGATAGGGTGGCTCCAGGAGCTGGAGCCCCCCATCTTTCTAGACTATTAAGTAGAGCTGCTGTGATATGAAGAGGATGAAGCTATAGTGGTCTTGTATATAAACCCAGCTAGGGCCGGTAAACTCAGTTTCACATGTAAAACATAAGCCCACGTGGTGTTTTAATTAGTGACCTTTTGACATTGGCGTACCTCCTCTGCAAACACACTATCGTATACCTCGCTTGTGCATGCGCACCGAGTATGGCCCCGGAGCCATGCTTTAATATCATTATTTTCTTGGCCATAAAATTACAAGTCACTCCGCTAAACTATACGAAACGTTTATGCACCTTATACTTGACGTGTTGTTGTTGTTTACTTTGTGCAGACAACACAGTTGAGTTCTTTATAGTCATTGTAAGGAGGGCAGGGTAGTCCAGCTGTACCACAGTGAGCTTCAGCATGGTAGAACAGAGCACCATTATTACTCGCATTACTTCCGGGCACCGACTCCTGTCCTTTATCAACACACTCGAACATTGAGCGTTTATGGCTTTCATGCTCAGACATAAGATATCCCTCGTACTCCTTGGTCCAGTATTGAGGGCATGAAGTCTTTGCTGGAATCATGAGAACAATTGATCGACTCGCCACAAGGCAGACCGAACATGGAATATTGTGGTCCTGTGTGCCTCGGACTGGTTGTTCATATTCAGCTCCATAGACGTATATGTACCCTTGGGTACCACTTCGAAAAGGTAGAGTGTATTTTCTGGATCAAGAGGTAAGCATAGATGATTTGCTGCCCCACCACTGTGAGTGTAGTGACTTCCCCCAACTATCCCGTTGTATATCTGCTCTGTTCCAGGCACGTTTGGACAAGTGCTGTTCCCCCACCTTGTGTACACAACACGCGCGCTCTTTGGTCCCGGTGTACCAGTATTTCCTTGAGGGCCGGCCTCCCCCTTCACTCCAGGCAATCCTCTAGGTCCTTGCGGCCCATTGGCTGGGCCTGGATCTCCTCTGAATCCAGGTGGTCCTGTTATTCCATCCCTCCCATCTCTTCCTGAGCTCCCTGGTTGACCATCACTTCCCGCAGATCCAGGCTGACCATCACGACCATCTCTGCCTGGAATCCCTCGTTGTCCTTTAGGTCCCATTAGCCCTGGTGGTCCTGGAAGCTCACCTTTGGCACATATTAGTATGGTGTAGTAGCAAGTATGTGCATGTTATAAGTGTTGTGGTCAAATTACGAATCTGACTCAATTACCTGATGCCATGTGTACAGCAACTATAATCACAACAAACACGCTCAACTTCATGTTCATCATGTACCAAGCTCTGTCTTCTTAGCTGCAATGAAAGAATTATGTGCAAAGGAACACGGAGTGTATATGCATGTATATATATAGGAAAACATTGCAATCGTCACTGTGTATAGTGTGCATGCATGGTTATGATAATTATGGTAATAGATTTTGCACCTTGGCCTCAAATACACTAGCTTGTATATAGCTTGCAAATTTACGAACAACATTTAAATGAACTCACCAGCTATAATTGTAGATGAAGCACTTATACTGTACATGTAGCAAGTGTTTTTTTCTTAACCAGAGCTTAGATTTTGTTTCGCCAATATATGTACTAAACGTGCCATCTCCTTTTTATAACCATGCATGTGTGCATGCAAGTCTGCACTTTTAGCACTATAATTATTGCTGCATGTGTATGCATGGCTGGCCTGGCAGGTGGTAGGGTCTGTACATGTGTGACCTTCATTGTATGTAGCACTCTAAACCACAATGTAGCACTCTAAACTATACAATGAAATATCGCTGTCAACATGTTGATATCATACATGCACAGTCAGGTGTCCTCCCCATGTGTTTGGTGCATTTTGAGTGGGCAGATCAAAGGAAACACTGTGCCAATATCTGCCATATGGCATAGGTCAAGCCTTGAACTGTGCCACTATCTAGATACTGGCATAGTATGGCTGAAGTTACCTAAAGCCCACGCTCCACCCAGTAACCTGAAACGATCCGTATAACACTGTTAAACAGATTCAGTGGTTAGGCAGAAAACGTTTTTCATGCGTCTGGAGCATTCCACAGCCACCACAAGTAGTTGAAACTAGTTGTCCTATAAAAGAAGTGATGTGTACACGGAAAGGAATGCACAAGGAATGCAACAAATCAGTTGTTACACAGCTCACTCGTGTGTGCGCACATGGGATAATATTGGCTCAGTAGTGCCTTTGCCCTCGAGGCCTGCGGCCCTCGGGCCTAAGTCACTACTGAGCCAATGTATCCCATGTGGCACTTGTGCATGTGTCACAACTATAATAAATGCAGTGTCAGAACCTTATATGGCCCAGGAGCCATGTTTTATTCTACCAACTTCTTAGCCATAAAATTAACTACTTGATCTCTATACTAAACTGCATGTTCAGAACGTTTATGCACCATACACTGGACAATGTTATTGTTGTTTACTTTGTGCAGACAACACAGTGGACTTCTTTGTAGTCATTGTAAGGAGGGCAGGGTAGTCCAGCTGTACCACAGTTAGCTTCAACATGATAGAACAGAGCACCATTGGCATTAGCATTACTTCCAGGCACCGACTCCTGTCCTTTGTCAACACATTCGAACATCGAGCGTTTATGGGTGTGACTCTCGGACATAAGGTATCCTTCGTACTCTTTGGTCCAGTATTGAGGGCACGAAGTCTTTGCAGGAATCATGAGAGCAATCGATCGACTCACCACAAGGCAGACCGAGCAGGGAACATTGTGTTGATGTGTTCCTCGGACTGGATATTCATATTCGGCTCCATACATGTACATTTTCCCTTGTTTACCACTATGAAAAGGTAGAGTGTATTCTGGATCAAGAGGTAAGCATAGATGATTTGCTGCCCCCCCATGAGAGTAATGACTTCCCCCAACTATCCCGTTGTATATCCGCTCTGTTCCAGGCACGTTTGGGCAAGTGCTGTTCCCCCACCTTGTGTACACAACACCCCCGCTCTTTGGTCCCGGTGTACCAGTATTCCCTCGAGGGCCGGCCTCCCCCTTCACTCCAGGCAATCCTCTAGGTCCTTGCGGCCCATTGGCTGGGCCTGGCTCTCCTCTGAATCCAGGTGGTCCTGTTATTCCATCCCTCCCATCTCTTCCTGAGCTCCCTGGTTGACCATCACTTCCCGCAGATCCAGGCTGACCATCACGACCATCTCTGCCTGGAATTCCTCGTTGTCCTTTAGATCCCATTAGCCCTGGTGGTCCTGGCAGCTCACCTTTGGTAAGGTGTAGCATGCAAGTATAATATGATAATAATAATAATTATGTGCATGCATGTTGTAGTAAAATTATGAGTCAATACCTGATGCCATGTGTACAGCAACTATAATCACAACAAACACGCTCCACTTCATGTTCATGTACCAAACTCTGTCTGCCTGCAATGAAATAATTATATGCAAAGTAAATTAATTCTTCCATAGAGTATACGTATATAGATATAACTACTGAACGGTGTTACTGCGGTATACACGTGTAAATAATTAGTTTAGTGTTGTATATAGGTGCATGATCAGAAACACTTTCTCTACAATCGTCACAGTTCATTGTGCAGGTATATAGAGTTTGCTTGCAATTGTGGCCTCAAATACACATAATTATAACTATAGCTTGCAAATGTATACTAACAACATGTAAATGAACTCACTGCATGGCATTGCATGATGAAGTAGTGCCTAGCGTTTCCTCTTCTTTTAATCAAGTTTTAATATGATCTTGTTACACTACAAACACGCGTTGCCATCTCCTTTTTATAACGCATGCACGTCTGCATTCACTTGTAGCACTTTATTGCTGTGTGTGGTATGACAGGTGGCAAGGTCTATAATTATGTGTATGTCTATAATAACCTTTCATGGTTTAGAGTGTGGTCGCTGTCATGTTGATATAATTATCTTTCACTGTCAAGTTTTCACCCCATGCATTTTGTGTTTGCATATAGTGGGTATATATTTTATGACATACTTCTTGAGTTGTGTAACTTCAATTGTGTGCTGTACATGTAGAGACCATTTGACAACTCCAAGACGCCCTTGTACAGTATTTCACAAGCTATATATGTATCTATATGATAAATCTGTGGCCATTATGTCACAGTATACTTTTGATTTGTTTTATAGACATGTGTGCATGTGTACATGTACACGCTTGTCACATCACCTGAGCACCTCTCCCCACAGTTGAAGGTTTGTCTACTATACCTGCACCTGCAGCTGTGTCAGGAGACGAGCAGTGGAGTTCAGCTGGGAAACCTGGTCCAGTTAGAGTGGGTAAGTGCAAGCATGCATGTATGCTTGCACTTATAATTATAGCCAAGCGCAATTGGTGCTCTATAACGGCTTCTGAATACAGTACATTTGTAAGCCCCCATGTAGGTTTTCCTCTGATCTGAGATCAAAGGAAAACCTAAAACCCATACACATGCGTGTGGTACACGTATACAGCTGTGGAAACCACAATGCTACAGTACTAATAATTATTGCCAAGCGCAATTGGTGCTCTATAACGGCTTCTGAATACAGTACATTTGTATGGAAGCCCCCATGTAGTTTTTCCTTTGATCTCAGATCAAAAGAAAACCTAAAAACCCATACACATGCGTGTGGTACATGTATACAGCTGTGGAAACCACAATGCTACAGTACTAATATTGCCAAGCGCAATTGGTACTCGATAACATTGAGCTATTTGAGCTTCTGCAGTAATTATTACAAAACAACGGATCTGCATAGTGTATACGTCAGTATATTCCTCGAAGCAGAGCCAGGAACAACATTCACAGGCAACAGCAGCAGAACGACTCACTGTCAAGGTTGAAATAGCAATAGCATGTTTTCTGAATACAGGCATGGCCCGACCTTCCGTTAAGACGGGAGGTTGGGTTGCAAGCTTATCTAGGATTTGTTCTGCTACATTATGTAACACTGCTATTGAATATTATTATTCTCAGTGAGTGTTAACCAATTTGATTTGATGACGTAGCTAAACCACAGCATACACTGCATGCGGTTTCGCAACTAGGAAGTATAACGAACCACGTGAAAAATGCTGCAATCTGATAAGGTGCCACTATATTGGCGGCAGAACAAATCCCAGATTGTTTGCAACTCGACCTCCCGTCCTAACGGAAGGTCGGGCCACACCCAACTACATTTGTGTCAGTATGGGAGCCCCCATATAGTTTTTCCTTTGATTTGAGATCAAAGAAAAACCCATGTGTGCCCCTTGTATGTATAGTACAGCTGTGGCAACCACAATGCTATACAGTAGAACCTCGATTATCCAGCCCTCCATTATCCGGAACCTCGATTATCCGGCTTGGCAGTTTTCTTGTTATCAGATTAGAAAATGGGCGTGTCCCTTAAACGCGCATACGCGTTGCAGCTGTTACCATGGAGACATGCCTGCTTATCTTCTACGCATGCGCAGACAACCATGTGGCACTGCTGTTTATCAATAAAGTGGGTGGATCAAGGCGTGGTTTATATATTCGATTATCCGGCATATTCACTTATCCGGCCTGCTTCTGGAACCAAGGTGTCCGGATAATCGAGGTTCTACTGTACATGACATGTACATTATGCCCACAAACTGCAGGGTTTATACTAATTATCGTGTGATGTTGCTATTAGCAACTGGAGAGTGTACAGCAATTATAATCCCGTATCGCATCCGGTCCAGTAATTGCACGTCGTCATTGACTGCATGCAATTATCTGTCAAGTAATGGCATGCACGCTGTCGATGACAACGTATTGTTTTCGAAAAATGTTAACTTCATCATACGATTAGAAATCAATAGTATATAGTTACTCGTGCAATGAAAGCACACGGGTACTGATCCCTCGCTACATAACATAAAGCTACTAATAGCTTTTTATACACACATTATATCATGTATGATGAACATTTTATTTTGCTGCATGCAGGCAGAATCCAGAATCACAGGGAAACTCAAAGAGTGGGTAATGAGTAAATTTTAGTGGATTCATGAAATAGTAAATTCTTAGGTTTTGTTCCCACGGTGGTGGTGGTTGCTATGGTAGTGATGCAACATCCCATATACAGAGTTACTGGATTGCTTTGAACTGCCCAACTCACTGGGCAACAATAAGGGATTATAGCACTCATAACAAGCACTGGCAAGTTTAATAGCACTCGGTTATGCCTCGTTCAATTAGTAGCCTTGCCATTCACGGCTACTCGTGCTATTAATCCCATGACTCTTAGCCATACGTACCACTAATAGCACTGAGTATCTTGAGAAACTGCATGACCTTCGCCAAGCAGATCACCACTGCCTGCCTTCACTTTCATTGTGCTGCTGCATGGATCTCTGCACTATATAGACACTATAGCTATTGGTAGTAGCTGCGCAAGAGTTTACCATTATCTTCTATTGCAATAATAATTATAGAGCTAGAATTAGCTATCGTTATAATTTAATTTACATAAAAATAATGTCCATTGTTAAAATTAATAACAAAGCAGCAACACATTATTGTTCCTATAGCTATAATTATTATAGTGCCTATAAATAAATGTATTATATATACGTAGTCAAACTATAATTTTTTCGCTCGCAATTATTTTGAACTTGATGTGACCATTAACAATGTACCGCACTCCAAGAGGTGGGTAATCTATAGAGTCATAGTCTATTCGAAGTTGATCGTTATAGTCGCCCCTTGTAACTTCCAAATCTTTGGTAATCTGATAGTGGCTATGATCACCGGTCTGATTGAGCATAGTGACTGTCATTGTGAAGGTTTTTGGCCACTTGAGGTTGACGTTTGCTCTGGTGTTCACTGGGGTGAGCTCAAACTCAATCCTGCCTGATTCGTATGTAAAGTATAAATTAACCTTCATGATGTATCCTGTTGGAACAGTACGGAAATCATAACTGTTTATCCATCTTTTAACCTTCACCTTTTCTTTTATATAGTCGACAGTCACATTAGTAACGCTAACGCCCACGTGTTGTGTGAGAGTGTCTATCTGACTGGATAAATCTAACAGCTCTTTAGATTTGGATTCAAGCTCTTCTTCTAGTTTTCCATACCTTTGTCGTAAGTTGTCAATAATTATTAATTCTTCATTCTTTTCTCGTAGCTTAGCGTTTATATCTTCTTGTAAATTAGCAATTTTTTCGTCTTGCCTCTTCTGATTCTTGATAAAGTAGCTAGTCGATAACCTCAAGTGTTTCTGAGCAGCTTGCTCCATGTGTTTGTCCGCGTCCTTCCGTTGGACCACCTCCTCACAGCCCAGCTCCTTCAGTTCACACTCGACCATTGCCAGAGGACACTCTCTCAGGTGCCTCTCCAGTTGACCTCTCTCTAGGAGAGCCACTCTACACTCGTTGGGGCACTCCACCAGGTACTTTGAGCACACTGGGAGGTGGTCATCTTGGATCTCTTGATACGTTCCCTCTATCAGGCAGTAGTTACAACTGTGTGGTCTCTTGGGACAATCGTTAGTTGTGTGCTTCGATAGAAATCTCCTTTCAATAGCTTCGCCACAGTTGTATTGGCAATCCACAAAAACTAATTGGCAATTCTCACCAAGGTGTTGTTCTAGCTCTCCCAAACCACCCACCCAGTCACAATCATTAGCTTTGTTATCGCAGTAGACCTTGAGATCGAGAACTCTTCTTTGTTGCTTCTTGTCTAAAAGTGTCGTGAAACTGTTCTCTTTACAAAAAGGGCAAGGTTTGTTGTCAGTGAGTATTGTTTGGATGCAAGCTTGACAGAAATGTTGTCCACAACAGCTGGTAAGGCTGGGCTCTCGGGTCACATGCAGACACAGGGGGCATTCGTAATCCTTCACACTCTCAACAAACTCACATTGCATAGTATAGCCACTCAATTGAAGGGAGGCCATTTTGGTGCTTAGAATAGTGTCACATGAGCGATGTCATTTATTGTCAGTGGTTTACCGAATTAGATCATATGCACTGTGTCATTTCATGATGCTCTAACCAATATATTCTTGGTGTTGTATCATAATTATTCATTTGCATACAGCCTTATTGTTATACTATTATTAGTGGGTACTAAATTTAGCATTTTAGCGATTTTTTAGCAAATTTGTGATTAGCATGTAATTAAGTACGCTCTAATATTAAAAAAATTATGAATCTCATAAAAAAAATTGTTTTTTCTACTTTTGAGGTTATGTTTAATTAAGCTAGCTCTTTTTGTCATCTGTACCTGACTCCATTCAACTTTAAAACTACATCTTTTGACAAATATTGTGCTAATAAATTTGCTACAAATAGCTAGTACCCTAAAAACTGAAAAATCTGTAAAATTTACCTATCTATATCTATAATAATAGTAACATTAAGGTATACGTTATGTTCGTCCCAACCTTATAATAAACATGTAGCTACTCTAGAGCTATATATATGGCATGTAAAAGTATAAATGCAGCAGGACTTCATAAACTAGGTAGTCTGACGATTATTTTTCGGTTACAAATATTTGGAACTTGACGTGGCCATTAACGATGTAGTTCACTCCAGGAGGTGGGTTATCTATAGTGTCATAGAATATTCGAATCTCATCGTTATGCTCCTTCCTCTTCACTTCTAAATCTTTGGTAGTGTGATAGTTGTCATAGTTACCGGCCTGGTTGAACATAGTGACAGTCATTGTGAAGATTTTTGGCCATTCGAACGTGTCGTTAGCTCGAGTATTCGTAGGAGTGAGCTCAAAATTAATCAAACTACCACCATTGAAAAACAAATTCACCTTTATGATGTATCCTGTTGGAATAGTATGAAACTGCTCACTGTTTATCCATCTTTGGTGCTTTACCATTTTCTTTGTATAGTTTACGGACACATTAGTGGAGATAGTGGCATATGTTGTGTAAGAATGTCCACCTGACTGGATAAATCTGACAGCTCCTTAGATTTGGATTCAATTTCTCGAGTTACATTCCCGTATTCTTGTTGTAACTTAGCAATTGCTTTATCTTGATTAGTTACTGCGGACAATTGTTGTTCGAACGGCTGTTTCAATAATCTTTCATTCTCTTCTTTTAGCCTAGCGAATGCTTTGTCTGATTCTTGCTAGTTGATAACCTCAAGTGTTTCTGAGCAGCTTGCTCCATGTGTTTGTCCGCGTCCTTCTGTTGGACCACGTCCTCACAGCCCAGCTCCTTCAGCTCACACTCGACCATTGCCAGAGGACACTCTCTCAGGTGCCCATCCAGTTGACATCTATCTGGGGGAGCCACTCCACACTCGTTGGGGCACTCCACCAGGTACTTTGGGCACACTGGGAGGTGGTCGTCTTGGATCTCTTGATACGTTCCCTCCAGCAGACAGTAGTCACAGCTGTGTGGTCTTTTGAGACAATCGTTAGTTTTGTGCTCTGTTAGAAATCTCCTCATATAAACTTCTCCACAGTTGTATTGGCAATCCACAACAACAAATTTGCATTTCTCGCCAAGGTGTTGTTCTAGCTCAGTCTCCCAAACCATCCACCCAGTCACAACCATCAGCTTTCTTATCGCAGTAGACCTTGAGATCGAGGACTCTTCTTTGTTGCTTCTTGTCTAGCATGGTCACGTACCCTGTCTCTTTGCAAAGTGGGCAAGATTCTTTGTCAGTGAGTATCTTTTGGATGCAGACTTGACAGAAGTGCTGTCCACAGCAGCTGGTGAGGCTGGGCTCTCGGGTCACATGCAGACACAAGGGGCATTCGTAGTCCTTCACACTCTAAACAAACTCACACTGGTAGCCCAATTGAGGAGAGGCCATTTTGGTGTTTAGAATAGTGTCACATGAGCAATTTTAATACTAAATTTAGGTATACTAATTGGCTTGCTTTAATTTGTGTGTATATTCATGCATGTGGTTATATTTCATGATGCTGTAAGTGTAACCACGATGTTGTTTTAATCATTATAATTGTTACAGCTGCATGTATATACTTGTCCCAACCAGCTGAATTAGTAAAACCAGTAGGTTTTACATAGGATTGGCAGTGGGTTTGCCCGTGTTTAGCAATATTTCAATTATTTTGACTCATGTTCAAACTGTTCTATCTCTGCAGGGAAAGGCCACATCAAGAAACTGGCTAGACAGATAGTTTATTTAGCCTTTTCTCTCTTTGTATCTCTCATTTCATAATCCATGAACATTTTAATGAATGAATATTGTCATTTTAAAAATTGTACTATTTCTACGTTTCACCGCTCTTTGTCTGACTGACTAAGTAAGTAAGTAAGTGAGTAAGTTTCTTGCCCAGCATTTGCTCCAAGTACAGCCATCTCCAGGACATTCTGCACAGGGTTTCCAAACGACTACAACCTGGATTAAAAAGCGCTTCTTCAGATTTGCGATTGCTTCCACGAGGCAGATGACCTCTCAGTCTCTATTTCTCTTACCTAGACAATTCCGCCATCTTTAATGACTCAGCAATTGCGTTGTGGCCAATTAATAATAGATAGGCGTGGCTAATAAACCGTTGCCTAAAATCAGTGCAGTGCTTTTCCAGAGCCTGAGGTGTTGCTTTTCTTCACACTGTTCAGCTCTAGCTCCCTTTCTCTGACAGGCATGCTACATGCACTGGCTAGATATCATGCTCTTAATGGCTGTCATTTAATTAATACTGATTCACAAATTCAACATATCAAGCAATATTACTCATTACTATAATTATTATAGCTAATTATTAGTCCAGAGATATTCGAGAAGATATCTGATTAGTCCTGTCTTCTCTTCTTGAACTTCTGTACTGCCTCTTGACTTTCCACTTATGCATGTCATGATACGTAAACTGTACTGAAAAAGAAAGGGAATCCGACTAGAAAAACATTTGCAATGTGAAAAATTGCTAGGATTGGCCAGGGGAACCACAAAAAAGCGTGGAAACAAGAAATCAGACGAGAGCATAACTCCAATCCGTTACAACGTCATGAACATGTACAATACATAGTATATTAAATAATAGACAGTGTTCCAGATCCATCTACCAGCTTCCATCCACCACATCATTTCCATGCAGGTCACCATGCAGTACGGTCCGTGCATGTTACTACGCATGGATGGACTGTGTGTATACCTGTGCTCAACACTGCATGTATTAGGAACATCAATTCATCACAAATCATCATGATTATGTGCCCGCACATTCCAAAATGGATAATAAATATATAGGGATTAGTCATCACTCCACCAGTAAAAATTGTGTGGCATATTGGCTGGGAAAACATGGGAAAACTACCAGTACATGTGATTGACGTTGTAACGGATTGGAGTTATGCTCTCGTCTGATTTCTTGTTTCCACGCTTTTTTGTGGTTCCCCTGGCCAATCCTAGCAATTTTTCACATTGCAAATGTTTTTCTAGTCGGATAAAACATATAATTGGACACCGTACCAAACTCATATACCTATTGTTCACCCTCCCCTATAGTGGTCAGGAGCGTACTGGTATGATGTTATCTTGTGGTAGAACTCCCTCGTTTGGAGCCCAGACCCCCATGGTGGGCAGTATGACCCGCTCTCAAACACCCATGCACGACGGTGAGTTGGGGGGGGGGGGGGTATGTAACATTTCTTAATTTGATTTTTTTACAAGGTAGACTCCTTTATTAATTTTAAGTTTAATTTAAGTTTTGTTTTTAGCCTACATTACTTGCGTAGATTCAACTAAATCAACTTTTTTCTACATGTATATATAATTATGCAAACACCTTTTCCCTCTTCTCTGATCAATTAACTCCATGCATGTAGCCATTAGTGAAATTCATATCCTTTTGCTATAATTATACCTTGAGTGTCTGTAACTATATATACATGAGGCTAGTAATTTTCCCCCTCTTCTCCACAACGTATATAAACACTCCAGCAAGGTGATGAGTCTGTCACTGTGTAAAACTGTGCGCGGTTGTTTAGCTCACTCAGTATTGTTTCTCTCTGCGGTACAATCAATAGCCACTGCTTCGAGCAAGTTTGACAATGCACATGCACACTCTATATAATTATCACTATGTGTTTGTGGATCTGGAGATGCATGCCTTCCATTGTCCCACGACCCCACAAACACTCCCACTTCTTAGTTGACTTGATATTTTTATCAACTGCTAAGTCTATCTACGTTACGTTTAATGTTGTCATACTTCACTGAAATTCAAAATATGCTGCTGGGAAATTTTTAATATCTCTGTATTACAACCTCACACATTCACACAAACGGGTCCAAACAGAGGTCACTTAGTGACACTCATCAACATTGACGAGAGGGGCGGGATTGTTAAACTGACCGGCTGGCGCGTGATGCTGACTCTGCAACTATAGCTGTCCTTGTGCATCACTGAACTTTAAACCTTGAACTCTTAAAGTTTACAACTGTACTTTGATCAGTTCTGAAAATCTATAATAATTCTACAGTTGAGGTAGCCATCACAAGACTGAGTCCTGGTTCACATTCTTCACACAAGCTCGATTGTAGGCACATGCACTTTCATCAGGGCTGCATAGACTTACGTTGACTGGTTTTTGCACACAATAGTCAAATGCACAGTATATACTAACAATATAACCTGTTTCATTGGCTACTATAGTCTACTGCTTCTGAGTAATTCATCTCATTGGCTACCAGCTGATACATTTCTCGGGCATTGTTAGCTCGCGATCGTCGAAGTCTCATGTCTGCAGCACTAGCTCGTAAGTTTCTTATGGTGTCCTCCATCTTCAGCCATGTATTGCTCTTCTTGAGTAGACAAATTTGTAAAAATGGTACCAGAGGGTTGTCACAAATAAGAAGCCATGCATCGACGTATTGGCTAGTACTGACTGATCTTTCTTTGTATCTTTGACATAGGAGGTGCAAAATGCAAGAATAGCAACATTGAATAGATAATATAGAGTTTCGAGGGAATCACAAATTAAACTTACTTTTGTACAAACGATTATTCAGTAGTTTCCAGACAATCAGTCCAAATGATAGAACTCCAGCTGATAGAATAGGGAGGTAAGCCATGGCAGTGACAAGATTATGAAAAATCAAGGCAAAAAGGAGTAGTTCCACCCAGTAGCGATGCTTGGGAGTGAATGGAGCATGGTATGTATCCATGAAACCAATGTAGTACGTGTTCTTGGTCCATATCAAAACCTTGGAACAGCGTGGAAACCATTGTCCAAAGAAGAGCAGTATACAGTGAAGAATCCACCGGCAATGAGGATGATGGCTGCAGCAACAAACCAAGGGGATCGCGAACGAAATATTGCACATTGCTATCGTACACCCAAACTATATATCACTTTTACCATCAGGATAATCCAAGACCCTGTGTTGTAGTGCAGCAATGACAAACCGTAAGAATTTAGGAGTAGGACAAGTGTGCCTAGGGCAGCAACTGGGTTCCTGTTGGAGAGGAGTTTTGCAAAATACTTCTAAAATGAATAAAAAACATTAGAAGAAACAAGTAAGCGGGAAAAACAAGTTGAAAGCACTTTTGCTTGAGAGTTCATTCCATTGTAAAAGCATGTCTCAATGCCTAAATCAACAGTCAACCATGATAAAAATAACTATTAACTTCGAAAAGTCTATGTTAGCGTAAAAATGAGGCCATGAATGTCCAGTTACTATAGTGATGTTGAGCACGAGAATTAAAGCAACTAGCAATATACCTGCCATCGCAAATGGTATTAGTAGAAGATTGAAAAGATTAGAGCATTCTTTACAATTTGACGTAGCCAACACAAGACTGAGTCCTGATTCACATTCTCCGCACAAGACACCACTTCGATTGTGGGCACACTGTTCATCAGGGTTGCTTAGATTTACTTTCTCTGGCTGCAGAATACAAGTCCCAACTTGTATTCTGCAGCCAGAGAAAGTAAATACTGGTTTTTGTACGCAATAGTCAAGTGTACAACTGCTAACAACATAAATTATATATCCTGTCTCATTGGTGGTATTTATGACATGTGTTAATACTTCTTTCTAGCGTCATACCGTTCCATTTTCCTCAAAACAATTTGTTATCTGATATCTTTATTGCTAGTCTGGATTACGGTCACATGCACTTGCACTCAATATCGGACTGAATTGGCTTGAGTCCACTAGTATGTGCAGAGTTCAAAAGAAATATTAATAAGTTGTTTTGAAATTCCCAAATTGATAATGTTAGTGTTTGATGTAGATCTAGCCTCGAATCCACGCCGGCTTAGATTGGGGCTACATCAACAATGACAACAGCAAGAAAAAGTAAGGCCTGGGAACGAGGCTAAAATTTATTGTATTGCAAAGGGGAGGAGCTAGTTCTAGGAAAGCGAGGAATAATTATGTCCAACGTCGACCTTTGAACCATACACATAAAATACGCGTTTTAGTGGTAAAAAACCGTAAATATTATTAATTTTTTCTTCAGAGCAGACTGAGCGCTAGCTAGCTAGGGCCTGGGGCCAGGGAGAGCAGACTGCATGCAGTCGCTGCTAGCCTCCTTGTGGTGAACCATGTATCCTCTACTATCTATGGCACAAGTAAGGTAGTCTATACATATTAAATAGCTAGCTCTAGCTGGTACACATAGATAGACGTAGACTACATGTGTTAGACTGGCGGCGATAGCCGCCCGAGCGCGTAGCGTGAGCGACTGGCAAACTGCCTATCAGTCACTTGTCTCAGCGGAAGTGTAATAGATCGTATGACACTACTAAACATGAATATCGTTATAGATAATGTGGTTAAATTTTGCTATGAGATTCAGCTACTATATGGAATGCACTGAATCCCCTGAAGTGTAAGTGCGGTTACAATTACGGGGCTAATATGACGTTGAGCAATCTGATAGGCTGCAATGCTCGTTGCAGCTGAGACGAGTGACTGATAGGCAGTTTGCCAGTCCCTCGCGCTATGCACGCGAGGGGCTGTCGCCGCCAGTCTCTATACATGTGTCTGATGTAGATATCTCAGTAGTACTCAGATCAGTAAAGACAGACCCTTCCCACCACCTCCACTCTTGTTTCTTCTTTTCCACTATATCCATTTACTCGATACGTTTCATACTATCTATCTCACTTTTTGTTTCACCATTTCCAATTCCCAGGCCGTACTGTGTGAGTGAAAGCAATCTTTGAGATCTGCAACATCTCAGTCTACTGAAACGGAGTCTGGTATCTTCACTTCTCATTTCTGGATTCTTTACCCATGTTCCAGTGCATCATTATGCCTCGAGGCGTAGCCGCACGAGGGATACGGTAAAGCTGACTGTGTGTGTGTCTTAGCTGTCTGTCTGTCTGTCTGTCTGTGTGTGTGTGTATTCCAGCTATAACTGCTCAACGGTTACAATGCGACGAAAACTAACAGCTTCTATAGGCTTCTAGCCACGTTCTCTTGGATTTTGATTCGTGGATTAGCAAACTAAAGCTTCTTTCTCGAGTTATGGCTAGTTTGACTCACATTGAAGGCTGTTGTTGGCTACAAGAGTTAGAAAGAGCTGCTAAAGAAGCTAGCTATTTTAGTAGCCATTATTGATTGAACTGCAGACACACCCCTATTCCTGGATGTAGATCTAATGCGCATGCGCGCTCAATACCACGTGTAAGAGAATCCATTTTGCGGAGAATCAGCTTTGTTGAGGTCCAGGTAAGCCACAAACCAACCTTTTCTGATAATTACTCAATTTATATTATTCGTTACTGTGTTTAATCAATTGCTAACACCTATTCTGTCAATTTGAAATCATAATTATTGCAAATTATTAACCTTTCTAATACTTGTGAGCGAAAGCAAAAACATGGCGAGAGGCATTAGCACAGCGCCAGCTTGAACACTAGTTTAATACTGTGTGGCTTGTGCGCGCTACAGTACACATTTTTTTATCTTCAAATTTTGATTGGAGTTCTACTGGAGCTATTGGCACAGATCTAGCATCGTCCTTGGGACCAAGACTATAGGACAAATCAGACTGCTCATATACAGTGAAATATACAGTGAAGAGACGAACACAGATGGCAGAATGTTCTTTCATAAACTTTAACTATAATTATGATTGTTTTTTGCGCAATAAAACAATTCAGTTACTCTTTAGTCTTACAACATGTTGGGAGGAGCACATTAATTTTAATACCCTGCAATGCAGCATAGATCTAAATGCATGCACTATATAGAGATTTTAAAGTTTCATGTGCTTGTGCATAATCCTCTGGAGCCGCCCCCACATCACAAACAAATTATTATAAGGTCAAAGTTCATGGACATATTCCTTTAGGCTACTAGTATAAATAGTAATCATGGCTAGCACTATCACTAGCAGTGATGCTTGCTTATTGCAAGAGCTAGATTGGGATAAGCAAGATGTTGCCTTCCATAACAACAAGGGGAAAAATGTTGAGCTGTCAGAGAAGGACACAATAGTCAGCAGAGTGAAGGGGGCTACTGCAGTCCGCGGCATTGTGTTTACAAGAGAGCCTCTGTCCATTGGGCAAATATTTCAAGTAGATATACTGCAGCAAGATTTTTGGGGAACTGAGTCTGCAAATTTGGTTAGCCAGCAGTATAGCTACTAATTTGTAATATAGATCTAATTTATCCTCTGTCAATGCAATACAGAGACTTGGGTTCACTGGAGAGGATCCTTCCAGCTCAATACTGCCCCTTAAACCCCAGTTGGTGTGGGATCACGGCCTCAAGCACTTGCTCACTGTTTGCAAATCTGTCCACTACAATGGAAAACATTGTGGTACTTTCAATTCTCTTAATTTTGCGAAGTCAATCGGTATATTACTCACAAATAAGGGAGATCTTCACATTTGCACTAACAAGAAGTGGAGCAGTGCCATTCATCTCGACAACTACCCCCTCAACATACCAATGTGGGGGGTGGTGGAAATGATTGGAGGTAGTAGAAAAATGAAGGCTGTCACTTGGACGGGTGAGTTCGTTTGAAGCTTGTATCACAGTATTTATTTTATTCATAATTATAATTATATATCTATATCTAATTATTTTTGCATGCATGCATAAATTATAGATCTAACATAATAGAGTAAAATGGCCTATTTATTTAACCACAGTAATGTGCTTTACAGCTCTGACATGCATTAATTACGATACGTTCGTGAAGCGTCCTTATAAGTTCATGAAGTCATAAAATTAAAATCACAAATATTGTAAGTATTTATCAACTTTTTGAGACTATACACAAACTGGTGGCGAAGCCCTGAGTGAATGTGGTGACGTTTTTTTAACTTGTGGTGAATCTAGTGTACTAGGCTACTATAGCTACTCTATCTTGGTATAGATATCGTATTAGTAGAATGTTTTGCAGGTGAAAACCTAAGTTGCGAATGAGCCAATCAGCATAAAAATTGACCTTTTGCGATCTAACTATTGCGTTCTGACAATGATCGTGTGTATTTACCAGTACTAATATTGTTGCGAATTGATCGACCCTCGCAAAGTTCGCGTATGTTTTAGTAATACAGTAGTGCAGACTCCCGGTGGTCTATTTTGTAAGCGGCTGTTACAAATAATTATTTGCCTCAAAAGTTCATGTGAGGTGCAAAGCACAGTGTCACAATTGTGTCTAACAAATGTCACTTTTTCATGCATACAGTTGGGAGCACATATCCGCCATATGCTGAGAAAAGAATGATGGACATGGGATTACTCAAAGGAAACGAAGAAGCAAGATTAGAGCCTCAAAACAAACAGGATATCGATAAACCGGCAATGGAGGCAAATGTTATTCAACAGCTGGAAGAATCTCTTAAACTTGAAATGCAAGATAAACTACAACTACTTCAAAGAAATATCACTAGACAATTACAACAACAAACGGCAGGCTTCAATCACCTCTTTCGAGAGATGAGAGAAGTCATCGCTTCTGGACACCATCATTGTCAATTGGATTGCCGTGGTAATCAACAGGAAGAGGAATTTTGGCAAGTATCTCCGGAAGAGGTGTCAATTAGAGAGAACGAGATAATTGGCCAAGGGGCTTGGGGCAACGTTACCAAGGGTTCCTTTAGAGGAACAACTGTAGCTGTCAAACGACCACATCGCGAAATCCTTCAGGGCATAACAGTGGAGACAATTCGTCGCGAGATTCGTACTATGGCTCAGATTCGCCACCCCAACCTTGTCCTCTTTGTTGCCGCCGTCCTCAACGAGCAAACAGGTCCCATGATTGTCACAGAGCTCCTAGATACCTCTTTACGTTCTGCCTACCAGGACGATCGTGTTGGTCCTAATAAGCGAAGGATCTTTGGAGACATCTCCTCAGCTCTGGTTTATCTCCACCGACAGAGAGAACCCGTCATCCACAGAGATGTGAGCTCTGCTAACGTCCTCCTTCTCTCTCTACCCAACGACAAATGGCTTGCCAAACTCTCTGACTTTGGATCAGCCAACCTAGCTCGAGATGCCACCACCCCCGGTCCAGGTGCCATCCTGTACACTGCCCCCGAGGCCTATCCTCGTCCACCTATGTCACCTCAACCACAACTACAACAGACGACAAAGATCGATGTGTACAGTTTTGGAGTGCTTACTTGTGAGGTGGTGAATGCCAGACTTCCAGAAGCTGCTATCTTTCAGAGTCTGCTGATGCACATGGAAGGTGTATGGCCAGAGCTCCACCCACTCATCACCTCCTGCGTCTCTCATTCCCCTCAGGACAGACCCTCCATGGACACTGTGCTACAGCACATCAAACAATTGAACTGGGAGCCTTAGCATTGGTACATGTTAATTTTTTTCTGATTATTGTTATTGTTTAAACTAGTGTATAGTTATATATTATTATGTGGTGTGAAAAATGACTCTGCAAACAAGGTGGGGGAGGAGCTGCTCATGCATGCAAGGGATCACAAGCCATGTGGACTATAGTACCATAACTAGATCTATGACTATTATAATACTAAAGCTATAGCTACAGAAGCCAGCCTTGATAGATCTAGCAGCCACGTCCTCAACACTGTCTGCTCCCTTTGCACCTACCGTGGTTTTACATCCCTGGCTAGATCTATGTCCCCTCCAGCACTGGAGTCAACTTCACTCTGAGCTACCCTCAAGGTTGCTTCTCTTCACTGTGGTCAGTGTTACTGTGTGTGTGGGGGGGGGAAGGGGATACTATAGTACAAGCTGTGCCCGTAAATCAGCAGTTAAAGTTAAAGTAGATCATTGTGTCCTTATTAAATCATTATTGTAGATCTAAATGCCAAACGTACCGTATATATAGAGCGAAATTTTCGAGGAACTTATATTTCGTGGAATGCATGGCTTCTAAAAAGAATTTCGTTGCACAATGTTTGTGAGATGACTGCTTACCGGAAACCACGCCTTTAATCTTTGCACGTTTATAGCAGAATTTTCGTGTAAGATTGCTAACCCGCGAAAACAGCCAAAAATTAAGCCCCTCGAAAATTTCGCGTTATACGTAGTAGACTATACATGCATATAGTTATTTTGCCATAATCAAAGGCCAAGGCCTTTAATTCCTGTTTCAGTAGCTATATCGATAATAATTATGGTCAATTTGAAGTACCTATAATTATAAGTCCCTATAATATAGGCTATACTGTTTCTTTACCCCCCCCCCCCCCACACACACACACACACACACACAGCCACAGCCACGGGGCAGACACTGCGTTGTGACGCATCAATTGAGCGTATTGAGATCACAACTCGTACGAGAGAGCTGTTGTTGGGGGAGGAGCCCGAGTGTTTCAGTGTGCAGGCTTTTGATGAGGAAGATACGTATGTTTAGAAGGGGTTAATTACAGTTAAGTAGTGGGTGTGTCGATATAGTCATCCATCACTAGGTTGGCTGGGAAATTTGTAATCCATTCTCTTAGCCTGGATGTAATTATAGTTTTGTACCTTAACATTATTCTCTGGTCCTTATAGCTAATTATATGTTATAGCTAGTTATAACATGGGCACAGGGATGTATATATATATATAGCATAACTGAAGCACAAGGGCTGAGCCACCAGTGCAATACTAATATGCCAGAATGCATCCCGAGTGCACGTGTTATAATTTGTTTATATCCCAAGGACATAGCAACATAACTGTCGCGTCTTAGTAACACAATAAATATAGAACAGAATAAATTGACAGAGACAACCCTTGACACAGCTCTATATGTGCTCTTCTCAGACGATAATATGCCAATATGATTATCTGCGGTGTATATAACATTGGCATGGACAAACGAATGGCTTGATGAGACCATGCAGTTCCAATGCACTATACTGCAAAACAGCCTCACCCCTATATATACGGTGTCAAACTAAGCCAAAGAAGCTCGTCTCTACACTGCTGCAAAAGCTCGAGCCCCCTCCCCCCACTGCAGCAAAAAGAGTTGCTTCTAAATGCTATAGTGCTATGATGAATCTAAGCCATGCATCACACGCGAGGACTATAGGAACACAGAATCTCAATTTTAAAACCGGCATGGTTGCAAAGAAGAAATTCCAGCAGTGCTGAAAAATTTACAGTGCCAATGGCTGCATGGACTTAATTCAATACTTGTGTTTCTCATTATGTTATTTCATTATAATATGTCAGTCTAATGCCAGAGGGGAATTATGTGGTTAGTGCATTATGACTGCATGTGCATGTGCACGGTTAATGCATTATTCTGCATATTGCACTTAGCAACAATGTAGCAATCGCCGTGAATGGGATATAGCTATATAAATAAGTTATAAGTCTCTTTCTCCCTTCAGACAATAATTTTTTAATTATAGCTACAGTTGGGTCACATCTTCGAGTGCATGGACACTCTTCCCTTGCGAGGAGACCACTCACCAACAAGCATCTCTCTGAGGCAATGCATACTTAACTTTATACCTTCCTCTTATTCCACTGATCCTGTCATCGGCAGTCTATAGAGTGAGAGGTGTGTGTGTGTGTGTGTGCTGCGTGTGTGCGAGAGGGTATAGTCTGCATGGTGTGTGTGTGGGTTGGGTGTAGCAGGTACACTACTCCACTGTCCAACAGTTTTGGAGCAGAGGAGATTCAAAAGGCCACCAATTGTTTTACAACTGTAAGCAGTGACAACTGCATGTTTTGAAACGCATCAACTGTGGGTAACGCTGACTAGCGTTAATTACTGGTGCATTGGGTCTAAAGGTCAGGACTAAGTATTTTCTAAGTAGAAAATACTTGTCAAGTATAAATCACAGTACTGTGATTTATACTTGACCTTTACCCTGTATAACCCCCTCTAGTTTCTTGAAGGTTTCATGGGTTTTTCATTACACCATGGAACTTCTAATTAATGTGTATTCTCAATCCCTCTCAATGACTTGCTTGCAATCATTTGCGAATGACGCTGTACAAGCCTTTTTGTTGTGTTTCTAACTATTGTGATTGCATGTTCATGCTCACTTCAACTTCCGTGCGCGTGTGGTTAATTGTGGCGGTAGGCGGAGGCGGGTGACCCTTCTCGGCCACCGTATTTCTTTGCCTTTCTCTCTTTTGCGACAATTCGCAATCGAAAGAGCCTCGCATTCAAAACCGATACAGCAGATAGTAGCACTTTTTACTAAAGAATCCAATAGTAATGAAATTAAGTAAAGTGCATGTGACAAGTTTATGGCAACATTAAGAGGATTCTCATTGCAATTTAATTATTGCTCTATGCAATCAGGCCGAGTTTTTACTCTTGCATACTATTGTGTGATAATGCTATTAAAGCTAGTTCGTAGGATTGTGAAGTCTGTATCTGTCTGGATTATCTACTCTGTCTGGTAGATCTTCCTCTAAGCCGTTGTCAGTGTTCATGTAGCCTTGTCTCCACGCTCTGATTCGACTGATGAGTGTGTTCATTGTTCTCATTCTTGACAGTATCCAGTAAACAGTAAGGCAAGTCATGTAGACGAGTGGGATGATTGCCACGACAACTCGGAGTGCTTTGCTTATTTTCAAGACAAGGATTGATTTTAAACTTGAGAAGTTGGTGGTTTCTCCAATAGTATAGAAAGCTGCCAAAAAGGCCCAAAAAGTGATATCAATTTTAGCGTACTTTGACAAATGTTTCTTGTATGGTTGAATAGCTGCTGTAAGTACAATGATGATTATAATTATGAGTACTATAAAGGAGCTATAGTTGCCATCTAGTATCATAGCATAAGTTAGAGTCAGTGAAACGCGACCTACCAAAGGCACCGCTGCAAACCAGCGATAATCTCGTGTTCCATCTGTTCCGTTCTTGTAGTAACCCTGAAAAGAGTCCATCAGTGCATGGATTATTCGACCCTTGATTTTGCAGCAGTTCAAAGCATTTTGGCAACACTTCAGTTGGTAGAAAAGAAGAAAACTCGTTGCTATGATCAGTAATCCAGAACAGGTTATTGCTGGGACAGCATATGGAATATGTTCATTCCCAAAGTACTCGATGGTAGCGTCATTGTACAGCACCCAAGTAATGTTGTCGTTTGTGATGCTATAAGCTCTTACTGGAATAAGTAGGTCAGCAGACACAAAGAAAAACTTGCTATATGAAAGCACAAAGAAAGTAGCATAAGCATCAATTACTGTAGTCTTACTCTCCCAGTTTCTACGCACAAGTGTGAATACATGACGGAATGGTCTCCACAAGATGACTACTAGTCTAAAGTTTCTAGCATGTAACTCGATCAAGATATACGAGACAACAGTCAACATTAGTGGGTAGATAGCCACTGCATAGTCCAGAGCTAAGACTGTGAGTGTGGACACATCAAGACAAATGTCTAGATCAAGAATTCTAAAAAAGTCTAAATTCCAAATTTCGTACATAAGTTCAATTATCTGAATAGGAACCTTCGACTCAGGGTGATTATGATTATACGTTACAACACCTCGACTGTAAGTAGGTATGGATATTATCTGGCTGAAAATAATGTAGCCATGGAGATGAGAAGAGTTTGCATTGATCTTGAAGAATAGGACCAGAAAGTAAAATACTGTAAGTGGACCGAATGCTACGAGAATGTACTTCCAGATATTTCTGTTCCTCTCAGGGCATTTCACACATCTCATGTCGTAAGAGTAAGCCAGTGGAGAGTGTCCAGGTAGACACCTCCCACACAGTCTTCCTGTTCTGTTCCACCTCTCCTCACACATGAATTGATTTAGTTGGGATAGATCTTTTGGCAATGGAAGGTAGTCACTTTTGTAACGATTCTTCTCACAGTTTTCAATGCAATTCCCTTGAATCAACTGATTGGTCACATTGTCAAATGTCACACAGTGGCAACGAAGAACAGACAGCTGCAGTGTATCTTTGTCACATCTGAGTGCATAATGATTCATCAACTCATCTTTGCAAATGCACTTCGTTTTGTTGCATTCGGTCCATGGCAGACAATCGATGTCTGCTTTACAACTGTGTGGTTGAGTGCTACCTTGTGTCCATTCATCTTTTTGACATTGCATAGAACTAGCAGACAACAGTATAATATATAGGATTGCTAGCACATTCATAACTTGGCTTTGGAACTTCTTCTTTGAGCTCATGATCACAAAATATAATTTGCTGTTTAATCATTCTTCAATTTATTCTAGCAGTTTCGTAATTATTGTGAGTACACTGTATAGATGCTTTAATTAGCTGTGTAAGCAACACTATGTTTCTTCTCCAAATGGTGCATATATTATGCTATTATGTTTAGAGTTGTGAATTCAACATTGGGGTACTTACCATTCCTATAAACATGTTGTTTATAGTCAAATACACAATTAAATTAAAGTACAGATTTTAATCACACCAATGCATAATTATGCATGTGCGCTCATTATTCTTAGAAACGTTGAGTCGCGGTATAAGATATAAGGTATGAAAGAGAATATCTTTTCAAAACAGCCAGCACATCTCTGTTGACAATCAGGTTCCCTGCAGTGTAAGATGATATACAAAGCAATAACAACAATGAAAATCTGCTTCTCTATACTCCTAACTATACATGTTGATTTCTCAATTCCACTGGTGCAGATAATGTACAACAACAGTATAATAGTGCCATACAAGTTGCCATTAATTTTAGCATAGTACACACATAGTTTAAGTAGTACTAAATAATTATTTCGAGGAAACTTTCGCGGAATGACCATTAGAAACGTTTTTGCGGATTTAATATTCGCTGAATAGTAGCCTTTTTGCAGCATGCATACATTGCGATATTAATTGGGGGTATAAATGTTTGCGGTAGATGCTTGATCAGCGAAAACCATGAACATTTATACCCTCGAAAAATATACCCGCTATACAGTATATACGTAATGTGCTATAAGCTTAGCAGACTATAATTATGGTTCCTTATACACATGTACCATATAATTTTACCCAAGATCACAATGGCAGTATACAGGCCTTCCACTGACATTTACCACTATACGTAAGAGAGTGGTGTGTGTGCGTACAAGGAGCATAATGAGCTAGATGATTCAATTGCTATCAAGCTGCTTGTGTGGATATGTGAGGGGGCAGTAGGAAGATAAGGTTTGAGTGGATATTAGTTAATGTACAGTGCAAAGGGATTTATGGCTGCATGTATACATCAATTCAATTCATTCAGCAATATTATACATAATTATAACTATACAGCACAAACCTATATAGACCAGGTAAGCTACGTTTACTTTTCAATGAGAGGGAAGTGTTGCAGGATGGTGTTCACGTCAATTCTGTTGAGTATCATGAGTTTGCAGTGAGTGGCTGCTCTCACAGTCGCAGTGCGGGGGACACCACCAAATAGGAAACCATGCAAGCTGTGGGGGGGAGGCAATTACAAAAACAGATTGTTGAGGCAGTGGATTTATATATGTACCACTTGTAGAACCGGTATTGATAGCAATTAATCATGACTAAACAATTACATGTACCTCTCCGATGTATTTAGCTGCCTATACCGAGGATAGTAGTGACCACCACCTGACTTAAATCTTCAGCAAGAATCTGAATTCCCGGAAAATATGGTACAATAGTGCATGAGTAAAAACAATAGCAAGTGGGTAGGCTACAGGTGTGCATGTGATAAACATGGCGAAGTCATTATGCAGCTTAACAATGCCAATGGTATCAAACAAACACGTGATTCGTATCAGGGTGACCATACAAGGAATCTTAGAGCTTAAAGGTAGATCTCATAACAATTTGCAGTTTTCTAAGTAAGAGTATGAGCTAAATCCTTACGCTTGAAATGGTCGAGGAAAGACATCCAAGGCCAGAGGAGCAATTGTTTAGTTTTAGAAATGTGCAGCTATTCAAGAATGAAATCCTTGGTACTGGTTCTATGGAACTGTGTATAAAGCCAAGTGTGACCAGCTATTCTGTGCTGCCAAAATCCTGTATCCAGCGTTACTCAAAAGGCATGATGATCCTGATCCTGGCTTTGAGCATAGACAACCTTTCCAGAGATTTGAATTAGAATGTCGATTTCTTAAAAGCATTAACCATCCCAATATTGTGCAGTACTTGGGGACCTATTGCGATCCCGACACAAATGCACCAGTTCTTCTCATGGAGCTCATGGACGAGAGTCTGACACACTTCCTGGAGTCATCACCTGGAGACATTCCCTACCACATCCAAGTCAACCTCTCCTATGACATAGCTCAAGCACTTGCCTTTCTCCACTCCAATGAGATCGTCCATCGCGACCTCTCCAGCAACAATGTCCTACTATTAGTCAGGCCGTGCTAAAGTTGCCGATTTTGGAATGTCTAAAATAATAGCCACTGGTAGAGTGCACTTCGCAATGATGACAACATGCCCTGGTACACCAGCCTTCATGCCTCCTGAATCTTTAGATGAGCTACCAGTGTACACTGACAAAATAGACATCTTCTCCTTTGGTGTACTGGTCATTCAAATCTTGACACAACAGTTCCCCAATCCAACAAATCGATTTGAAGTGATACCTGACATAGTCAATCCTAACAACCCTTCCCTCAATGTAAGAGCTCAAGTGTCTGAAGTGCAACGAAGACGCGCTCACATCAACTAGCTGGACTCCACCCACCCTTTCTTACCGACAGCTTTAAACTGTCTCAACGATGAAGAAGCTGATAGGCCAACATCACAGGGGCTTTGCTCAGCGATTAGTTTGTTAAAAATCAAAATGACATACCATGAGAGTTGTCAACAAGATAGAGGTCAGGTGATCTGTGTGAAAGATGAAATAATCTGTGTCAAAACTGAACAGGTCCAAATTAAAGATGAAGATTTAGTCTCCAAGATTCACCAATTTCCAGAGAACCAAAGATATCAATTGGAAGCAAAAGACGCTGAGATTGAAAGATTAACGCATGAACTACATGAAACTACCAGACAAATTCATGAAAGAACAAGACAGTTAAAAGAGACAAACCAACAAATACAAGATACTGAACAAATCATCGCTCAACTTAATAAGATTGCTAGGAAAGAAACAGAAACGGAACAGAACGATACCGATGTCAAGCAACAATCACACCCTGAACGAATTCTAGGAGCCGGCACTGCCGAAACACAGGAAATAACAGTATCAATTGAAGGTTCAACAACAACACCATATGCCACAGTTTATGACCAAATTGCTATAGTAGACGACAAAGCATATTTCAAAGCTCACGACAATGTTATATTAGAATACAGTACAACAAGTGCGAAGTGGTCAGCAATCAAGGGCCCACTTTCTAATGGCTTCTCAATAGTTAGTGTCGACAATATCCTAACAACTGTAGGAGGAGATGGATTGCTTTCTTATTCAAATAAACTCTACTGCTACCAGAACAAAAAATGGGTCGAAAAATTTCCTCCAATGAAGTGTAAACGTCGCTTTCCAGCAGTAGTTTATGCACAGATAAATCTGGTTGTAATTGGAGGAAGCAACACCAATAAGTTTCAGGATCAATATTTCAGTCAAGGTGCAGTAGAAGTTTTGAACACCAAAACTTCACAATGGTCTGTAGTGAAGCAAATTCCACGGGGAGATCTATACACGCTTATTTCAGCCACTGTACATGACAATCATATCTACGTACTAACAGTTGAGGAGTTTATCTTTGAAGCAGGCATAACCAGCACTTTAGGACTGGTTCCAAAATCATGCAGATCAAGTTTATTTTCTTGCTCAATAGCTAATCTGAAAAATCCAAAGTGGCAAAAATGTTCTTCCGTACCACGATTACATACATGCATTACTTCGATTAACGGACTCCTGTTGGCTATCGGTGGCTACAAACAAATCGTTTATCCAAATCAGTACCTTGTCTCAACAGACCCTGTAAGTAACGACATTTTCGAGTACAATCAATTGAAAGACGAATGGAATATTATTGGACAGATGTCAGTGCCAAGATCATACTGTTCAGCTGCTGCTCTTACACAAAATAAACTTATAATTGTAGGCCGTGCTCATTTATTTAACAGTTTTGAGGCCAGATCTACAGCGGACTTTGTAAACATTGACGTATAATTGCGTAATAATGTTCCAGTGTGGCACGCACACGCATGCTGCATGCACACTCCGCCTAAGCACTAATTAGTGTGGTATGTATGCAAATAATTTTTTTTATGTTCAATTATCGTATATATAATTATACCAGGTAAATTTAGCTAATGAAACAATTGAGCTATTAATTTATAGTGGTGATTTTTAATTTGAAGATTATGCTGCATGACATCAATCAATAATGATCATGTGCGATATACTGGGACATAAATTAAAAAAATGAGGGATTGGAAACGGATAATTACATCCACGTAGTTAAGTTCCTCGAGATCTTTCACATTGAACTGTAGAGCTTCTCTATACTTCTGTGATTCTCTCAGAGCTTTCTCCAGAGATCACAATGTCGTCGACATAGACTCCTATTAGGAATGTTTCTCCTTCAGATGCAGTGTAAATACATGGATCATTAGCAGATTGGACAAAGCCCATACTCTTGAGATGAGAGTCGAGAACATAGTTCCAACATCTGGGGCTTTGTTTCAAACTGTACAGGCTGTGCTTCAGCTTACAAACTAAATGTTCCTTTCCTTCACAACAAAACCTTTTGGCTGCTTCATGTATATACTTTCTCTTCAAGATAACCATTGAGGAGCGCTGCAGTGACATCTAATTGATGTATAACTTGAGACCTTTCTGAACAGAAATAGCAACCAGGCTACGAACAGATTCAAATCGAATGACCGAACTAAATGTTTCGTCGCAATCCAAACCTAGTCTCATGAATCAGCCGCCGTTCCTTTGGAACACCGTCTGAGCACTCTTGTCATGAAGTCAATTCAAAATGGAATGTTGATTGCTCACAAAACCAATGGAATGTAATTAAATTCGTGATCTTACGCCCACACATATTTGCTAATTGTTAATATAAATGTACAAATCTTCAAGCGAAGGCATCTCTCTCTATTTGTGTTTTGCTTGTGGTGCTAAATCTTACCCAAGGACCCCTGCTTGGCTTGCTTATGCTTCGCAGCAGCTTCTATGTACGAAGTGTTTACCATGCGTAAATGCATGCGTAATGATTATCCAAATGCGTTGAGCAAAGTGCAGTTCTTTGCTACCTCCAAGTTCATCACCTGACTGGACTTCTGCAATCTGATTGGTCAAGACGGAATTCCGTCTTGGCACATAAAACGATGACGAGAGTGCTCAAACGGTGTTCCAAAGGAATGGCGGCTGATTCATGAGACTAATCCAAACCATGTCTTTGTGAAAAGCCTTGTGCAATGGCACACTTGCATAACGTTAAATTAGAGAAGCCGTATTTACGGTCCGGGGGTTAGAGTGTTATAATTAGGGCTGCACGCTATAATGAAAGCGTACTGGAATCTGACATTCCTGGAGCGTCACTCTGCGGTAGGGACCCAAGCCAGCCTAAGATTCCAGAGTTGAAGAGGTGGCTAGTTTGTCGTGGAGGATCTGTAAGGGGGAATAAAGCAGACTTGGTTGCAAGGTATATCATAATAGTTATATGCAAGCTAAAATTAATAGTGAAATAGGTCTAGAAGACTAAGTTAGATATAGCCTAGCCAGCTTCCTATTATCTTCTATGTTTTTTACAGAGTGAGAGACTACATAAAGAATGGTTGGGCTAATCAGCTGATCAATCCTGATGGTACCACTCAAGCGTGTAGTATTCCCACCGCTTCACAGCAGATGGTTTCAAATGATCAGCCGTTGGAGTGGAATTGTATTAAGACTTTGTACAAAGACCCATCTGGTGTCCTCAATTTCACTAATGCTCAGATTGTGACCTATTTGTGGCTCTACTGTTTCGGACGGTCTTCAAGCAAGTGATTTTAAAGGCATGAATCAGAACGCATCCAATCTGTTTCAGTGTGGACATGTATAACGTATTCAAATAGGTACAGCTACCAATATTTGGGTAAGGGCAGACTACCTACCCGAGATGAAAAAGGATCGCATATATAAACTCTTGTTATGCCTCAATTGTCATACTTTTGACGTTCTAAGTGCACAGTGTGGATGCCCTGCTGGCAAAGGACTGGCTGCCAACTGCAAACATATAGGTGCATTGTGCTATGCACTCGAGAGTTTCTGTAAGCATGGACAATTTCCAGATTTCCTCACTTGCACACAGAAATTGCAAGAGTGGAACAAACCCAGAAAGAAGAAAGTGGACCCTGTACCTGTTTTGGATATAAAGGAACACAATTACAAACTTAAAGGTTCATGGGGTCACGTACCCCAACTCAGTATGACCCCAGGCCTCCAAATTTTCGGTTTAAAGACGCTACCGAGCAACTAAGAACTGATCTACTCTCGTTGCCGCACTCATATGCTCTGACCACTCTATTGGTTCCTTGTACCCAAAAAATTATGCGTGATCATTGTTACGCCGCCAGTGAAATGACAGCACCATGTAAGGATATCTTGTATTCTGAACTTGTTTGCCCTTACACCGAAGAAGAAATGAAGACAGTGTGCCCACTTATACAAAAAGCAGTATGAATGTATCCATGCTTGAAAGGCTCAGAATAGAAGAAGCTACTAGATCGCAAAATTCCTCTTCTGTCTGGTGTGTTGAACGCTCTCAGCGTATCACTGGGTCCAAATGTGCCTGTATTATTAAACAGGTAAAGAAAACCTCATCTCTTCTTCGAAGTGTGCTGTACCCTAAACCGTTAATGGACCCCTTACCTGCCCCTATCAAGTGGGGACGGGAAAATGAGAATCGTGCTCGGCTAATGTATGAAAAGCATATGAACGCTACTGGACACCTTGGTCTGACAGTAAGACCATGTGGATTCATCATTCATCCCTGTAAGTGTTGGCTAGGAGCCTCACCTGACGGTGTCGTTGTTGATCCCACTGCTGATATAAATTCCATGGCTGGATTACTGGAAATCAAATGCCCTTATTCTTGGCGGGACACTAAATTTAATGAAGCTTGTAAAGATCTCAATTTTTATTGTTCACTGGATAGTGCTACAGTCTAAAGCGAGATCATAGTTACTATCATCAAGTACAGTTGCAATTGTATGTCAGTTCAGATTTGTACAACTGGTGGGATTTTTGTGTTTTTAACAACCATGGAGTGATGGTTGAAAGGCTTACTCTTGATGTGGAATGGGTTCAGAAATACATTCCGCATAACATTATTTTGATGAATTTGTGCTCCCTGAGATTGTGTATCCTAAGAATAAGCCCCCTTACATTCTGTAACTTTTCATTATTGTATTCATGTTAATGTTTCATTCACAAAGTTTATGTCATCAACAATAATTATGTGCACAGTGGAGGCCAAAAATTAGTCAATGCAGCACAAACAAAAAACATTTGGTCCGTTAAATCAGTTAGAGTATTGGGAAGAGTACGCGCAATCCGTCTTGTCTCAACCATTTCACATTCTGTCAACTGAGGCTTTTCCCTTTAGAAAGGGGGGAATGTTCAGTTTAACACCTAGTGGGGTTAGATCATCTTGAATATCAAATCCACGGTCAGCCATCACTGAATCTCCACTCTCGAGAAGTTCCAGGAAACCACTTTCTCTCGTCAATGCCCTGTATCGGAGATACTACCGGGAAAAAGTTTCGATATAAAAATAATTGCACCTGATGGGGATATTCCAATTAAACCTTTGAATGTGTTGTTGTTTTTATAACTAGAGAATGTCATCTGCTGCACAACCGGCAAAGATGGCTTTTCCACATAAATTTCTGTAGCGTCTATTATGACCCTTGTAAACACATTTGGCATATAAGTGTTGATGACTTCTTGAGGTGGCCATATTGGAATGTCCTTTACTTTTAAATATATCCAAGTAGTAAATATTCTAGAGACAGTGGAAGTAGACACACCAAATCTATCTGCAAGATCTTGTTCTAGGAGCCCAAGTCTTAGCCTCATAAGAACCATGAAGAATTCTTCAATTGGCAAAAGGCTTCTAGTTTGACGACCACGGGCCTTGGTGGAAGAAATTGGGGTTCCGCTACTTTCTTTCTTCTGACTATTGGAACTCCAATATATTACATGCATCATTGACTGATGGGGCCCAGATAATGGTAGCACATGATAAAGCCATCGTATGTAGGGAATCCTGTATAGAATGCTACTTTGCGATCATCGTGAGCTGTACTTTGTATTGAAATCGGAGAAACTTGTTTAGTAAGAACTTCAACAGTATGCTCAAGCTCCTCCACACGATGCAACAAATCTTCAATATCAGTTCCTATTATGTCAGTACAAACTACCTTATCACAAACAGTTCCTGATATGTGCTCGCTCTCAGGCATACGCCGATCGGTCAATGGAGATTTTTCTCTTCTCTTCTGTGATGGTTTTCTGATAGTACTTTGAGAGGCTTGTGTAGGCAGTACAAGAAGTTTCAGAGTTGGATACTCGCCACTCATTAGCAGTCGCTTGCCTCCGGGGAAATGTTCACTACAAACTCGAGAATTATCAGTTAAGGTAAGTTCTTACGACCAATCTTGTGGATCCAAGTCTTCAAGAGTGGCTTGTTTTGTAGAGGCAGCCGATGGAAAGAAAGGTGACTATCACGTACCGATTTATTGCTACAGCCTGGCACTACACAAAAGTGCACCATGTCCGATGTATATAGCTAAAAGCGCGCTAGCAGCTATAGCTAGCTCTGCACAATAATTATTACACTCTAATCCCCGGACCGTAAATACGGCTTTTCTAATTTAACGTTATGCAAGCGTGCCATTAAGCGAGCTTTGAATATTTTCACCAGCACCAGTTTTTCGTTTAAATACTCATATTTGTTTCCAACGAGTTTGCGGTCTTTGGGTAGCTTGACAAGATCCCAGACATTATTGGAATAGATTGAATCCATCTCCTTCTGCATTGCCACTTCCCACTGCGCCTTTTCAGAACTTCTAAGAGCTCTTCCACTTGAGGATTCAGACAACATCACGACTGTGAATCACTTTTGAGGCGTCACATCGTACAGACGGTGGCCATTCCTCTGTGCAGCATAACAAAGGAAAATACATTTCTTTGCTTTGGAATAGAGCTTCTTCCGTTGATCCTTGGGCACATGCAAATACACAACACACCTAAATGCTTTAAGATGCTTCACATAGGGTTTCTTACCATCCCAGGCGGCTTCAAAGGATGTTTTGTTACTTCTGTTGAGCAGATAGGATTCTGTAGACAAAGCTTCAGCCCATAATTGATGTGGTATATATAGCTGCTGATCGACACTAATAGAGCTCAGATGATAAAATGTCCTGGGACACCAGCCTTTATATACCTCCCGAAGATTTAGACGATTCACTAGTGCACACCCAAAAATTAACAAACTGATAGTCCATACCTTCTTAAGTCGAAGGTATTTGAAACCAACTGATCATTTTAGAACGGAAATGCTATCCTTAAAATCCTTAAATATGCCACAAGTAAATCATAGTCAAAATAAATCATCCACTCTTAAACTTAATGGCATCCTGAAAACTTTGCCATGTTTACTTCTACATTTACAAGAACTACTGTAGAGAGATTTTGTCTTCAATGAAAACTTATATATAGCCTTGGTCCCAGGCCGATTTTTCTTTAATAGAATGAAGTTGGTGACCTATAGCGTTATTTAGAGACAACGCGACTGGGAACGAGGCTAATGAAAACCATGCAGGCATTATAGTCTAGGAGTGATACAAAATTGTTAGGTGGTTTTGGGCGGAAATATAATAAGGCTGCAGCATCATAAATATCGATAAGTCTCAATGGTGGATTATACAGCACATGAAAGAAAATCCGATACTCTATTCGCTATAATTTATAGTATCAGGAAGATTGATACTACTAAGATCAGGAGTGCATGAATCATGCACTTCTATTTAATATTGTACCTTGACCTATATGTGCCTAACTTGCAGCTGGCTGAACTATTTACAAGGCTGTAGAGAAAGCTTGTACGCCTAGGTACGTACATGAGCCTGCATCCGTATAATTATGTAGTTGACCTCAAGTCCAACATAAATATTGGAAAATGGCAGAAAGTCATGTGCCCATCAAGGAGATGACGGATGTGCTGCGTGTTTTCAAGGACACCAATGCACTCAAGAAGGGCTCGTGGGTGAGGATCAAACGCTCCATCTACAAGGACGACATTGCTCAAGTGCATGAGTCTAGTTACAGTGTGGGTGTGGGTGTGGGTGTGGGGGTGAGTGTGTGTATCCGCTTTGTTCCAGGCACGTTTGGGAAAGTGCTGCCCCCCACCTTGTGTACACAACACCCCCGCTCTTTGGTCCTGGTGTACCAGTATTTCCTCGAGGGCCAGCCTCCCCTTCACTCCAGGCAATTTTCTAGGTCCTTGCGGCCCATTGGCTGGGCCTGGCTTTCCTCTGAATCCAGGCGGTCCTGTTATTCCATCTCTCCTATCTCTTCCTGAGCTGCTCCCTGGTTGACCATCACTTCCTGCAGATCCAGGCTGACCGTCACGACCATCTCTGCCTGGAACCCCTCGTTTCCCTTTAGGTCCCATATAGCCCTGGTGGTCCTGGAAGCTCACCTTTGGCACAAAATGTGTAGCATTCAAGTTTTGTGTTATATAGTATTGTGGTCAAATTACGAGTCTGGTTCAATTACCTGGTGCCACTAGTACTTGTACAGCAGCTATAATCACAACAAACACATGCACGCTCCACTTCATGTTCACAATCAAGCTCTGTCTTCTTGCAATGAAAGAAATATATGCACACAGAGTAATAATTCTTCCTATAAATATAATTATGCATGTATAATAACCACGGTATAAGTAATAGTTTGAAGCCTGGAGGTGTGCATGATCTCATCACAATCAATGTAGTGCATGACTATGGTTGCATGTGCATGCCTCAAATTAATACACGTTATGTATACAGTCGTCAGATTTAGGAGCAACATGTAAATGAACTCACCGGCTATAATTATAGATGACACTTAGCGTTTTTTGTCCTTTTAATCAGAGCTGATAGTTCTGTTGACTCTTTTTCACCAATATAATTATATGCGTACTAAACACGCCATCTCCTTTTTATAACAATGTATGCAAATCTGCATGTATTGCTGACCTGTGTACAATGTATATCCCTATATGGATGTGTATAATTATAGGGATCAGTCATCACCCCACCAGTAAAAATTGTTTGGATTGGCCGGGAAAACATAGAAAACTACCAGTACATGTGAATGACATTGTAACGGATTGGAGTTATGCTCTCGTCTGATTCTTGTTTCCACACTTTTTGGTGGTTCTCCCGGCCAATCCTAGCAATTTTTCACATTGCAAATTTTTTTCTAGTCAGATATATATAGGTTTTGCAAGTTAGCAGTATATACAATTAATACTGGTTCAGGACTTGTGTTACCATTCATTTTCATTTACATCGCATGGCACATGCACTGCAATGTTTGCCATCATTAAACCTTATTGGCGAGCAAAGTGAGCCCCACACTAGCGACTTACACGGCTGTTTGTATGTAATGTACGTCACTCGATTGAATCAGACAAAACATTACAATGTCAAGTGCTAAAACTATATATGAAATGTTTATGCATGGGACGTGCACTAGCTTGTTATTGTTGTTTACTTCGTGCAGAGAACACAGTTGACTTCTTTATAGTCATTGTAAGGAGGGCAGGGTAGTCCACTAATACAGTTAGCTTCGACGTGGTAGAACAGAGCACCATCGGTATTTACATGACTTCCAGGTACCGACTCTTGTCCTTTATCAACACATTCAAACATTGAGGGTTTATGGCTGTGACGCTCAGACATGAGATATCCCTCGTATTCTTTGGTCCAGTATTGAGGGCATGAAGTCTTTGCAGGAATCATGAGAGCAATTGATCGACTCGTCACATGGCAGACTGAACAAGGAACATTGTGGGCATGTGTACCTCGGACTGGATATTCATATTCTGTACCATAGATGTACATGTTCCCTTGGATACCACTTTGAAAAGGTAGAGTATATTCTGGATCAAGAGGTAAGCATAGACGATTTGCTGCCCCCCCATGAATGTAGTGACTCCCCCCAACTCTCCCGTTGTATATCCGCTCTGTTCCAGGCACGTTTGGGCAAGTGCTGTTCCCCCACCTTGTGTACGCAACACCCGCGCTCTTTGGTCCTGGTGCACCAGTATTTCCTCGAGGGCCAGCCTCCCCCTTCACTCCAGGCAATCCTCTAGGTCCTTGCGGCCCATTGGCTGGGCCTGGCTCTCCTCTGAATCCAGGCGGTCCTGTTATTCCATCTCTCCCATCTCTTCCTGAGCTCCCTGGTTGACCATCACTTCCCGCAGATCCAGGTTGACCGTCACGACCATCTCTGCCTGGAATCCCTCGTTGCCCTTTAGGTCCCATTAGCCCTGGTGGTCCTGGCAGCTCACCTTTGGCAAAATGTGTAGCATGCAAGTTAGTGTTGTGGTCAAATTACGAGTCTGGTTCAATTACCTGATGCCACTAGTACTTGTACAGCAACTATAATCACAACAAACACATGCACGCTCCACTTCATGTTCACAATCAAGCTCTGTCTTCTTGCAATGAAAGAAATATGCACACAGAGTAATTATAATTCTTCCTATAAATATATGCATGTATAACCACGGTATAAGTTATAGTTTGAAGCCTGGAGGTGTGCATGATCTCATCACAATCAATGTAGTGCATGACTATGGTTGCATGTGCATGCCTCAAATTAATACACGTTATGTATACAGTTGTCAGATTTAGGAGCAACATGTAAATGAACTCACCGGCTATAATTATAGATGACACTTAGCAAACGTTTTTTTGTCCTTTTAATCAGAGCTGATAGTTCTGTTGACTCTTTTTCACCAATATAATGATATGCGTACTAAACACGCCATCTCCTTTTTATAACAATGTATGCAAATCTGTATTGCTGACCTGTGTATATGGCTGGCCTGACAGATGGCAGGGTCATGTGAATGGTGGTATGTCGTCTGTACCCCAAGTGTCTGACCCTGCATGTGTATGGTTATAGAGTGTATTTGCTCTCAACATTTGGCCTGACAGGTGGCAGGGTGTATGTGTCCCCTGTACCTCAAGTGTCTGACCCTGCATGTTTAGAGTGTATTCGCTGTCAACATGTTGATATCATGCAATGCCATGCAGTCCTCCACATTTTAGGTTTTGTGTGTATACTGCAACACACAAGAGGATCACACAAAATGGGGAGGAAACCTGCAAAACAGTATTTAACTTACTCTTAATTATACATGTACAAACAAGCCGTCCACTATATTCTCAAAGCATGCTTTGGCACAGCAATTTTAGGTTTCTCATGAGATATCCATGCAGTCTTGAGTGATAGTACATTGGGGTCAATATCATGCACTGTCAGGTTTCCTCCATTTGTAAATGGTGTGCATTTTATGACACACATGTATCCCAACACAAAATGTGGAGGAAACCTGGCAGTGCATGATATCAACATGTTGACAGCATGGCACACTTCACATGTATCCCAACACAATATGGAGGAACCTGACAGTGCACGATATCAACATGTTGACAGCTAGCCTCGTTTCCAGCCGAGTTGTCTCTAGCTCGGCCGCCAACTAATTCTATTAAAAAAAAATAGGCCTGGGACCGAGGCTAGTTGACAGCATGACACATAACACTTTACATGTATCCCAACAAAATGCACCTGAGGCTGAGGTTGTTTATAAGCCATAATTACGTGGAGGAAACCTGACAGTGCATGATATCAACATGTTGACAGTGAGGTGACCACACTCCAAACTGCATACACATGCAGGGTCAGACACTTGGGGTGCCTCTTTAGCTAGTTCACAACAATTAAGATCGAATAGATAAATATTAAAAAATATACTGATGTACCATATCATACAGGGAGTTAGCAGGGTCCCCGACAACCCGTCATCCACAGAGATGTGAGCTCTGCTAACGTCCGTCTTTTTTTCTCTACCCAACGATCTGTCTTTCTCTCTATACCCAACGACAAATGGCTTTCCAAACCCTCTGACTTTGGATCAGCCAACTTAGTTCGAGATTCCACCACCCTGGTGCAGGTGCCATCCTGTATACTGCCCCCGAGGCCACTGAGCTTCACCTACTCATCACCTCCTGCGTCTGATGTAGTCCCACTAAAACAAAACAACCGGAAACGAAGGTTAATAATAGGTTAGGGTCAGGGTTACGGTTAGGGTTATGGAGATAAAGTTAGGGATAGAGTTAGGTGCCACGCCCATTATTGACTACTGTTTCATTTTAGTGGCGTTTTGTTTTAGCGGGGCAACATGTGTGTGTCTCTCATTCCCCTCAGGACAGAACCTCCAATAGACACTGTTGCTTACAGCACATCAAACATTGGACTGGGAGCCTTATAGTATTGGTGTACATGAATGTGCAATTAATTTTTTACTTGTTTATAGTGAGGCTAGTCAAGACGTGGGCCAGAGATCAGAAGGCCATGTGCACTTTACTAAAGCTAAAGTATCTGTAGAAGCCAGCCTTAATTGATAGCAGTCATGTCCTCACAATGTCCGCTCCCTTCATAAAACGAGCTCTTGGGGAAGCTGAACGTAGGGGGGATACTGGTGCAAGCTGTGGCCGTGAGATACGCAGTTAAGGTTACAGTATTGTCGTGTCCTCAATGGTTAATTAGCATAATTATTGTGTTAAAATGTTTTGGGAGCATCAGACATATGCGAACTTTGTGAGCATTAATCACTTTGCAAAACAGAACCTAAAAAGTATTGGTAAATGTAACTACTAATTACACACGATCCTTGCCGGCATGGAATTATAGATCGCAAAGGGTAAATTTTTCTGCTGATTTGTCTCATTTACAAAGGCCTTCTCACGTCTTACCTGCTGTAGTCGGGGATACGGTGTATATAAAATTAGCAAATAAAAATGATATCCTTGAATACGACACAAACAAAGGAAATTGGTCAGTGATTAAGAATTATCCAATTTCCTCAGGAGGATTTTCGATACTTAACATCAACATTAATGTGCTCACAACTATTGGTGGTAACGGAATTTTAAGTTCCAACAAGCTTTACTGCTACAAACCTACATTAATTGAAGACATGGGCAGAAATATTCCCTCCAATGCCATTCAGGGACCGTACTCTAGCAGTTGTGTGCACTCAAAACCATTTAGTGGTAATTGCTACTGAATACGTCTTCGCGGGAGAAGCAATAAAAGTAGCAGTTATGAATACTGACACACACAATTAAATGGTTTACGTTAACTTACAAAACTCGATTACTTGTTTTACAACCCTTATCTTTTAGCAAGTCTTTGTCTGCTGTTGTAAGTCAAGATGGACTCCATGTAAAGTTACAAATTGAGTTTGGTAACTATGCCAAAGCATAATATATGTTTTCTCATTACCAGATATTGTTGAGAATAAGTGAATAAAGGAGGAATCAAGTGATTTAAGTGAGAGTATAGATTACAATTTTACGTCACCCCTAACTTAGGTGGAGTATTTGGATTGAAAAAAACAGTTTCATACTTTAAAAACAAAAAAGTCGTTGGCAAAATGTCAGTACACAGATCAAATTGCAAAGTTGCAGTTCTTTCTCACAACAAAGTTATGTTGATCGGTTATGAAAGTGATAACAAATGTTTAGCTGATATATTTACTATTAGCAACATCATTATAATTATAGCTAGTAAATTATTTTAAGCTTACATGACTATAATTATATGTATTAGTATAATTATAGTATTATTGCCCAGCATGAGTGCAACATGCCATGCGGCCCTCAGGCAATCCAGTGCATTATATATGTGGCACGCATGTTGCACGAGGGCGCTTGCAATAACTAGATCTAACTTGTTGCCCAATAACGTCAATTGCAAATTCTTCTGATTACTGTCAATTTTTTCCCTATAAATAATTATTGTAAACAGACATGTGTTGAGTGGAATTTTAGTGAATTCATTAGAATTCCATAGTAAATTCTTAGGTTTTGTTCCCACAACTAACGGAAAAGGTAGTAGCCTAAAAAGGGACCAAAGGGTTGGAGGGTGGGTCATAAGTCCCAAAAGTAGATTTCTTTCTCTGCATTTACACACAGTATAATCCCAGTGCATTATGCGATCTGCCCACTCACTGGGCATAATAAAAGTTTGTCAATTCTCACCTCAACATATCCCCTCTGCATGCAGTACATCTCCCTACCCATGCATGTCACCATTTAAGTTAGCAATGCACACAGCATAAAGTGAAGAGATTATATTAATCGGGTACAATTACAGAGTTGGGTTGAGTCCTGGCTTGGCTCCCACGAGGGCTACGGCTCGTGCCTCTGATCCATCTGATGACTATCTTAACCCTTTCCCCGCTTTAGCCGACTATAGTCGGCATGGCTACTGATAGAGTTCAAAAAATCATTGTGCACGCTGTGTTGGAGCTATGAGGTACCAGCACATGCACATATATCAGTGTTACAGTATTGGAAACCTGATTGTTCTTGAAAAGATCTTCTCTTTCTTTCTGCTACCGTATTTAAGCATTAGTATACCCTCATGCAATGTAATGTGTGTGTTGAGAATTGTGTGTACACACTGTGACACCGACAACTCGTTTTGGTGAAGTGTAAACAGTTCATAGTTGTGGTGCCACAGTTTGTATAGCAAAGTGGTGCACAAACTTTTAGTGACCTGCCTTACCATATCTCAGGATTGGAATGCGACACTTCTTGAAACATTTATAGTATAGGGTAAGAGTTTTAGATTGGGTTGAACTGAAATCAGTGTCAAAAACAGATTAACATTTCATCTGATATCGCTAAATGTATGATGGTGAGCTCACCATCCAGCTAATAATTTGTTGTTCCCCAAATGGTCATTTAGAAAGTCTAAACCAGTTCTGTGCTCTTGCCTTATCTCAATATCTGGGGGAGGGGTAGCTGATGGTTCAGGGATTGGTATCTCAATATCTGGAGGAAGGGTAGCTGATGGTTCAGGGGTTGATATCTCAGGGGTAGCTGATGGTTCGGGGGGTGGTAGTTCTCTCCTGTACTCTATCGATTTGGGTAGGAAGAAACTGAGTGCAAAGATTAAAGCGGCTGAGATTATCATCAGATCAAACATGAAGTGGAAGTTTAGTGGCCAGCTGAGACCTGCACGGGAGGAGAGAAAGACGAAATGATGACTGCATTTACATGCACTGTGACCTGTTCCTTTAAAATAGTCTATAATATACATGTACAATAATTATTAACTACATCAGTTCTGCACGCAATCAATTTTGGTCTGTTACTAGTTTTAAACCTCTCATTAGTCGGCTTAATTCATCTCACCTGTTTTCTCGCTCCATGCAAAGATTGGAGCACTGGCCACGGGTCCTATAGAATTCCCCACGGCAGCCAGAGCCTGGTCGATTCCATTCACCATCCCCTTACTGCTGGGCTGCAGCATGGAAATGGGGGAAATGAAATTATTACAAGAATGAATTATTGTACGCAGCTTGTTGATTTTATGGAAAGCAGCAAGCTGAGTATTTTTTGACAAGCATATACAGGTGCATGCTAACGGGGCTAGATGAAATAATAGGATCACATGACTTATATAATTATGATACTATATAATTATAACAGGGATATAACCAGAGAGGAGTTATTGATGAGGACCATGGTGGCAGTGATGCTGGTGATTCTACAAGAGGGGATTTAAATAACACATTCCTTATAATGTTATCATGCATAAATTGAAAAAGGGATTGGAAACGACCGGTGTAAAAGGTTGAAACACTCCACGTTATATTTCGCGTTCGCAAATATTTTCGTGGTTGATTGTTCTGTGGTTGTATTTAACTGTTTCTAGCTCTCTTATCCACTAGCGATCACTCAGGGGCTAGGAGGTACTCTAGAGAAGTAAGTTTACTGACTATAGCTCTAAGTCCCTTTTCTTTACTCTGTTTTTCGAGTTTAGCTATGCAACTTTTCTCTTTCCCTGCTGTGAAGTCAAAATAGCAAAGAACATTGCTTGACTTGGATCTAAGTGCTACATAAAATGGCTTCATGCTACGAATAAGCTGTACTGTTCATAAACGTTTGCAGTATAGTCTGCTTTAGACACACATGGGCCTGAAAATGTACTTTTGAGAGTATGCTAAGCAAGCTAGCGTTTCTGTATCTGACTCCAAACTTTCCATTCACCCATAAAACTTATACATCTTTTTTAACAAACATTAATATTGTGCTAATGAATTTGCTACAAATCCGCCGCGCCGTACCCTAAAAACAAATAAAATTTTGAAAACGCTAAAATTACTACCCGTCTATAATAGTAACCAGTAGCACAACTGTTGTAGGGTCGCCTCTGTCTAAAATACATACAGCAAGACAATTAACACTTGTGACTAAGCCACAATTTAGTACGCTGACACCAACCATCCTGACAATACACCGAATGCACGTACAGTATAGCTAGATAATCAACAAATCTGCCAATGGTGGCCACTGTTACGATGGAGATGAGCACAAACCAAATCTGAAAAGGGACCCTCAAAACAGAGTTGACATTGACAGAAGAATCAAAGCTAGAGTTCACTATTTGAGTGTAGTTACAGAAGTGTTCAGTCTCTTCTTCAAATAAATTTCTTCCACTGTACATGCTGTTGTCATAGACAGAGCTGTTGCTAGGCACGATGAGTCCTGTGATCCGATTGGAGAATGGGAGGAGGAATGCCATGAGTCCAAATGTGACTATACCTAGTCTGAACGTGTTCCTGAATCCAGCCCACTTAGTCACGAGTGGAAAAAGAAAGAGCTGCAAAAAAATTAAAAATAAAGAGATGCTAATAACACATGCATACACATTACAAATATTAAGTATTGTATGAACCACCCTGTCAATGTATGATCTGACCTAAAATGACTTTTGCTATAATGCTTACCTTAAGGTGACATATTTTCACAGGTAGATTTGTTTGCGTTTTCACTGTTTAGCTCTTTTTACTGGTATTAAATTCTGCTAAATTCTGCTCAAGTTGTGAGTTATTCATAGCGTTTTTAAGTGCTCGCAAGTGGGTTCATTGCATTTTCCA